>NW_028277167.1:7882083-8231666 GCF_051122295.1 Plectrocnemia conspersa | reverse complement strand
TGTTATTAAAAATAAAACATATTTTTATAAATGAAACACGGAAGTAATGAAAAATTCAAAAAAAGACCTAATCTAATACAAAGAAGAACAAAATTTGTTATATTTTTTGCTAAACGAGATTGATTTTGTTTGTTTATCGTATGTAATATAGACAATTCGAAAGACGCGAGCGTCACTCGGGTTAGTGCGAATCGGAGTGCGAATGCTCTTGAATAAGATAATATAGATATCACTACGAATCATGTTTAATTTGAAGTCTATGTGGAGTATTTTAATTATGATAATATTTTTTTAGCATACCGAGTTGAAGTATTTTCAATAGTAAAAATATTTTTTTCCCTGATTTACCGCAATCTACAGCTCAATTGTGCCCCTTTTTGCGAAATTTATCTTATTATCCTAATGTTATTTATTATATAACATGGCTGTTTATAACAATAATTATAGCCTAAAAACAAAATAACGAGAAAAAACTCTTTGTAATTACCGAAGTTATTGAAATTACTCATATTGAATTTTTTATCTCTTCTTAATAAATGCAAATAATATTTATTGTTAATATTTTTGATTGAACATACCAAGTTATAGTATTTTCGGCAGCAGGAATAGTTTAAGAAATAGGCGTAAGCCCAATGCGTTACAACGGGGTAAATCTGTACCTACTGAGTAAGTCAATCAGATATAATAATAATCAGGTATTAACCACGGTGAATCGGTGACATCTATATTAATAATTATAAATTATTATTTTATAATTGATAACCAATAAATGTCACTGCAGCTGGAGCCATTTTTATTTATTAATAGCGCATTTTTAATAAATAAAAATTCGAGTGCCGCATCCGAGGCTCGAACCTGCATCTTTAGAGTTACTAGTCTGAGACGTTACGGACTGCGCTATTCCGTCCTTGAAAAAATGAAACTTCATACTGACTAAAAGTTTAAAACATTTTAGCAGCAAAATAAATAGTCTTGATATTTTTTATTATTTTTTTTATAATATATAATTACATATGAAATTATTTAACAAAAAGTATCTAAAATAAATAAGTTTAATTATTTATGTTGGAAAAAATCTAGTCCATAGCCTAATATATATATTATTTTTCGTCGGCGCAGACAAACGATATTGCGTATCTGAGCTGACATTTACAGATCCAAAAGCACTTGCATAAAAACCGGGACCTTACTAGAGCAACGAAAAAGTTCGGTGCCAAATGCGAAGAAATATAAATACAGGGGTATAAATAAAATGACTTATACCAGAAAGACCTTGAATTTAAATCATATATGTGTCTGGGAGATCACTTAATAATAATCACAGATTAGATTTTCCAATACTGCAGATGTATGTATGTACATATATTGTAATGAACAATTAAAATAAAATCGACATAGGTCCTACATAACGGCATACATATTTTATTGTAAACTAAGTTAATAAGATATTAGGCATCGACTTCAGTTCAGTGTCTCACTATTAAGTGGTTGTTGATTGTGTTTACGTTGTTGTAACGCATTGAGCTAACGACTGTCATACTGCAACGGAAGATTTATAATAAATTTAGTGCGAACGGATATCGAAGCTCGGACTACTTATTCAATAATGGATTGAAAATTTACCGTTATGCAGTTTACTTGTTTATTTAGATCTACATTAGACAATAACAAAGAATCTTGTTCTATACTGAATATGGAACATTGATCAGAGGACCGTTGAAGTTTCTCCCAGTTCTCAATGATTTACCTCATGACACAGAACTGACAAAGAATCACAGAACCGCCACTTCGCTTTCGACTTGGAAAAAATGAAAAATCAGCTGAACTCACACCATGCGGAGTTACACCAAATCAGTTGATACGACCCTTAGAATACCAAGAAATAATTTATTTCGATCGTTCGATTGATCGAACAATCACTCGAATTCTGAGTTAAGAGTTCAACCCGAATTTCGATACGACTTGGAGAGTAAGTAGCGCAGTACTACGGCAAGAATAAACACGTACATATAAACACACATTCATTAAAAATTATTCTGATTTAAATCACCATATATAAAACACTTTGTAGTTACAGTACAAATTCAAATTTGGCTTTAATTAATTTATATACTCTCCGTTGATTTTTCAACGGGCGCTATACTATCAAATATATAGGGTATTTGTTCATCGGATTTTTTTAAAAGTAACATTTAAAAATATATGCAATAACAGCAAATGTCTTGATTTCGAAAGAGGCCAATTTTGTATCTCCATATTTTTTAGCTCATCAAAAAAGTTACATCACGACCTCATGATGGTGCTCTACTAACAAGTACGAAATATTTTTATCCACGTGAACATTATGAACGATGGTGTCGGTTTAACCTTGGCAGGCTTGACGACCGATGCGTGCGTAGAAATAGGTATTGTTCTTGAAGCTCGCTTGTATTGTTTGAATACTGGATTTCTTCTCCTATTTTATTTTTTGGAAAACTCATCAAACTCAGCCGACCGCAAAAATCTTTCTACTCTCGTGCCTCAGACGTGGCCGAAATTGGTCGTGTCATTCGAATCCATCGCCCTTATGGCGTTTCCTCTTGGACAAATTGGTGAATCAGAATCAGTACTACGGTATATTAATTCTAACTATAGCTGATGCTATCAATCTGAGTGACTTGAAAATTGTGAGCGAATCTCAAAACTAACAAAAATAGTGCAATTTTCAAAATTTTGACATTAGCAACTTCATGCATGTCTTAAAAGTTTGAGTTTTATCTATATGATAATACCTTTAAAACATCCTTTTATATGTATATTTATCAACGCGCGTTTTCGTTAGTCTAATCTTTCGATACCTGTTTCATACAGAACCCTTTTTTTAAAAGTGTTTATAAAGGTTGTTGCTCGCTCAACACATATCAAAGATTTTTTATTCGATATTATCATTGACAATGGATGGCCTTCTACTCCTTTCTACATCACAGACTGTAACTTCTTCCTGCTTTAAATTCACTGCACCAATTCGCCTATTAATAACATCACCGCCACAAACAGGTTACCGATAAAATAAAACAAACAAACTAAGCGAACCTTGGATTGGATTCACACCGTTTCACAACGATTGGACTGAGAGTTGATACGTTACGTTGCACGGACCTTAGCGAAAATAGCAGAGTAGCAAACGAAGTAAAAAAATCGTTTGTGTTTTTACTATCTATACTTTCAGAATATTTATGATATATATTCACATTGTTATATATAGTAAATCTTCCGTTACAATATGATAGGCATTAGACTAAAATCAAAGTGAAAACTATTTTATTAATTTATTTAGCCAATATAGCAATAAATCAAAAATCAAAGAGTATTATTTATGTATCCCCAAACCGGGGAAACATACGAAATTATAAGTATTATTATAGATTTAATGATAAGTAATTTATTTTTGATATTGAATTTACTTTTGTAGCAAAGAAGAGGGTATAGTTTTGCTGTTTTATTTTTAAGAAATAATTTATCTATATGAGATTTCCGCGAAAGTTTAGAATCTAAGGTGAGATCTAGGTACTTTGCCAGTCTAGAAACTTGTTATACATTTTAATTTTTACTTTCTTCTACGAGAAAACATTAATACGACGCTTTTTTTTAACTATTTTTCAATGATTTTTTTCCGTTTTGAAGTCTATCTAATAATAACATAAAATGGACGTGTTGTCCGTGAATAAAGCGGCGATATTATTTCTGTGAGATTTAGTTGAGAAATCACTCGTAAATATTGTGAATAGCAAAGGTCCTAAAATTTAACATTGGGGGACTCCAGCAGATATAAATATAATATAAAAAAATACTTTAATATTATAAGAAAATTTTAATGCACGATTATGTTTCTTTATTCCATTCAGAAAACAAGCTACATTTTTATTTTTGCGGATTGTAAAATTTACACCTCCGTACATTATTCCCCTGGCCGTACTCGTTTTCTTATACCTAACTATCCTTAAGTTATCTCTAATTTAGGTACATCTTTATTTATTATTAAATACTCTGGTAACATAATTATAAACAATTATTAAAGCTCTCAATCAATATATAATATGTCAGTACACAGCTCGATTTTATTTTAATTATTCATCATGGTATTCACCATAAGGTTAGTTATATTTAAGAAAACCCAATGTGTGATGATCATATAATAATCAGCAACATCAATTTCATAGCCACGATAGAAATTGAAAAACACTAGGGTCCATATGGAATACGAGCCCAGATCTTTCAGGTATTGGTCAACTATTTATACCGCTGGTAAATATTGTTGCACTGAGAGTAAGATAAATTACGTATCTTATATGCACAAGAAAGAAATTAATTGATATTTACAATTATTATTTTAATTATATGTCATACAAACTTTAGTTATACATACATATATTTATAATAAAATACTATAATATATATAATACCATAAAATACAAATTAAAATATGATACTAAAAAGACAAGGTATAATTTTGTGTTTATATTTTTATGACAATTTATATTAGTTAGGGTTATTTACGATTTAAATAATTCAACCAGCTGGTCAAGGAACTATGGACTGCTGGTCAGATTCATTGGTTCGGATCCTTCCATCAACCACCTGGAATTTACTGTGTGACAGTGTCCCTTTTTCATTTGTAATCACATTGTCGATTATTATCTTTTTAACATTATATTTCTATGTTTGTTTTTTTATTATTATTTAATGCTATTGGTTGAATAAAACTAGATGCACTATAGCGGACATAAATTTATTTTTAACTCGAAGATTACGGTAGAACTCAGCACTTTATCAATTGAAAGGTCACCAAATTTAAAAAAAGTGTTATCTCTTGTAGGAGATTTAAATTATTACTCATAATTAAGTATAATTTGAATATATCAAATAAAATTAGAAGTGATTAACTAAATCTATGTGCATTATAAAGATACGCTAATGACTCAACGTTTTGATAAAAATATATAAAATAATATATCATCTATTCCTCATTAGAGAAAAAACTATTACATTTTAATCACTTAATTGTGACGTTTATTACTATCAGATTAGTTGCCTATCATATGGGTAAAGATAAACATTAAGTAGAAGTATAACCAGCACAATAGACGAGTGGTATAAGTTGGTAACTAATACCTAAAAACCTGGATTCGAACACTAATAATCAGTTATTAATATTTGATTTCAGTTTGCTGTCTAACTACTTTTTTCTCGTTAGCGTATGCGAACGAATTTACGTATATAACGGCAATTCATTAAACGGTATCCATGAACAGTTCCAAAAGTTATTGCATAAAAAGCAAAAGCTACTAGAATAAAATAAAATTATGTGCCAAATGCGAAGAAATAAAAACCAGCACTATAGACCAGACTAATACCTGAAATATCATATAGACTCTAATATTTTTTTAGTTTATATCATGTCTATCAGATCGGAATAAGTGATTATTATATAATTATACTTCCAAGAAATCATCACAGATTATTTTTAAAAATTTTATTATCTCATGGATAAATATCGTGATGAAAAATTTAAATAAAATCGAGCTAAATCATGCATGGTGACATATATCGTTTTTAAGACGTAATAATAGTTTATAATTAATAAAATATATGTCACTGTTTTACCGACTTTGATATCAGTATTGTGTTTCACTACTTATTAAGTGGTTGTTGATTGTGTTTACTCAGTTATTTAACTTTAGTTAAGATATATAATTTTAAAAAATGCTAAATATCGGTAAATTGGTTTATATTGTACATTTTATTTCTCAAAAAAACTAAATACTCAACCTAAATAAACTATTAATTAAATGTTTCTTTATAAAATTAAATATTGTTTTAATGCATTTTATTGCTTTTTCATATTTTACTCTGCATTTTATGGTATTTGATATTTTATTATAAATTAACATATGTATACATTGGAAAATAATTGAAATAAAAAATACTAAATATCAATATTTTTCATATGCACGTCGTAATACATGTAATATAATTCTCCAAATGAAGCCTATCTTACTAAAGACTTAAAAAGAATAAGTCTTTATGTACTTTTTGCTCAATTATTATTTACCCTAACAATATATCAGTGGTATAAAACTCAAAAGAACTGGGTTCAAATCCCATTGTTTTTCAATTTCTATCGTGACTAAGACACCGAAATTAGTGATTATTACATGATTATAATTTCAATCGATTATCACATATTAGGTTTTCTTAGATTTACCTAACCTCACAGATGAATACCGTGATGAATAATTAAAATAAAATAATTAATAACTAATCAAATAAATATCACTAATTTACAGACTTTGGTTTCATTCTTGTATCTCACTACATGCTCAGTAGTAGTTGATTGTGTTTACCCCGTTGTAAAGTATTGGGCTAATATGTTGCAATAGAAGATTTAAAAAAAAAAGAAAACAAAAATTAGTTGATATTGATGGTGTTTACCCAGTTGTAAAAAACGCATATCATGTTAAAAATGAAGCTTTGCAATAAACTAATAAATTATGTTTGTATGTAATTAGATGTATCTTCTAACTTTCTAAATTTTCCAAACATACGCAATTTTAAATTATTTTACAGCATTAAAAAATATAATGGAAGAAAAAAAGAGTAAAAATCCAGATGAGTTTTTAAATTTATTAAACCTGCTCTATACCTTGCATTGCGCACATTTATTTTAATAATACTGAAGTTTTTACTTAAACTTATTTTTAATAATAAAAGTTTTAAAACTGGCTATACAGAGATACAAAGATCGGAGAGGGAAGCAGCTGCTTTTTAGGACTTATATATATCATCTTGGTCGTTACTCGAGAATGTGTTTATTCAAAGTATTTTTTTCTCAGGATTTAAATTCGAATTAATTTGTCTTCGCAATGACAATAAATAAGTCAGTAAGGACAGTCACTAAATGTGACTTGAGAATGTTTTATTCATGGTAAATTTTATGTCGCAGTGTCCCGAGCAGAACATCTAAAACATGTATATGCAAACAATAATTGAAGGATACGATAAAACTATGAACAAAAAATTGAGTACTGTGGTTAGTAATATTTATATATTTTACTGGTAAGTAATTCCAGATTAGCGATATAGATATGTATAGTAGCGATATGCAAAAAAAGCACGTTTGTTTTAATTTATGATTATTTTGTTGGTTGTATCAGCATTTTTTTATCAAATAAATATAAATTTATTATTAAGGAAAATCATAAAATATTTGGCTACACGTCTAATTATTTATTCGTCTATAAAATCTTTGAAACTCTACATTTTTATCTTTTGAGTTAAAAACGCAAAATTTCTTATTGCGCATTCAAATATTTTATTTACTTATAAGTGAAATGCAAATAACCATAAATAATTTATTATTTTTTTTTCATATGTATATAATAAAATCAAATACTATTATCAGTTGATTTTAACCTAATGTGTGATATGTGTCTGAAAATTAAATTAACTTTACTAAAATTGTCCTACTTTGCTAAATAAATCATCAATAAAATAATGACTTTATATACATATGTTTGTGTTATCAATCGATGGTCTCTGGTGAGTTAATATTTTATTAAAAAATACCATTCTTATAGAATGGATATATCTGAATTATTAATAAAAATGGATCGAAAGTTATATTGTCCTAAAACGTAAATTATGATAAATAATAAAAAAGTTTGGGAATCAATTGTTAAAATATTTTCGTTGAGCATTATTATTTTTATTTTTTAATTAATTACATACTTTAATTTTTAATTTAATGAAAGTATAGTAGACCGTAAATTATTAAACCTTGTGTATATGACCGGAACTCAAGCGGTGCCAATTATAAATTAATTAAAATAATAGCCAGCTTAACATTTTATACAAACAATTTAAAAAATATATTGATGGCATTTGATATAAGAGCTATAAACTGTATGACATGAAAATCGATTTTTACACTCGTACCCACACAATACTTAAATAGATAGGGGTAGCTTTTTTAATTGCATAAATCATTCTATATAATGTTTTCGCAGTACAGTGCTTATCGATTTTTTGGTTTAAGCGAGGGGGGCTTGGGTTGCGAACCAAACATAATATTTCCTTAAAAGGGTTGAATCTAGAGCATGTTTTTAACAAATACACATAAAAATTTCTAAAGCGAATTTCACGTAACGTATATATCCAATTATGATTTCAAAGTGTGTAATTAGTTTTTCACGCGTACATACATTGCGAGCAAATGTGAAATTTAGAATTATCGATTATTTCAATGCCAACACGCGATTACCATACATAAAAGTTTTTTAGTTATGTGGGCGTTTGTGTAATGTTGAAAATATTCACAAACCAAATCACGAAAACGATATTAAAAATAATTTAATGAATATACATTATTGAGATCGGTAACGGAGTTACTTTAGTCTGACTTTCGTCGACGAAGAACGGTTGTTTTATCATTTTATTTTTAAGGTCGTTTTCGTGCTTCGATACTGGGTTGTTTAAAATATATTTTTAACACAAAAGCCTCACCTTTACAGCATTAGCATAGGATTCCAGTCTCGGCGATGGACGATCGCGAGATTAGCGATTTAGCGACTCCCGCGCATGGGACATTGCAGCTCTTGCAAGTCTCGTCGGACTCTTTCGATTGTTTCCAAACTTTCGAAACTTTTTCATAGATAACGCAACGATTTTTTGGAATGTTTTTTTATTTTCGGAATAGACGCGCTATAGCAACAACGAACGACCAACCCGCTCACGCCCGCACGGTGAAGTAACGAGCACGCCGATCGTGGAACAAGTTCTGCTGCAATACTTCTGGCAGGGGTGGCACACGTTTGGATTTATAGTTCTATCGAAAGCTTCTCACAAACTATAGCCAAAAACACATTTAAAAATATAAAGAGAACGAAGCACTCCAAGTTAACAACTAATTTTATTGCATAGAACAAATGAATATTTAATAAAAATTATACAATTGTTTTTCCTTTTATATAAATAATCTTTCAAATAAATAAAATAAAATCTTATATGGAATACAAATTATCAAATATCTGGTATGTGAACAGAAACAGTAAAAGAGGGCTTCTATTGTTTAAATGGAATTTACTACCTGTATATTCGAATTGATTTATAAATAACTAATGACGTACCAGTTGGACATATGTGCTTAACAGTAGTATATAATTATGGCCTATGGAAAATATAATTCATGTATTAAAAAATATTAATCTTATTTATATTATTGGACAGTGTTTATTAGTATATATAGATCAACTATCAGTATTAACTAAAACTATTATGTACATACATACATAAATATATCTATGAATAAAAAAATAATAAATTTAGCGAAGTTTTAAACCATCAATATCTATCTTTCATTCGAAAATAACTTCATGCGTTATACATTTAATTGCATGTTTATTATATAAATTTATTAAACATATTTTGGTATGATATCCAAATTTATGTTTCTCATAAATGTATATACAGTAGACCCCCAATAACACGGTAAATTGGGGGCGTGCTATTTGGGCGTCTCTTACTTTATATGTGAGCGAGCCAAAGGGAAGATATCTTACCACAAGCGCCTAATTCGTACGTATGTATTGCAAAAAAATGTATGAGTATTTTCTAATCCTCCAACTACACGCACCCAAATAGCTCGTCCCCAATTTACCATGTTATTTGGGGGTCTACTGTATGTAAAAATGTAATAAATCCACTGTTTTCAATATTGACATAGTTTTTCTAAATAAATATTCAGGTAGACGTATTTTGTTGTACTATCAATAATATTTATTGCACATATGATCCGTGAGTTGCGTATGAAATTTGTAGCATGTGATTTAATAATGGTTTTAAGCTTGGCTAAATTAATTTTGCCATAGAACTAAATTTTCTAAACTTTTCATCTAGTGAATAAATAATGACAGCGATGACCTCAGCCCTGCATTGCATAGCTAATGGTCGAAGCTACCTGACACATGTGATAATTATCTGTAGGGGATCATATTCTTGAGACTCGCGTTAAAATCTGTAACCAAAAATGATCATTCATCAATAAGGATAAATTAGATAATAGTGGGACCACACGAAGCCCTCGTTACGACTAGAATTAAAGGGTTTCTCATAAATAATACGCAAGGATTCTCCGATGCATTGAATACATTTTTCTTTGCTACGAAACGGTCACGGGAAACAATATAACAACGGAAGACACACAACACAATACACCGTTGCACAATTTGACCTCGGAGATGTCCATCGAGAAAATGTCACTTTCTAGAGATGTATATTCTAAGAAACGATTGGCTGGATGATCGGTGAATGATTGTGATTGGTCAGCAATCTTTGCAGCTCTGAATACATAAGGCAGACAATCGAAGAGACTAGCAGACTCACGCCCGCCCGCGGACAACATACTGTCATGAACGCTCACATCCTGATTGGGACTCCACCATATGAGAGAGGGATCTTGTCGGGCCGATTGATGTCTTGTTGGAATCGAGTATTTGTGCGGCTCCTCTGTGTCAAAAATCGTCGTTTGTCCGCTTTTGGTTGTCGATCCGTTCGGAGCTCGTGAGAACTGCTGTTTGATTCGGCTACTGGAACGCAACTCGTGCGAGAGGGATCAACCTACGCTATACTGTCGCTGCCATATCAATCATAACTCTTAGGATCTTCCGCGGACATCATCCCTGTGCCAGCTTCTCTACCTCTACCGTAGGCTTCATAAGATTCCCATGTCGTCTGGACGAAGTACCGTTACACGAAATAGCATGCTGTATCTCTTTCTTCGTTGCGTGCGACACCCCTCCTACTTTTATTTCTAGGGGATCGGCGTCAGTTCTGGATTGTTAAATGAGTAAATTTTATTAATCTGCAGTACCACTAATTTCACTATATAATTTTGCTACTTATGTATCTGATTTTTTTAATTTTGCGCAGAATTTCAAAGATCTTTTAAAATAAATATAATTATTATAGTCATTATTAAATGTGTTCCTACTATTGTTGTTTCCAAAAGCAATAAAATATTTGTATTTATTATAAGAAAAGAGCATTATTATATAATAAAAATAAAATAGTGAATATTTCTTTAGAAGCGCAGGGTAACACCCCCACGGTGTATGGCTGAGAGGCAAATAGTAATGGATTTTAATAAGAATGTAACGGTAAACCGTCGAGCTCGATAGGGAATCTTATGATGCCTATCGTAGAATAACGATTTCGCCCATAATAGTCTGTCGTAATATGTAATAGAATTTAATAAAATTCTCACTAGTTTCCACCTGCGTCTTACTGGCTGCAATTTCACACCTCAAAGGGTTAGAATCCCTAAATATTTAAAACTAGAATATTTACCAGAGCTTCAAATCGGAACTAAACCGAAAAGCGGAAACTACAAAATATAGGTTTACTTCTGCTCGCTACATGTTAAAACAAAATAAAATATTTGCAGATATTTTATTTTGTACCGTATGCTATTTGATGTTAATTCTTACCCTGAACAGTATTATGACCATTCATTATTTTAGTTCTGATCGTCCTATATTTTTATTCTGACCGTATGCTATTTTTATTCTAACCATTTGCTATGCATTCTGACCCTGAATAATTTAATTTTGACCAGGTTGTTAATTAAATTTTGACCGAGATGATTCAGATTTTTTTACTTTGCTAATTGAAAACCAATAAAATAGATATTTATTTCAATAAAATAAGTTTTTGCACATTGCCTATTATATCAAGCGTATTCGTTAATAAAATTATCGTTTAATAATTTTCTCATTTATTTCTCAGTCATGAAAAAAGTGGGGATTTTACGAAATCTGTTGTGAAATTTTGCGTCATAAATTACGCTGCATCGTGGAGTGCCAAAGAGTGTAAAATTCAATAAAAAAAGCAGCGAACAGATATCTAATCAGAGTAGATATCTCTTGCACAGTATTAGTTAAAGATTATACAAAACGTTGGAGCACATGGGAGCGTGAACAATATAAACAAAACTTTTAATGTAATAGTGTGGCTTTGTAAGTGTGATATTTTTCTTAAAAGAAAATATAACACAGTTGTTCTAACAAAATTTCACGATCAAATGGTAGAAGAAATAGAAACATGTAATTCATTTCACTTAACCTCAATATGTCAAAACATTTATAGGTATATATACAAATTAAAAGCTATCATTAAAGTTATTACAAAGATATGATTACTCTTACATTAACTAATATTTATTAGAAATATAAAAAGGCAATATTCACAGATAGCCTCCATAAAATATCAGTATCTGGTTTTGGTTAGAGTGTTACATTGTTTTGATTATTGCAGACAGTTTTCAGAAACAATGAGAAATATGATTACATTTATGTATGACAAAAATATGATGTACTGCCTCAACTTCACTATTAAAGAAAGGTTGTCAATCGACACATATTTTATGGTGACATCCGTTGTATGTTTTTCTTCAGTTATCATTTTTGAATTGCATTTATAACCTTCTGACCTTACATATTTATTTGATTAAATTTATTAATTTATTACAAATCTGGTCACCATTACATAACAAGTATCTTCACTGTGTCATAATGGCTATATATGTATGTATGTATTTGTAAAAATAATAATTTAAAAAAACAGTCTGATGTAATTCGTAACTATGGCAACATACTCTTGAGTAGGAGAATAATAATATTTTTATCCCTAGCAAAAAATTAAAACGTTATAATTAATAAAGTCGTAGATACTAAGTAAAACTCACAGTATTGGTAATTTTCGTCGTTTTTACAAAATGTTATTTATAACCATGACAACGCGGTCAACTGTGTAAGCTCCGTTTTAAAATGATGTCACTACCAAACCGCTGTATCGCTCGCGGTCTAATACAACGCTGTGTATAATTGCAATGAGCCTCGACGTCGGTATGTGAGAACCTATATTATTATTATTAAAAACACGTGTTTTCAGTATCTATTTTTTCTAATTTTCGCATTTTGATTTCAATTTCTTGCAAATTACCGCATCTATCCCACATATTTTGTGAATGCAAAATTGAAGTGAACTTTAAAAATAAAACTGCTTTCTTCTAAAAAAAATTAAGGCAAAATGAGCTAAGAAAGTGTTCCTTATCATTTGCATATTTTATTATTTTAAAATCTAAGATGAATTTTCGCATTTATCGCAAATTGATCAAAATTCATATTCGACTTTAAATTGACTGATTTTATAAAAATTAATAAACAAATATTGCTATATTTGCTTTTGTTTATAAACGTCTACGTCAATTTAAAAATAATAAAATATTTGAATTTTAATACGGTTGTCGTCAGAATTTTTATTAAAGAGTAAGGATTATTTTGACAGATGCTCGGAATAATTTTTTTCAGTTGGCAATAGTATTATCGTTATTGTTATATTGTTATTGATGTAACGCTAAAGATTGCTACAACTGATTGATCTGTCATTCGCATATCGGCAAAGTGGATTTATTAACAAAAATATTATATACAATTTTTGTTAGTGTAGTGTGTGTGTGACGACCACGTGTGTCTTGTGTTTATCTGGTCAGTATTTAAATTACCTTTAATATTAGATGGTCAGTATTTATATTAATTGGTCGTTATACACCTATCAGAGTTAAACCTGTTGGTATAAATAATGAATAGTCAGTATTTATAACAAATATCCAGTATTTATATTATATGATCTGTATTTTAACCTCAATGTCAGTTTTATGTTGATACATGGTCATTATCGAGGCGTTTTAGGGTCAGCTTGTTTGGTTGTTAGCACACAAGCCTCTCTGTTGTTATTCCTGCTTCATTCATCGACATGAATACCTTTGCGTCATACAATTAAATATATTTATTGAGTGATTCATGGGGTGTTCAATGTTCTGAACACCCCATGCTTGCTCGCACCTAGCCTGTCCAACAATTCAGATATTTTATAATATCTTTAAAAAAAAAATATTGCCCATTTATACTTTGTTATAATATTATTTTAATTCACATGATCGTCCTATATTTTTATTCTGACCCTATGCTATTTTTATTCTAACCATTTAATTTGTTGCTAATTAAAATTACATACTATCAGTCTATTAGTATGTATATAATATTAACAATTTTCAATCGAAAACTTTCTATGTAAATATGCGTAGCGAATATTTAATATTGGTTTATAGAAAAATATTATATTCTCTGTAAGAAAATTTATATAAAACATGAAATAATTAAGATTTTTATATAGTATTAATTAATGCATTTAAAAAAATATTTCAACAAAATTCACCATAACGATTTTGGCATTAGTGGACGAATCCTATATACTGGTCTTTCGATGAAACTCGGGCGAATAGGAGAGATTATCAATATAGTACCAATCCTGTTTTTGTTTAACTCCACCTCTGACCGGTACAGACTTTGCTAAAAACGTAACGTTTATTGTGAGCTACCATTCATTAATAACAATGGATACATACTTCAATGTTTATTTTATGAGGGACATAAATATTTTTTTTGACATGATTTTCGTAACTTATGAAAAAGGGTTTAAGTACTGTTGTGGTCATTTATGATATTTGATGGCTTTTGAAAGTAAGTATAAAATTCCTTGGTACCCAAAAATTCCGGTTTTTACTTCGCTAAATCTTTATTCTTATTGCTTTCAAGAAGGCCATTTTTGGTACCCCACAATGATAGATAAATTATTTTATTTTTACTTAAATTTAATGAAGTGACAAATACTTCTTTCTTCATATTTTATATCATTGTTTAAAGTAAAAACAAACAAGAATGTGAATTTTTTTATAAAATTTCATTCCAGATAGATTCCATTAATATCAATGTGAATTTTTTAAATATTTTCTCTCAATTAAGTTCCAAAATAATACTAATAACATTGTATATATATATTAAATTATAGAATTGAATTAATTAAAAAAAGTTTAGCACATCTGCTTACAGGTCACTAAAAAAACCAGTATTCTCTCACACTATCGTGTGCTTTTACATTGTCACGGATGCATCTTCATTGAAATTATGCCTCTCTAAACTCATGCAGCTTTAATTGATATAAATTATATGTACTACATACATACATATTTTAATAATCAGAATATTTATTTACAATAAAAAAAATATATTTTTTATTATTTTATAAATATATTTAATATCATAATTACAATTATTTTAAAGCATATTAAATGCAAACAAATGTTTTTATTCAATTTCTTTGAGTTTCATCTCCAAAAGTCTCGTATCTAATCTGTGTTTACACAAGTATTCGTCGTTCAAAAACAAAACAGGTATTTCATATCTGTAAAGTTGGTGCCATTTCTTATTTTCTGGCAGCGTTATGTCGACAGTTTTCAGCTCGAATCTGTCGCCAAACAGTACGAGTTCTTCTTTCAGCACGTCGCACAGTGGACACGGATTCTTTGTGAACAGGGTCAAAACGGGTTTTCTATTAATACGGTCACAGTCAACCCTGAAAATGATAACAATTTGCATTTTTTGATATTTATTTATTTAATCAAAAATAATTACAATAAATTATTTTATAAAAATATAATCTTCTGTATACAAAAATATATATTATGTGCGGTTGAGTTTTATCAATGGAGATTTTTAACAGAACTTACAATTTTTCAATCATTATGGAAGATGCGCCACCGCCTCCGTTGCAGATGGACGCGACTCCCTTCTCTCCTTGTTTAAGAGTGTGTACGAGGTGAACGACAATCCTGGCGCCGGACATTCCAATCGGATGTCCTAAGCTCACAGCTCCACCGTGAACGTTAACTTTGTTAGGATCTATATCCAGCAATTGTTGATTAGCTAATACGACAACACTGAATGCTTCATTAATCTCCCACAATGCGACATCGTTTTTATTTACTCCGGTTTGATTGAGCAATTTCGGTATGGCGATAGCGGGAGCGATCGGGAAATCGATCGGATCACATTCACCGTCTTGGAATCCTACTATGCGAGCTAAAGGTTTGCAATTAAGACGTTGTGCAGCTTCAGCCGTCATCAAAACAACGGCAGCTGCTCCGTCGTTTAAAGTCGAAGCATTACCGGCCGTCACGGTTCCATTTTCTTTTTGAAAAACGGTCGCAAGCTTAGAAAACTTATCAAAATCGACTCTCTTATACTCCTCGTCTTCGCTGAGCACAATCGGTTGCTTTCCTTTCTTTTGCGGAATGCTAACAGGAACAAGTTCAGCAGCAAATGCATTATTTTTATATGCTTCTGCGCTTCTTTTATAGCTGCTAATAGCAAAATCGTCTTGTTGCTGTTTAGAAATGCTCATCTTTTTAGCAGTATTCTCTGCACAGTTTCCCATATGAAATTTGTTATAAACGTCAGTCAAACCGTCGAATACAATACCGTCGACTAATTGAACGCCACCGTAAGGTGAGGGTCCTCTTTTCATATAATAAGGGACGTTAGACATCGATTCCATTCCTCCGGCTAAAATAACATCCTGAGCTCCACATTGTAAACTTTGAGAGGCAAGCATGATCGATTTCATACCGGAAGCGCATACTTTATTGACTGTCGTGCAAATCGTACTTTTAGGAAGTCCTGAAAAAATAACAGCTTGACGAGCCGGAGCTTGACCGACGCCTCCAGAACATACGTTTCCCATATAGACCTGAAAGTATAATTATTTGTAAGCATAAGCACATAGCCGAACAAAAGATAAAAATCAATGTCCCACTAGAAAACACTTCAACTCCATGTATGAAATATGAAAGATATCTATCTCTGCAATTTAAATATTTTTGATTTCGCAAATATGGGTTGAATCAGTGAGCGAGATCATAACACAAAAATGTATTTCAGCACAAAAAATAAAATAAAAATATCATGGGTGTTGCCCTTTGGTAATTTGTAAAAATGTTCCAATAGTAAAATTATTTCAAGGTACTGAGATTCCGCATTACCGATCTATATTCTTTAAGATCGACTACATTATTATGATTTACCGTTACCGAAGCCCATTTCCATGATGAATTCAAAACATCTAGCAGAGATAAAGAATTGATAATCGCTATAATGGATTTATAGTATATAAGAAAAAAACAGTTTAAATGAACAACTGCTGTGTTTATGTTATTTATAAACAGGAGAAACAGCAGCGGAGAACATGTAAAGTACTCTTTTCGAGTATTGCGAATCATATCAAATAAATTTTCATATACTGGAAAATATTGGAAAAACTGACATAATTATGTTTTGAATGTATAGATTAATATAATGTTTTAAGTTTTACTTCTTGGATATCATCTTTCGCGACTCCCGCTCTTTCAATAGCTGCCTGGATAGCGACTGCGCCTAGTTGTGTGCAAGAAAGACTAGATAGACTGGAACAAAATGATCCCATGGGTGTTCTAGTTGCCGATACAATAACGACATCGTTCAACGATACTTTGCTAGAGTAATGACGAGTGTTTGTTAATAAAATCTGAAAAATACAAAGTAAAACTGTTATATATTACAATATTAATTAAATGAACATAAACTCAAACTTTAAGCCTAATAATAATAAACATAACGACATTGAATCAATATTTTTGAAATAAAAACTATATTATAAATGAAATCATAATGTATTTAAGAATGCGCAAATAGTTTATTTATAGAATAATCATATTTACAAACTCACTTTCGAAATGCGGCTACAATGCGCCATATTGCATTGAATTCTTGAGATTATAGCTTGATCTACAAATTTAGAACAATAATAAACATATTATACGTTGTAATTAAACTAATATTACTTAAAATATAGTTTAATTTCAATCAAGACCATACTCACAAGTAGCAAAGTCCTAAACCCGACGCAATTGCTTATAAAATGACAATCGAGTTGAAGGTTAAAATAACTCGCATTTTTCTCTCTCGCACTTTTAAAAAACGTATATTACTTTCTCTTTCATACCCAAACGTTATCGCCAGCTGTATTCGGAAAATAGCGATCCTTAACATTTTCATAATTTGGTCTACGAAAATGATAAAACAACTTCTGTCATTGCAATTTATTTATAACTTATTTATTATGCATTTTTTGGCAACGATTGCTGACATTGGAAGCTTTTGGATCACTTGCAAGATTAGTATTAAATAAGCATCCCAGCAGAATATACGTAAAACTTTTATATTACATAATATGCATGTTTATTAAGTTATTTCATTCGAATACACATAGCACATATTTGAATACGTTTGCCAATATTTAATCTTTTCTACCATCAAAAAAAACATTGATAGAATAAAGAAAACGTGTTATTAAAGTCATGTTAAAAAATACATCGACCCCCTATTTTGATTATTTTCCCAGACCCCACACTACATATATATTTTTCATTATGAATTTGACACATTAAACTATGGATGCATTAGTAATACTTACTATCTTTTTAGATACTATTTTGTACGAAATAGTTTTGCTCCTATTTATTTTAATGCAATACAATTTGATTAAATATTGTATTGTATTATAAATACACATTAAATGCTTGATTTATGTGGTTATCGTGCCTTTTTTACATCCTATCTCGCCTTAAAGCCGTAATATTATCCCCAAATACGAAATTATTTTTCCATAAATGCATTAAAATCAACATTTACAAACTTTGGTATAACGTTACTTTAAATAAACCCCCTTCCTTCTTCAGCAAAATATCAGCTGTCTTGTCTCAAAAAACATTTTAACCATTTTTTGTAGTTTTTTTTTATTTAAATAAGATTGTGCTTAGTTAGTCGGTCGCAATGCGCCCAAGACATAGTTACAATGCTTGTCAAAATGTATTATTTCTTCCACGCACCTATATTGATAGAGCCAGCTCGAGGATATTCAGCGCCCCTGGCAAAAGAGGTCATCTCAGATATTTTCGTATAAAAATGTCTGAAGTGACACTGTTTAGCTCTCGCTAGCATCCCGCTTTTAACCTAGCACATATTTTTTTAATTACATTTTTACAATATGAATTACAGTACAGCGCTGCTTGTGCTTATACAAATGGCGCCCTGGGCGACGACCCGTACTGCCCGCCGAGCATTACTATTAATATTTCGAATTCTCTATGAAAGGGTTAAGAATTCTTTCCGAAAGTCTCAGCTGTGTCCCAGTAATTAATTTCGAAGTGCCATTTTCCATAAAAAAAAATCGATTCAATAATTCAGCTAAGCGTGTTAATTTGAAGGTTTTGCAATAAACTAGAAATGTTTGTTCAATTGGCCACACTGCTCCAAAATTTAAAAATATAATATTGAGGCAACTTATTATTTTGCTCTTACTTTTTTTGTATTATTTATAAAGTTAAAATTTTTACTTATAATACCATGCTCAATTAAATTTGCTGCATAAGCTACCTATGAGTTACATAAAGTAAACATATAATTTATTATTTTACCCTTTGCTGGTATGATGTTTTTGAAAATCTTACATAGTCAATACTAAAGTACAATAATAAAATTATATATATTAAACAATGTTTCATATAACTGATCCACTAATGCAGTAACTAGCTTTGGATATTATGACGTGAACGACGATTGTCGTTAGCATTTATTTGCTGTTATCACAAACAATTACCGTAACGATATAAGTTGCTCAACAGTCAAATTGCTAAAAAAATATTCATCGTTATTTTATACACAGGTTTGGCCATAATAATGCGTGAAAATATAAATAAAAAATTATTTCAAGGTTATTTTTATTATTTAGCAGGGCCACCGTTTAATAACAGTTCAATTTTGGATTTGCAATTGTTGGGCAACATTTTCTTTTAATTTTTCCTATAAATGCTCTATAGGATATAGGTGTTATACCCTTTGACGCAAGCCAACCCCTAGTTTTTAGGGAAGCATGGCACGGGGCGTTTTCTTGTTGGAATCGGGCGATAGCGCGGTATCCAATAAAGGGGATTCTAACATTGAAATATAAATTTGACTATTCATACTAGATAAATATTCCACAGCTTAGATTATTATTTAGAATAAAAGAGGAAAATATATTTGTAGAGAAAATAAAATAAATCTGTAAATAAATATGGTGTTATGGTCAAAATTAAAAAATATTTGTGACAGCTCGCTTGTTTAGAATGTCCGATTTGGATTTGTTCGGTCGGGACGATATCGACATCGACGGACAAACCAGCAGCCAGATAAGCCCCGAAAACACGACGGAGCTGACTGAGCCCGAGGGCGAAGATATTTACAAAAACCATTCGCTTAGACTGCTCTCTTTCGTCAATTGGCCGGTAATTTTGTACAATATGTTTAGAAATTTTATTGATTTTTAAAATATTGTTTGTTTTACTTCAGAACGGTAACATATCTAGAGAACAGCTGGCTTTAGCTGGTTTTTATTACGTCGGCGGAGTTCGCGGCGAGACCGGCGATACGGTCAGATGCGCTTGGTGCTGCGTCGAAATCAACAATTGGCAACCTGGCCAGTGTCCCGTCGCTGAGCACTTGCGCAACTTTCCCGATTGCGAGTTTATCAAAGAAGCGACCCACGAGTGAGTTAAACGCGATATATCACTATTGATATTTCAGTCTGTGATGTTTTATTGATATTTTCAGAAGTAGCATTACGCTTTCGCAGTCGTACAACAGCGATCTGCTGAGGCAAAATAACATCGACGAACTCGGAATATGCTCTCATACGCCGCCGGTGCATCCTAAATTCGCCACGTACACGTCGCGTGTGGAAACGTTCCGTCAGTGGCCGGCGGGGCATTCTCAAAAACCGAAAGATTTAGCAACGGCCGGTTTTTATTACACCGGTCCCAACGATCAAGTAAGCTTTATTCGCTCATACGTAGCCTTGACAAATTATAAACAGGTTCATTGCTCGGACCTATTAAATATTATTTCATAGGTACGATGTTTTCACTGCGATATCGGACTCGGCCTTTGGGAGTCCACCGATAACCCTTGGGTGGAGCATGCTAAATATTTCCCCGGTTGCAGTTTCCTTATTTTAATTAAAGGAAAAGATTTTGCTCAAATGTGCCGGGAAAATAATAATGTAAATATGCACAATGCAAATGTTAAACTGCAACGTTATTCACTTTTTTGCCGTTCCATAGGTTTCCAGTACTGCTATGGCGAGTTTGGAAAATACCCCATCTTGTCCTCGATGCGTGACAGCTTCCGACGTAGAAGCGTGCATGACGAGTCCGTGCGTAATTTTCGCTCTACAGTGCGGTTTACAAGCTGAAAGGATACGAGCTGTGATCCGTAAACGTCTTCAACAAACGGGTATTTTTTATTTTAAATCGTTACATTCAATTTGTGCAACAATGGTAGTCGTATTGAAAAATTACTTCAACTCGAGGAGATTCCCTAGATCAGATATAAAGGTCGAGTTCCGAATGAAAGTGATTCGGAACTTGACTGACCAGTGTTGGCGTGAAATAGGAAGCGTCTGCTTTCTCAGTCAATGCTTAGGCCTATTACGCATTGTAGACTAGTCGCCGAACGACTCGAAAACAAATACAATAATAACAAAAGAAAATTTGGTGCATCCTTTGTTGTAATTATTAACGTCACTTTAAAAAATTCCAAGTACCCTGTTATCTTTAATGGCTACCCGGTTATTTTAATTTCAATATAATATTTAATTTCTCCATAAGAAATATAAATATATGTATATATCTCACACAATTTTTTAGATGCAAAATTCTCGGGCTATTTCAAAGTGTTTAGTAAGAGCGATACATCAAAAAGGGACATAACAGTCCAAAAGTATTGTTTTACAATGTAAGTTTTATAACACATTTCGTTTTGGCATCTGCAAATATGAAAAGGGCAAATTCTGCATGTACAATTAGGTGATATAAAAATAGAAGAATATACTATTTTATGATGCTTTTAAGTTGACAATCTGCGAGAGTTGACAATATATTGTATCATTTCAATACACAAAAAATATTTAATTAAAATAATACATGGAAAGAAGCAAACAAAAAAAATCATAAAATATTAAAATTATATGATATAAACTAGACCAGCTCCTCGTAGCTGACATTAAACAGATCAATGTGCAATGCCAGCGTATTAAAGAGAGCGTTTCTGCGAGAACTTAGCGAATCATATCCCAACGCTCCTAAAACAAAGACGCTAGGATATAATTACAGATAATAACCAAATAATAACCAAATCTAAAAAACATTTTCAACTAAAAGGGAGTATTTGGTTATTAGGAGATTCCAAATTATAGATCCCGATTCAAGAATGTTACAAACTAAAGTGTCATAGAAGATGCAAATAACTGACGGATCTTCAAAAGTGAAAGGGGATCCTCATAACAAAGCATCTTGGAAGATTTATGACAGAAGTCGTGTATGCGTAGAGAGAACCTCCACTTGCTCTCAAAAGTAATTCCGAGATCTTTGGTGGAAGTTTCTCTAGTCAAAATGTTCCCACAGAGATTGTAAGAATAAACTGATGGCAAACGGGATCGAGAAAATATCACAGTATGGCACATACATTCCACACATACATTGCTCACGTGTTCCTCATCATTAGTAATTATACCATTTTTATTTACATTTAACTCTGTCATTATCGCCGGTTATATATGTATGTCTGTTCCAAGATGAAAGAGGTTCTTTTGCAAGTAGATTTTTGGCAACCTCACACTTGCCCTTCTCAATGCAATACAATAGCATTTGTAAGGGACCCAAACGGCCGTTAAGGATTCCAATACCTCGGAATCTGATCGTACTACAGCACTTGTCGACGAGTAATAACAATTTAGTTTATTGTGCTTTTAACCCTTCATTTAGTGAATTATGTTTTCGGAATAAGTTAATTTTTACCTATTTTTTTTTAATTTTTACAATTTTTTTGTATTACTTATTAATGAAGCAAATCCAGTGATTCTCAACATTTTATTATAAGCTTTTTTTATTCAATAAATAAGAAGTTTCTGAAAATAATAATAGTGTTAATATATTTGCATTGTTTAAATATAAAAAGTCGTAAAATAATACTGTCTGATACAAATCAAATCAGAAACCCGTCATTTTGACGGGTTCCGTAAATCTAATGTTAAATGCACATATCTCTTAAAATAATTCCCTGCTTAATCGCACCTTATTTTCTAGGTACATCATATGTCGCTCCAATGAATTTAATATCTGCTGCACTGAACGAGCAAATCAAAGAGACACCGTTTAACATTCCGGAATCTTTTCCACCCTTTGAATCAACATCTACAAACCCTCTTTTCCACAATATGTATTTGCAAGGCGCAAACGATGCGGTAGTCAACCAAGTGACTAGAATGATTACCAATTCTGATCTTATGGGAGAAAATGCCGAGTCACGGAATCTAAATTCATCGTAAGCTTTTAATACGCTGTATAATGTATTATATAATACAATAAAATAATATATATTTATAAATTATTATTTTGTTGTAGCATCATAACCGATATAACAAATTTGGAGGATGCTGACGAAGTCGCTGCCGATGGAGATACTGCTGATGAAAAATCTGAAACCGGGTCTCCTGCTAATGATCAAGAGAATAGTAATAATGCTGAAGGCAATCAAAATGCTGCAGCTGCTGAAAATATAGATGATGTACCATCATCTCGTGAGTTAACGCTCCAAAAGGAAAACAAACGATTGAGAGATGCGAGAACTTGTAAAATTTGCTTGGACTCTGAGGTAAAAACTGTGACATATTAAATATAATATTTTTTCTACTTCCGGTGCTATTTTTAGGTCAGTGTGGTGTTTTTACCCTGTGGACATCTAGTCAGTTGCACCTTGTGCGCTACTGGTCTACTGCAGTGTCCTGTATGTAGGGCGAGAGTGAAAGGCATCGTTCGAACGTATCTATCGTAAATTTGCTGTGAATTTTTATTTGACTTAACTTATTTGACATGTATGTTATAGGTGTTAATATTTATTTTGTTGAATTATGCTGTTTTGGCATCTAGGGCTTCGTGCTAATATATTAGAACGTAATTATTTGTTTACTCTGTTTACCTATGGTTTTCATATTAATTTGATTTGTCGATGTTATTATTTTTTTGAATTTGTTAAAACTTTCTTTAAAAGAAAATTTGTACATAATTTGTGATTGCATCTACCATTTGTGATATGTATATTTATTTTTATGAAAATATTTATTTTTTTATTTAGCTATGGTATTTTAAATACAGTCTTCTGGGAAATTATTTTTATAAATTTATCTTATTTTATAGATATTAGTGTTAATTTAATGTTGTATAATGTGTTGCAAGAAAACCAATTAGTGTTTAATTGATCTGATTAATTATTATACAACACGTTTCTGTTTAAATACTTTTGAATTGACAATGACACCCATAATAATCATTGATGTATGCACTGTTAAAAACGAAGTGGCTGAATATTTTTCTGGATCATAGTAAATTCATAATAGCCCATAAAACAGAATGGAATGTAAATTTTCGTCAATATTTTCCAAGAATAACTTTATTATTATGATATAAATCTTTATAAATGTAATATTATTTTAAATAACTGAAATACCTATATATTCTTTAAATAATGTGTGTAGAAGCTATTTATTAAAAATCAAAAATGTATGTGTTAAGTTCGGTTTACACTATATAACGGAATACATTATATAACTTATAATAGTTACATAGTGTAATCCGTGTTAATAACAACTTCTTGGATATAAAACAAGTTGTATAAAATTGTTATGCAACATAGTTTTGTTATATAGTGTGAACCAGCTTTAGAATGATAAAATGAATCTCATTTTGAAATTATATAACATATTGGTGTTAAATGTTGAATATTTAAAATAATATTGGAACAAAAAAATTAAAAATTATTTTTCAAAACAATATTTTTTCGCATTTTATTTTTAATAAAAAGAAATGCTTAAATATCATATTTTTAACATATGGTAGTACGCAACTAATTCCTACAACCTTAAAATTGAAATCTTAAAGGCTAAATTACTATAGTTAAATATTTTTTATTTTTATATGGTAATAATTAATGACTAGTTCTGTATTATTTTACTAAAGTAAAACTTATATTTTCAATGTAAAATAAAATGAAATGGTTCGTATGCATTAACCACCCACTAGTGAAAAATACTGTAGTAAAGATTAAAATGAATAAAAAGTTGAATTGAATAAAAAATACATGCGCGAATCTACTCTTAAGTTATCTTTAATATTTGTCGTAGCTTTTAGTGGATTTTATTTAGGGACATTAGATTTTATGCATATGTTTTATTCCTACACTTAGTGTGATAAAGCAAAAGCTGATAAATGGATGTCTTTACACTATCTTTTAGATTTAAAAATAAAAAAGAGCCACTGGAGATTTTATTTTAATGCATTACAACGGGGTAACAATAAACTCCTACAAGTAGGTATTGTGAAACTAAAAATATAGGAATACGTGAGATCCGTTTTAATTACTTTTTAATTTATTATTACACCATACAATAGTTTCATAGCTTATAGTAGCTGGGGCTGGTTTTTATGCAATGAAAAAATATTTTTTTAATATTTATATAATATCGTTATATTTTGTAATATTTATTTAACAAAAAATATTTTGTGTACTTTCTTTCTATTAGCGCATTTATTACACTGGGTTTTTTCCACACACTTATCATTGTTGGGTTTTTATCAGCCAACCATTGTAAACTTTAGTTCTAGAGATATCAACGTGGTTTGCTGTCAATTATCATTAATTTTTAGATCAACGGGTAGATAACATTTCATAGTATCACAAAGCATATATTTGTTCAATTTTATAATAAACCAGAACTTCACTACCTTTTAGCGGTTAGCTGTATATTGAAAAGCTCCATAGCACATAATTGCGTTGATCCAGAAATTTCAGATAAAATAAGCTGTGAAAATTTCATGACGCCAGAGCTAACTGTATAACATTTTTTGCTGCACCAATACAGATTTTCTACCTTTCTTCTCTAAAAAAAAATTCAAACAAACAATCACCTGATTGTTATGTTATAAACAACAACTGTCACCTGTTAACAAATTGTTTAATATTGTTTTGATATATATTTTGAACAGCGCTTTTTTCTTTCTTTTAGTGTTGAAAAAAAACGAAAATTCCACACATCAAAAATCGATTACAATGTTCCTAAAAATTTACAAGTTCTTTAATAATTACAATGTTCCTTCAACTTTAATTTGTTATCAAAAATGACTCCTTAATATTATATTAAAGTATTATCAACTATTTCCATAATAGAGTTATCTATAATATTTTCATATTATTATCTAACGTGTCTTTATAATTAATAAACATACATATATTTAGTTTAATTACATTAATTTTTAATCATCTTTATATTATATATAATTCATTATTTAAATTATCTACAACTTCTTTAACATTATTATATAGTCAATAAATCAAAGTCTGCTAACATATGTATTTTATATATTTATATACTATTAGTTTTATCATTAATATATATTATAAACAGCATTGGTCCTAATTTGCCTCCCTGTAGTAAACCGTGAGATATTATTTTCTCTTTGGAATGAGCACAATTTATTAAAACTTTTTAAATAATTATCAAACCATTTTAAAACTATTTCACTCGTACCTATATCTCTAATTTCTTTAACATTATAGTTATGTCTATTGTTTCGAAAGCTCTTTTGAAATTCAAGAAAACTACTCTATGATATGTAATAAGAAGAATCTGGCTTCTTATTAGTGTCAAAAGAAAACCCAATAATTATTAAAATTATTATATCTTAGTCGATTAAAATATTCTGTTATTATTTTTTAGATGAAACACTCTCATTAAATTTCTAGTTTGAAAGTTTAAAATTAATTTTTATATTATATGATGAAAATGCAATCTGAATAAGTTTGATAAATCAAACAATCTGATAAAGATTTATCGTTACATTTAATTTGCAAGTGTGTGAAAATTCATAGTATAACGACATTTCACAAAATAAGTCTTCGCTATATATCTCCTAAGCGTGAAATGGCAGTGTTTGAGAAAGTTTTTTTTTTAATTTGTTGACAATATTTAACACAAAATGAATGCACAAATGCCAGATAAATACACTAATACCTATATTGAGATCAGAGCTGGCCCGAGGTGCAGGCGCTAGATCTTGTGGGGCGCCGTGATACCAAATAAAGGCGCAATATTCACTTAAACTTATCAAACAATATTGTTAAAGAATATAATCTGATATTTTTTGTATACACTACTGTGTACTCTTTAGATTATTTCACGCGTAAAAAATCGCGACGAAAATAAAACTACAACTTCTTAAATACCCACAATCGTGATAAAGAGTATGGTGTCAAATATATGTAATATTAAATTACTTTAATTTGAATTATATTTTTGCGCTCATGTAACGAGTTATTAAAGTATTATTATGGTGGAGGGGGCGTAAATTTAGTTTTTGCCTGATGCGTTAAATAACCTAGGGCCGGCCCTGATCGAGCGGGAATCGCGGAATACAATTTAATATACATTTATGTTTGAATAACATTGTATGCATTTTTTCAATGTGTCTTTGTTATATTTAAATATGACGCACTTTTATTTTCGGTGTGAATAACCCCGTTAATTTATTTTTAAATAAATAAGTAATTTTTGTACAGTTATTTAATTATTGCTTAACGCATTATAAAGTTTGTGTACGTGTAAAATATAAATTTATTTATCAGCATTTTTAAATTGAAGTTATTTAATTGGCGATGGCGCGAAGGCGCAGTGTTAGGGCCAACTTGTTTACAATAGGTGAGGTGGCTCGTTGGAGTTGGTAGCACTAAATGTTGCCACTTTAGCGGTCGCATGCCGTTGTTATACTAAATTAGTTTATACGAGCCACAGAAACAAAGCCGAAGATTACTAGTGACATATTTCGGTGAGTTATCGCCCATTTTGCTATTTTACCAACGAAACGGGCCCAAACCTCACCTTCTGTCGACCATATGTTGGGCTACTAATATCGATTGGTCACCTCCCGTCCTCGATTTCCTTTTTTGACTGTACATATACGACGGCGAAAAGTGCAAAGTGCAAAAAAATTCAACTGCATAACGCGTAGGCCGAGTTGAAACGTGAGTGGGATTTTGGATCGATTTCTCCATTTCTCCATTTTGCTGTCAAAAATATCCGTGACAATTATATATGATATTAATCTTAATCGTTGGCATTTAGAATTCTATAGTTGAGTATGTAAAAGGAAAACCTTGGATAAATTATGTTATAGCGGTTTGGTTATATTTCTTATCACATTTATGCTTAAACTATTAATAATTGTGTATTCTTTGTTCAATATTTTATTGCAAAGATAATGTTAAGAACGTATTTAAACGTTTTCAAAGTTTATTTCAAAGTGTATCGCATTTTTAACTTTTCATATACCATAAAATGTGCATATTATCTATTAATATTTAGAGATACTGTCTTTCACGACGATCACATGACAAGGGCAATAACTGGCTTTCATATTTACGCATAAAACATATAATTAACTTTTCTTAAAATTATAAGATGCGATTGTAGTGTCACTAAAAAAACGTTCTTATTATTAAAATTTGAATTTATGATAAAACTGTTTCAATGTATATATTTATATCACATTATTTCAAGAAAACGGGCACTCAAACGCCTAAAATGCGCTAAAATGCGCTAAAACACAATCAATGTCTTATAATTGCTGATGTGTAATATATGGTATTTATTATAATTTTTATTTAACTAAACTGCAAATCTCTTTTTAAATTATACAAAATGTTATGTTTTAATATTATTTTATGTTGCAAACCTTTTAATATTTTTTTGTTTTATTATTATAAGTAAAGTTGCATACCTATTTTAAAACGTAATACAATATTTAATAAATTTAAAACTTAATCTAAAATAATATACTGGATTTAGTATTTAAATGAGTAGAAAATGTTAGATAGAGTCTTATAAATAGAACAATTTTGACCAATAGTTACAAAATCTTAAATATTTGTCTATATAGTATGCAAATTTACGCAGTAACGCGGTAACAACAAATATGCACGCACACGTGCGACCTCACTCCATTTATATTTTGTAGCGCACATTTAGACAATAGTTTTATTATCTAATTACAATTATTAAATTTAATAATAGATTCAAAAAAAGAAAATTAATATTTAAAACCCAAAAAGTTCCAAACCACATTTACAATTTTCCATTATATACTTTAAAATGGTAAAATATAATAAATTCTAATGTTTTTAATTGTGATATTAATATTTATCTCTTCTTGGAATAATTAATATCCCTATGAATCATGGTTGTTAATCATCACATGACAATTTTTATTGCACTATCTTGCCTCTGTATTGTTTTGCTTATTTGGTTGAATATGATCAGTTTCCTTTTTCGGTTCTGATTAATTAATATTAATATTTTTTACTATACAATATTAATCACGTAATGTATCATGACAGTGCTGATTATGTAATATTAATATTTTTTTAAATAATGTATCATGATAAAACTACAAATTACATTAAACGTGAACTTTGCTCTAAATATAATACGTTTCTATTTATTTTTAATAGGGAAAATATATTCACATACTATATGGGTATCCTGTTCGTCTCAAAGTGCGAATGAATATATTGATTATTATATGAGTAATAGTTTTTGCATGAATTTAAAAAAAATAGCAGAATCAAAGACACGATCTGTGTATTAGATCACTTGTAGAAATGTCAGCGTTATCCTTGTGTTTCTAGTTGTAGCGCATTGCAAAAAGAATTGGATATGAACGACCTTTGAAAGAATGCAGTCTTTCTTGTTTTGCATTAATACATTTACAGCGGTTCTCAGACTTGGCGCCAACTTATTGCGATAAGATTGTTTAAAATGCGATAATCAAATCGCCATTCATTGTTGATTGAAATAATGAATGGTTTATTTATCAGATGTAGACTCTTTTATCCATCATTCAAAGGAATGAATCCTTTGTGGTCTTTACTTCTTTCAATTGGATAATCAGTTCATGTGTGATACTTGGAGTCATGTGACAAATACAGAAGTGATGACTAAACAGTTGAAAACATTAAAGGCATAGTGATTTTGAGTGTTGCTAAAAGTAATAAGATTTGGACCATCTCTTCTGCTACCAAAATCCTTGAACAACTGCTACCCTAGTATACGTTATGTCATGCTAATTGCATGTTTTGTTACATCCTAATCCTACAAGGAAAATCTGTGAAACTTGTGTATATCAACTTTATTTTTAGATACGCTCGAAAACAAATTTCCACCTATATTTGTGCGCATTCAAATTTTAGCTTTTTGCACTTGGTAGCTAATTATGATAATAATAATAATTTAGATAATTATTATGAAGCATATTAAAAATTTCCATAAACTTGATGATTCATATTATAACAGCGTAATTAATAACTTAATCTCATGATGCCATTTGTATAAATAAATATCCATTGGAAATAATAGTAGTTTACATTACAATTAATTATTTCTGGTACTTCCCCCGCAGCACTTCAACATGTTCTTTAGTAACGTTTAATTTATGTGAGAAACTTGAACCCTTTATCGTCCAAGAAATGCTTATTTCTCCCCCTAGTATTAATTTCCCTGCACGTATTATGCTACATGTTTTTTAATGCATATGGAAGAACTTATCGCACATAATATCAGCTATCTTCTTTAGATATAGAATACTTTTTTAAAATTTAATTTTATTTTGACACTACATCATAACAATGTTAATAACTTAATATTTCCGTATACTTTTATTGGACTGAGGACTGGAATTTAGCCTAATTTTTCGTCATTGTTTCCTATTCATTTTAAAATAAATAAAAAAGTTATTAAAAAAATATGTTTTCAATAGAGCAATCTAAGACTGCAACAATTACTTCTTTACGTGCTAGTCATCAAATTTTTCTGAGAGCGAAACTAATTAAATTTGCAGATTTACTACTTAGCCCTTTTAGTGCCAAGCAAAATTAAGCGGTGTATGCTAAAAATGCCAAGCATTTTTTTGGCAAATATAGATGATTTTGTATATAAATATATTAAAAAAAAAATATTTCTGAAACTTTAAATTTTTTTCTGTGAACCACTATTTATTATAGGAACAAAATTAAATCCAGTTTATACAAGTAAATACACAAAAAGTATAGAAAAAAAAAATTCATAATTTAAAAAATATACAAAACTAGAAACGGACATCCGCTTCTTAGCGGTCGTCGTTCGTAAACCGGCGTCCTTACGCCATTCAAACGGTTAAAAATACTATAAACAAAAGCGGAATAAAAAGAGACACTCGAGATATACAATAATCTCGAAATACAAAAATAAGCAAAAGTGTAAATGAACGCCTCCTGATATATGAATCTATGTGTTTCATTTTCCTCACAATTGGATGACTCAACGGATGGCGGTCATATTGTACAATTGGTAGTTTTATTAGAATGATCTATGCAGATTTTTTTAATAATCACCCATAAGTACCGCTGAAAACTACTCTTTGTTTCGAAAAGACGCGCGCTAAACCATACATTCTACCATGCGCATAATAATATTGTTATCCTACCCTTGCTGTCTTAAACTAGTATTATAAAATATGTGACACTTGGTAACAGAATGGAGAGACGCTGGAGAGACCCCACGGAGTCACAGCAGCAGAGGCGAGCTAGAAGAATACATCGACGGAAAATATATCAGCAGATCGTCCAGAGAGCAATCACAGTCGACAATAATACAACTCGACACGCCAACGAAGTTAAGAGACCTGCCATTCCACTACATCGCCTACTAGCGGCATCTACATGTCTCTAAATATGTGGTAATTTATATATGTTAATAACTTAACAGATTTTTCGGCGTTTATTTGGTTGCAAAATCAAACTTCTTCGGCCTCAAAACAGATTGAGAATACAGCCAACTCTTTTTACATGGTTTTGAAATAACGCAGACTACTAAAAAGAACGAATACCATATTTTCACACGAATTATTTGCTCTAACACGATTTTATTTTGTCATATTGTACTTATAAAAAACGAGCTATAAACATTTCATTAATTATGTTATTAAAAAAAAATACATATATAAATATAAAGCTGCAAGCGACAAAGAGCGGATGCAAATGACAGTTGGTTGGAAATATATATATTATACTGGTAAAGACAAACTTTTCGTAAATATGTATATAGAACGATAATTAAAAAACTCAATTATCAGTTCTTAGAACGAGCTTTAGAATTCCAACAGGACCCGCAGATTTGTATGGCTGTGATCGAGAAATCTATAAACAACTAGTGAAACAAAAAACAACAAGCGATTAACAGATTTCCTAATAACAAGACATTCAACAACATAGGACAATAATAACAAATAAATGTCTTCATAAACGTGCGCGTATTATCTGATTATTTTTATATAAATAATATGTATTATTTTTTTCTTAATTAAAATACATGTCTATGAATAATATTTGTAGAATTTATTTATTGGGTTTTCGACGTTACCTTTTTTTACATGGTTTTCTTATCTATACCACAATTTTTTTTCAGATAACACGGATTTTTAAATCTATGGAACCAATCTTAAATTTTTCCATGTATTACTTTATTACACGGTTTTTGGTGGAACGTATCTACCGTGTAAAAAAATCGCGATCGTTCGGGCTATACTTAGCGATTGACTAGTCCAGAGGTCGGCAAAGTGCGGCTCCGGAGCCGCATGCGGCTCTTTTGCCCATTAAGTGCGGCTCTGGCACAAATATCTACGGGCATTTGCGCAAGACGCGCCGGATTTAAAAAACAATTAAATATGGAGCTCTAAATTTGAACGTCTTTGTGTTGATTTGGAAAATTATAATAAAGGTTTGCTAAATTAATAAGTAGATTTGCCTCTCAATTTTTTTTAATCGTTGTAATGTACATATTTGGCTCTTTGGCTAATAAGTTTGCCGACCACTGGACTAGTCGATCGCGATCAACTTGTTGCCCAGACCTGCTCTATATCAGCGCTGTTCAACTTCTGTTAGCCCGCGGGTCTTATTTTAACATTTCTGTGGTAAAGTAATTGAAAAATCAATTATTGTCACCTTAAACTTATTTATTTATACGAAAAAATAATTCGGACTAATAAGAAAATATTTGAAGTAATATTCTGATTTTATTCGCTGGCCGCTAGTTGGACAGCACTACTCTAAATCAGTAAATCTAACCATGTTCTGTAAGAATCGAGTACATACTGTTTTGCAATGAGTTAAATTAAAATGTCATTCGAAAGTTATAATGTATGTTAAACCTAATGCATATATTACAATCAGGTAGGGAATTCCCCCTAGATTTCAAATGGCCTTTTCAACTGAATACATTAAAAATCACTGCTATATGTTCATCCCATAATTATTTTCGAGAGTAATATTTAATTTTTATTTATTTTTGTAATTAAAAAGTAATTTTTTGACCCCGTAGTCCATTTTTTTCAAAATGTATAACATATATAACAAGACGATTTTTTTCTTATGCTTCCTCCACACTCTCTGGAAGTAGGCCATGGTTGGGCAAGGACGGAAAATATAATGTGTTAATTCGGGGCTACTTCGGTCGAGCTCGGGTCTGCCCGCTCTAATGTCTCGGCGACCTCGACCATATTCGGTAGACCTTTGGTTCGGTAACTTCCAGAGAGTGTAGAGGAAGCATTACGGTTAGATAATGTATTTAGTTAGTTGCGCCCACATTCGAGACACAGTTTGTGTGGAAGACAATAGTCCTCCCATTTTTACCGCCAATATGGCCCGTTTTTTTTAGTTCTGCATTAAAACTTATGTATGATAATGAAAAATAGTTTAAAAATGTATTTTTCATGACCTTTCATATAGTAAAATTTGTAACCAGTATTTTTGGTGCTAATATTCAGCAGTTAAAATAAATATTGCCTACAATCTTCAGTTGTTTGTGGAACATTATTTGTGCGAACAAAGGTGGTCCGCCACATTGATCCCAATTTTAGTCCGATTATAGGATGTAAAGATTTTCTGCTCCATTATATTAAAGGCATTACAACTGTATATATTTTTTAGCTTTATGATCATTCTCTTGTAATATAAGACAAAAGTGATTTTTGGTATGCGATGATGTTACAGCTAGGAGACTGGCATGATTTTATATTTTTCCAAAGTGTAACTGCTTTTTTCTGAAAAAATGTCCTCGGTTTCATCTTCATCGCTTCATTCTACTTATCTCATAAGTTTATGTTCGAGTCAGTGTCGTCATTTTGCGTTTTTTGAAGCAAAGACTCAATGTTTATACAATATAAGAGTCGAATTTAAAGTAAATTCGAAAAAATCGTCTCATAAACAATAGTATTTTGCAACAAATTAAAGAAAATTAATATATGTTCTTATTATAGGGGTTGTCATGTCTCCCGTTCGATATTACAATCGATTTGTAATAATGCCAAGAACGATTTACCATTTATTAATCGTTGGATAATATCATTTTTATTTGTTTGGGTCGTAGCTAATAATAAACAGAATGCAAAATATATAAGGTGAGCAGATTTTGAAAATATCAAAGAAGGACACTAAAAATAAATATAACATCACGGAAATTTTTGTTTGAGTAGGACAAATTGCTATTATGCTACTGTTATATTTTCGCGTGAGCTCGATGAAAATCGGTATTTAGGGGGGGTCGGTCATCAGACGATGACTGACCGTGAGGTTTGAAGTTATTAGTTAGAATGCTGACGAACAAGGGACTTTCCCCTATTTATATAAGTGTGTTAATTAGATGTAAGAGAGGGGTGGTTCGTCGTCTTAGTCCATAAAAAGCCCCTCTGGATCAAAACTCTTATGTAAGTTCATAGATCCCACATAAACAAAGAGTTGTAATGTTTATCAATATGAATGCTGACGAACGAAGGACATTCCCCTATTTATATAAGTATGTTAATTAGGTGTAAGAAAGGGGTGCTTCGTCGTGTTAGTCCATAAAAAGGACCTCTGGATCAAAACTCTTATGTAAGTTCATTGCTCCCACATAAACAAAGAGTTGTAATATATAAATATATAACACCCCCACCCTTAGAATGAACTAATTTTCCCGATGAAATTAGTGAATCTGTATAAACAAAAAATATTTAAATCTTTTCCCTTACTGGATAAACACCAAATACTGATTTTGCACCTTGCTTACATATTTTTACATTTTACAATTATTTAAATTTATAATAAGACGCACGTTTTACAATTTCTGTGTTACAAATTTGTTATACATGTTTTAAAATATGCATCAAAGTTATATTTTGTATTTAGCATTATATAAATCTGGACATATTTAATTTTAAAATATTATTGTTAATTTTACAATTTTTGTTATTTTACCTGTAGCAATATTGTTAGTAACATATAAAATAATAATTTGTTATTTTTTTTATAATTCTTAGTTATACTTATGTGATTACTTTTAAAGTTACAATATATGTAAAACGTAAACATTTTATTTTAATTTTTTAATTATATAATTATGGCTGATATAGCTCAAAAACATACGTAAGTTTATCAAAATAACATTTATATATTTGATGCAAACATTAAATTTTAGTTTCTTATACTAGACATACTATATGCTAAAATATCATCAATATATGAATATTACAATTTTTATTTCTAATTATAAAGGTACGGCTTATTTAAAAGTTTTATTATATATTTTAACATAATTCGCTAATTCGCTAATTAATAATAATACATTTATGTTTATTCATTCTGATACAGTTACGTTTTTTAATTATAACATTTTTTAAATATACTTTAAAGTTAAAATTTCGCATTCTTGATATTAGACATAATATAGTAATTTCAAATATGTTTATACATAAATATTTCTCTTCATGTTAGTTTTACAATACATTTTACGATAATTTGTTAGTTTTACAAACGACATTTGACCATCAGACAATTTAATCAATTTAATTAAACAATTGTATAACGAAGTTTTAATGATATTTAGATTATCATCATATCGTGAACTTTATTATTATTTTAAATTACAAATATTATTAAATATTTAATTATTAATATAAGTGATCAATAAAATGCACATTGGCATTGAATTTTAAATTTTTTTTTGAACAAACTCTTTAGTTTAGCAAAATACGTTTAATTAGGTTAACATTGAACAAATTATATTTTTATTATTTTAATTCGAATATTCATTTTATTTCAATTATACTTTTTATAAATTTTTATTTTTTTTAATAGGAATTGTTTTCTATACAGTAAGGATCGATGCGAATATTTATTTATCGCGAAAATCGTAATATTCGTAATAATTAACACTATCTCTGCTGTTTTGAGAGATATAGAAGCATTTATTTTTTTTTTGCTTTTAAATAAATTAGATGATTTTATCTCTGTTATTTCGAGACATATATAATATAAGCATTTCTTTTTTTGCTTTTAAATAGAATAGATCAAAAATTATTTGACTGTTCTGTTCCTCAGAATCTGACAGCAAATTTAATTTGTGATGGCTTCCCTCCAGTAGTGGCGCACGTACTGCTGATTCCTCTCCCTGGGTTAATAACACCAATCACTGTCATACTAATTTTTTTATGACGAAATGGTGGCGAACTTCATATGTTCGTCCCTTAATAAAATGGTGACGACCTGTACGGCTCGTCCCTTAATATATTCAATGCTACATCAAATCTCCTGGATCGATGAGCGATCTATTCTTTCATAATTCTTTTTTTTTAAATATAAATTAATATCATCATTATAGTTGTTATTATTATTATTATTATTGTATATTTTTTTTACGAATATCGATCCTTAACCATATTATTTAAAATTAAAAGATTCCAATAAATAAAAGCAAATCTTCTTTAAAATTGTTAATTATTATTTTTATAATATTTTATTATCATTTCCCATTATTTTTCAAAAAACATATCGTTACGTTACTTTCATATTTTAAATTAAAAAAAAAACTATTACTTGATCAACAATTAAAACAGAAGCTAACAATTTATTATTTTACTTTATATTATTTTAGGATTACGTAATTATTACTTTAATTAATAATATCCAAATTGTTCAGTATGTAACTTAACTAATTTATTTTTTATTTTTATTGAAAATATTATTATTTTTTTTTTTATTAATTACAAAATGTTGAGAATTTATTTTTGTAAAAAGAATTTCACATGAAAAAATATATTTAAATAAAAATAATTTTAAAGAAAATAATTTTAAAGAGCATTAGTGATTTAATTTTATAATATATTTTTTTTTAAATGCAATTAAATATAAATGTCTGATAATCAAAATAAAACCGTTTGTACTTACAGTTTTCTTTTGATTTTCGGGGTTTGATAGTTTGATGCGAATTCTTTAAGGATGACCTCTGCGTGGCTCTGCGAAGATGGTCCTTTCTTGGGTCAGCGATGATGTTCTCAGCTTGGCTCATAAAGGACGCTCTCTGCTTGGCTCAGCATGGGTAGCCTCCTTTCAGAATTCTTGATGTTGTTATTGGTTTATTGTCCGATCTTCATCGAGTCCGCTTGTCTCGTAGAAATTGTTATGGGCTCTTGGTCTCTTTAAAGGATTTAATCCACCGTCTCAAGTACCACGTAGACGTTATGACCGCGCAGAAAATTAGTGATGACGAATGATATAAATGTAGTGCCAACTACAGTGATGAACTGGTCCTCGGACGATCCCTCAGGATTCTGGATGTCGGCTTCTTGATGAGTGGTCGATTCCAGTGGCACGTACAAATCAACGTACACACTCTAATCCGCTATAATCATCCCAGCGCTGCCACCAATTTTATGTTATATTTTCGCGTGAGCTCGATGAAAATCGGTATTTAGGGGGGGTCGGTCATCAGACGATGACTGACCGTGAGGTTTGAAGTTATTAGTTAGAATGCTGACGAACAAGGGACTTTCCCCTATTTATATAAGTGTGTTAATTAGATGTAAGAGAGGGGTGGTTCGTCGTCTTAGTCCATAAAAAGCCCCTCTGGATCAAAACTCTTATGTAAGTTCATAGATCCCACATAAACAAAGAGTTGTAATGTTTATCAATATGAATGCTGACGAACGAAGGACATTCCCCTATTTATATAAGTATGTTAATTAGGTGTAAGAAAGGGGTGCTTCGTCGTGTTAGTCCATAAAAAGGACCTCTGGATCAAAACTCTTATGTAAGTTCATTGCTCCCACATAAACAAAGAGTTGTAATATATAAATATATAACACTACCTAAAAAATGTAAATTTTTGTTCAAAAAGCATCTTGGAAATATGACAGATTGCTGCGGGAGCTAAAAAAGAGCATTTCGAAAATTAATATGCGATCTCCTAAATTTTTTGGAGGATGAAAAATTGCTACTGGAGCTCAAAAAAGGTCTTTTGTCACCTTCAATTATCACTACTCGTTATGGTAGGATTTACAATATTTGGGTATGTTACATTTATAAACATATATTGTAATATCATTTTGACCAATCTCGAGTTTAAACAATTGATTTTTAATTTTGCTAAATCTGCTTACAGCCTCTGAAAAAATAAAAACGGATGCTCTTAGAACAAAATGATGTATTGCGGTTTTAAAATGATATATTGATTTCGCAAAACTAGCCGTATTGAGTTAAATCTCAGCTCTCAAACATTGGCTATTCCAATCTAAGAGAGAATGATCTACGTGGGTGGCGAGTTGTTTTATGCCGCTCGAGAGAAACTTAAATCGACATTCACAAAATGGCGCTGTTGGAGTTTCTTCTCAGAGACCTGGTTCCAACGATGTTGATGACGCGCAGATGTTTACTTCTGCGAAAAACAAAACTACTCTTCTGTCGTCACATCAATGCACTCTCTCTCTCTCTCTCACACGGTTTTTTAGCAGTTGGCCAATCGCTCGCGGGACTCCCTCCTTCCTCTTTGTGTCGATCGCTTGGTGACTCACCGACGGCGGTATTCCTGGTGCTGACGAAAATCCGTGACGCAATTCACGTCGGCCCCCAAGGCGAACCTCATAAAGGACCTTGGACACTTTTGGGGGGGCCCCAAGGATGGGAACTTCTGGCTACTACGCTTCTTTCTACGCGCTCCCACTTCCGCCCCATGCTTCGGTGCTTCCAGTTTTTTTGTTTATGCTCCGGCGGGTCGCTCATTTGCTTACATCCGCTTCTTGAAGAATTGATAAACATATGGCGTTACCGAGGGGTCTGCGCTACGACGTACATACTTTTTTTTGGCACCGACGAATACTAACATATTTACCAGCTCAACTGGTTTTTTGCCTTAGTATTTTTGACAACTCCGTTCCTTCGGCTGTGTTGTTGGTTGCTGCTGCTGCTGCTGCTACGCCGTAATATACAACTATCAGCTGGAGGACAAGAGAGGCGCAATATATTTTTGGAACTTGAGCCATTCTAGCTCAAGGTTTGAGGTGATAATGCTGATTTATTTATTGCGACATTCGAGGCCTAGAATCTAGGTAGTTTAAAATATCAAGGAGAGTGGTCGTGTGTTAAAACGACGCGAGTTTTGCAAACTGCACGACTTTTCATTGTCATATTATAAAAGAAAGTGGCATATTGCAAGTTAAAAAACAATACATGTTTCTGTTATTTTGTGTGCGTACAAGACTAGTTAACTTCCAAGTTCAGCGCGCAACTATAACAACACATTCAATATAAAAGCCTAAACGTGTATGTTTATATTGTTTAAATGGCGATACATTAGTATTATTTTCGCACGATGATGTCATCGGCATTCGTACGAACGTAAACTAAAGCACGCACGCTTTGGATGCTTATGAGATATATGTTCTGATACTTACATATTTGTATGAATAATCCCAAAACAATAGCTTTCCCTGTTATTTTTATTGCGTGCAAGATAAAGGTAAAATAACTACAATCATATTTTGTCATCTTAGCTTTATAGCTCGCAATATAGCATCTTATATCAAATATGTAACCCTAAACGTGTATACATATTTATATATTCAAGTGGTAGTATTATTTTCGCATGATGATATCATCTGCATTTGATTTAATTTTATGTTAAAAGTCTTAAAACAATAGCTTTCTCTGTTATTCTGAGTGTGTACGAGAGATAGGTAAAATAACTACAATTATATTTGTCGCTATCAACGCTTATATATTGTTGTTAACGTCTTCTTCTCTATAGCACGCATCTATAACATCTTTTAAGCCAGTTGCGAAACATCCATTATCAGTCAAACCAAAACCTAACCTAAGCGAATTAATCAAACTCCAAAAAGGGAAGATTATTACGTGGATGGGAGTGTTGAATTTGTTCAGAAAAATGCTTGTCATTCAACGAAATTCCCAGTATAACGAATCTTCAATTTGTCCCCGAAAAACTTGCATATAAAATCTTTTCATTGCAACGAAGACTGATCTCAGTATAACGAAATATTTTGATCCGAATTTAAGAATGACGTTACAACTTGCCACAATATTTCTCCGAATTCAGTTCGTCCTTGACTTGGCGTATGTCGGATGTGTTCACAAGCGACATTCAGTGTTTCGCCGACCCTCAAATTTTTTTTATAAAACATTTTTATAACAAGTTTTACTGTATTCATTACAGTATCCTTAAAAATGGACAAAAAACGATCTGTCAATCTTGTAAGCGGTTATTTTGATGCTGTACATTCAATAAACGAATTGTCAGTGTAACGATTTTTTTCTTGTTCCCGTGAGATTCGCTATACTGTACTATGAACTTAAAAATTACCACAGAGTAACCAAATTTTGTCCCCCCCCCCGCCTCCGTAAAAAGCTGAAATGACGTTCCTGGGTCGCATGATTCACGTGCGGTCTATTTTTGTGGTCAACAAATTAAATGGTCAGTATATAAATAAATTTAGGTCAAAATCGGTCAGAATTTTATTAACAGCCTGGTTATAATTAAATTATTCAGGGTCAGAATAAATATAAAGTGGTTCAAATAAAAATATCGGACGATCATGTGAATTAAAAAAATATAACATTTATAAATATAATTATTTATATAAGAAATATCTTATAAAATATCTCACCTGCATCTGAACTGCTATACATGTTAGGTGCGAGCGAGCGTTGGTCATAACAGTGAACACCCCATGAATAACTCTCAATGAATCGAATCTATTTAATTGTATGTAGGAAGCAGGAATAATGACAGTATGCTTGGCTTGTTGTGTTGACATCTGATAATGTTGCTAGCCTAACCAAACAAGTTGCCTCTAAAGCACCTTGATAATGACCATGTATAATTATACTGATCACCTGTCAACATAAAACTGACCTTAAGGTTAAATACAGAATATATAATATAAATACTGACTGAAAACAACGATTCTGGTCATCTGTCATATTGATTCTTACCATTTAAATATAAATTCTGACCTGAAAAAGAGAAGCCATTTTTATAGTGCAAAGTATCAAATGTACAGTGGAAACTATTACATTTTTAGTGCAATTATATATTTACCTCTATGTTAAAAGTCCCAAAACAATAGTTTTCTTTGTTATTTTGAGTGTACGAGAGATGGGTAAAAATAACTACAATAATATTTGTCGCTACCAACGCTAATATATTGTTGTTAACATCTTGATCTCTATAGCACGCAACTATAACACCTTATATCAAGTATAAAAACCTAAACGGTTACATTTCTTTTTTGATAATCACAAATATATCAATCATTGTAATATCACTGAAAACTTGATAAATGTACCTTAGATAAAAACGATAGACAGATAATCTAACTGGAAGTGTATAATTAACTTTTTTGCTCAAGAATTATTCATCGCTTATAAATTAGGTTTGCAGGAAACTGGTGATTCAGAGGCAGAGGTTAAGGTTCGTTTTTTAGAAGTATTTTTGCTCATATATATTTAGCCAAGCATGAGTTCTCATGCCAGCTTCCCACGTGCGCATATGTGAGAAATTTTCCAAGATATCTAACAATTCTATTGTGTGGGATAGTTCGATCAATACTATTTTTAAACCTTTCGATGAGTTGTAGCTGTCTTTAAAACGGTATCGGTAGAAGTAAGCCACAATATGTGACCTATGAATAGCTCGTTTTTTACAAAATTGGCGTAATGTAGGTATTAAATCTTGCGATCTGTTAATAATAAAAAAAAAATACTACTGTTTTTAATAGTGAAGTATATTTCAGGATCAACAGTGACGAATGAAAATTCTTACTTTGCTATTTTAAGCAATTTAGTTTAGGAAATACTAATGAGAGGGTGATTCAAATTAGATTCACGCAGGGGTGGGTATACTTCTGTATCAACAATATGTTTTACATTGCTATTTTGAGTTATTTAATTTTGGGAAAATATCAGCCTCTCAGACATAAATTTCCCGTGGAGACGAATTATTTGTAATGGTTTCTCGTAGTCTACGACAAATTGGCTTATTATTTTTGAAGGTTTTTTAAATATATAAATACAAGTTCTCTCTTGTCATTTACATTAAATTACTACTTGTTTTTAAATCGATGAATGTTTATGAACGAATTGTGAGTGGGTATCTGCATTATGTAATATGCATTTTGATGCACGTCTCATTAATATTTTTATATTCGTTTTAAGATGACCTCGAAGTCGAGTGACACATTTAATAAATTATTGCTAGAATATTGCTGAGGAAATATTATTCTTGTGACTTATTGCTTACAATACTTGAAATTTACATGCTTACACAATTGTATATTCATCATTTTTAAAAGAATCGACAGTAACTTGACTATTTATTTTGCTAGTCATGATGTAAGCTGTTTTATGCATAATCATAATGATATTTTTTATAAATTATGATTATGGCGGAAATTGCGCAATGCTTGCACTATTCTATTTATATACATTTAATCTATGTAGGTAATGTGAATTCGAATAGAATGTGTTCCTTCTATTCCAAACATAGAATCCCGGCTACTTCCAAAAATAATACAAGCTATCTAAATTTAGCGTTTATTGATTCGTTATAACGCTCGTTCGTCATTTCATAGTCACTAGAAACATAAATTAGGTGGTGCTTATTGCTGTAGATTGTGCTGCTTATTATCCTAGTGCAGTATCGGTTTTTGCAGGTGCATAGGTTATCAGTTTGTAAGGAATCATTTCATTAGACGTACGGCAGTTTGCTCCATCTTGTTGCATCCATATTCTCTTATCGTATCCTTGTAATTTCTGGAATTGTGTCTGGAAAAATCCCTCAACATCTTTGACATATTCTTCAGAATTAACAGTAACATAATTGCCACGTGCTTTTTCAAAGAAATAAGGACCGAGGATGCCCTTTGATGGCATAGCCACCCAATTTTTCACTTTTAGAGAATAGAGAAGCGTTTGATGATTTGAGTTTGCGGTTTTCTCTGCTCCAGAACTTGCAATTTTGCTTATTAACGTGCCCGTTTAAATGAATATGGGTTTCGTCATAGAACAATATGTCTTAAAAAATATTTTTCGTAATATCCAGTTATCGGGTTTTAAATCTTGCACTAATTGGATCTTATATGAGTGTAGTTTCAAAAGTTCAGTTCCAAAAAAAATTTAGCAGCAGAACGCTTGCGTGTCGACAAGCCCGGCTCTTCTCGTACAGATCTGCAGTAGTTTGTATGATTAATTTCTTTGACTCCTTTAGTAAAAGAATACAGCTAACACGTTCTTTGCTTGCTGATTCTTTTACAAATACATTTATTGGTCGCTTTTGTCGAATAAATTTGTCATACCTATTTTGACTATTTCATTATTTTGTTGATAATCACAACGCACGGCCGTTTTTAAAAAAATGCATATTTGAGAATACCGATTCTTTTTACTGATCATTGCACTGTTTCAATGTGTATTTTTATTGCTATTTCCTACATTAAAACAAATTTAAATACAATAAACATTATTTATTACACCCTTATTGTAGTTTGTATGAAACTGACAAATGATTTTTAACCATCGATAACAGAAAATGTATGTCTGTCATAAGTAATAGTTTTTAAAATTATAGTACAGTAAACCCCTCTATAGCGTATGCGGCAGTCCCTCTTGTTTACAAACTAAATACAAGGTCATTTAATACATAAAAATGTGAAAAAAGTTTGATTTGCTAATTTCGTCAAATTCACAAAATACAATTGATTTGAGCGTAGAGATTGGGACTTCGCTATAGGAATACTACGTTATAGGGATGACATACAACGTTTGGGGTTAGGTTTTGTCAACTGTATTTTATACCATACGGCTGAACAGTTGAACACAATCCACAAAAAAAATTTAAAGGGTATGATTAAAATAAATTATAAAGCAGTTTTTTTATTATATCATAATCAATTGATTAACTCATTTATTTATGTGACTAAATAATTTAAATGTTCGTGACTCTCGGAAAAAAATATTGAATCATTCTTTTTTTTAATATACAGATAGTAATATCAGAGGTTTATCTGTATATATAAAAAAATTAATCAATATTTTTTAAATCTAACAAATCAATCCATGCTTTATTATTCGTTCCATTTCAATTTTTTTTGCGGATTGTGTTCAATTGTCACTATGTAACCTTGTCATGAGTTCAATTGTCATAGAACCGTATGTTTATGCTTTGGCTTCATTTTCAGTTGGCATTGATAGTGTACCGCGATTTAACCTTTTAAATGCTGTACGGACGCTGGTGTCCGCAAACGAACGACGACATGAATGTCGATAGGACGCTGGTGTCCACTCCTAATTTTAATTTTTTTTTTGTAAAATTATGATTTTTTAATATTTTTTGTGAATTGTATTTTATTTTGTTTTTATTCACACAAAAAATTAAATTTAAAATCATCTACATTAGCAAAAAAATGCTTGGCATTTTTATCATACATCGCGTAATTTCGCTTGGCACTGATAGTGTTAAAACTTTAATAAAATCGTGAATAAATCTGTTTTACTTTTTTGATTCTAATAAATTCGTAAATTTCTAAAATAGAAAAATTGTGATTACTTTTGAATTAACTTTACATAAGTTCAAATATTTTATATTATTAATGAACCTCGGTAAAGTATTACCAATGAGCATTTACAAGCAGTAAGGTATATATTATATGTATACCTAATACATTTTATCAACGAATATTCTGATTACGCTGTGCTTTCCCAGAAAAATAGTATTTCCAGCTATTATAATCACGTTGAACGAGGAAAGATTATGTTGTAATATGTTGAGCTTGACGTACGTGCATATGTTTACATCAAAATACGCGAAAACAAGCATGTTTTACCTTGAATAGTGTTTGCTTTCGTACTTTTCAGAACTGTACTTATCGTTATCAAGCAGTAAAAATGTTTTAACCCAGTTTCATCTAAACATCTATTTTTTTGCAATCATGCTGTACAATCGCGTGTCAAATTTGTGAAATTTTCAATGCATTCGCAGCGCGTGTTGTACTCAGTATTACCGTGCGCTTTCCTTCGGTTGGGCGTCGCTGCCGCAGCAGGTGTGCTCCACTGAGGAGCAGCTGCTCGGCGGGTCCAGGTGATCTTTTCGAGGGCCAATCCCCGAATTTCTACGGCACGGGACAGTGTGGATTTGCCACGTGCCGTGGGTAGCACATTGCCGCCGAGCTCTTTCTGGAAGCAGCCTACTTTTTCTTGGTCTACATTGCTTCCATCCATCATAAAATATCATGCGGTAAGTGTGTATCAAATTACTCGAGGTTGCAGATTACATTTCTGCTCTCGTTTCGCGATAAGATAAACTGCGTACTGAGAATAAGTGATATTGATCTAATTTGTCTTGGCGCGTCAGTAAGATAGCTCGTATTTTTTTTAATAATTTTCTGAAAAGGTATGTGACGTTTTAAACGTCGATATTTAACGGATTTTCCATTGATGTTTTTGGTACACAAGGCATTTTTAAGAAATTGATATTCCGCTTGTGGTTTGTGACAAATTTCTTTTATAATACAAGTAGACTGAAAATTGTATATTTTTCGCGTATTTTGTAATATAAAAAACCCAGCCAGTACTTTGATACTAAACCGAATTCAATACTTACGTATGCATTAATGTAATACTATCAGAAACCATGTTTGAATATCTATGCAGCTGTATATAGTATGACCGTTGGATGTTCATGCGCAATAATACTGTAGTGTTTTTTTAATGCAATTCTTACATCATATTTTTGATGATTTTTGTTTAAAAAAATCTAAATACTAAATATATATGATTCACATGCTACTAATTCCTGGTATAAGTTTGATATCAACATATTGATCGTATTCGTAAATATATGATGCAATTCTTAATAAAATATTTTGCTGGTTTGCTGTCTGATTGAGTACTTATCCCCAAACAGTTAATTTATTTTACATATTTTCAATATATTCGGCTTTTGTGAATTTTTTTCATATATATTCAAAAGTTCTTAATATTTTTTATAAAATTAATATAAAATATTTTTTAATGTCATTTACAATATCGCACTCCTTAATTTATTGGTATTGTTTTTTATAAAAAAATATAAATTTAAAAAATGTAGTATGTAAATATTATGTTTTTTATTTGTTATTTCTTTAATTATATATGTATGTAAATATTTGGGGTACATCAAAACAGTGAAATATCGATCACCATACATCTACGACGATACCGCTCAAAGGGTTAAACGAGTTAGCTTGGCACACTGTGTCTGTCAGTCATAATTTTTTATTTTTGAACTTATTTTTTATTTTATTTATGAGCTGTAGTATTAGCTCTTTAACCAGATATGTACGAACTAGCTCGATTTTAATTAATCATTACCATATTCATATGTGTTTAGGAAAATCTAGGTAAACCTAATCTGTGATGATCGATCAGAATTATAATTATACAATAATCACTAATTCCAATCTCCCAAACACGATAGAAATTTAAAAACAAGGTCCGTATAGGATTCGAACCCAGGTCTTTCAGGTCAATAATCAGACTAATACCACTATTTCACCAAATGCGTAAAATTATCTTATTGGGTGTTGATTGGCATCCAACTAATATAAAGGATCCACTTCTCAAATTCAGTAAAATTTTAATTCAAACATAAATCTTTCTGTTCCAGAATCATTCATTATTTTACAATTTACGATTTAGACGACACGTTGAGCTTTTGTGCAAGCTTCTGCATCGTTAATCTCGAACCTGGTTTTCAGGCAGCCCTAATATCCTTACTAACAACCTGCCTTTACGTAGATATTCAATGTCAAAATACTCGGAACAAAATTTTTAGAACCACTTTGACTCCTAAATTTAATGGCATACTTGTCCAAACATATTACATATGTTTTTAACTAAATTGAAACTCTTAAAGCATAATATAGCTTAACTGAGATTATTTTATCTCCGCTGCCATTGTTGATTTATGGTTATAAATATCAAAACAAAAAATATCTCGTTATTAAATAGCATCATTAATACGAATACTGTTAATAACAGACACTGAAAAAATAGTGAAACGTATCGTTATTTTATAAAAAGTTATACATTTTTGCAAATGTAAGAAAAAAAACGCATACTAATGGGTCAGCTTGCTATGTTTCTCGACTCGATGTAGTTTCAGTAACCCGGTTTACGAAGTACTTACGAGTTCATAATGCTTAAAACTAATTGATGGTAATCGTTTGATAGATTTTATAGGCTTTGTTAATATTTTGCATTGCTTTTGAAAGCTGTCAGCATTAACCGTAACGAAGAAAATAAGCAAAATCTTTTGATATGAATCAAAGCGAATTTATTGTCATCGATATTGCGTCCAATTTTGTGCAGAGCGAACCATAAGTTATACATCAGTTTTGTACATGATATTTTATGTTAAATTAATTTGGGCTATTCAAGAACTTTGTATATAGATAGATCCGTGTATCGATTGATTGGTACTTCTCGTATAGTGCAAAAAATACAACGGTTTATTTTTGCGACTGCGCAAAAACTTGTATTGAAGTTGATAAGAATCAAACCGGGGGCTACCAACTGTTTTTTACTTTCAAGTTTTAAAACGTTATAAATTATGTGGTTAGTTAATTCGATTATTTAATTTATGAGTAATGCTTCAATTTTTATATCTATTGCAAGTAATCGGGGGCGATATATTTTCCCATAAGCAATTACTGAGAATGCCTAATCGGTGATGATATTATCAGCTATTTTTCATTTTTTGTTGATTATTTTTTAGCCAAAAATAACATCACTCTGAGACGTTTTCACTTCCTGGCTGGCGTCATTGTATCAATGACCCCGTTCGTTCTCGTTCAACGGCACCGATAGTGCCGGCTCGAAGTTTCAAGTCCTAAATTTGATTTATAGACAGTATTTTGCCGATCGTAACGCTCAAAATGTTGCGCTAGCGCTCTGTCGCGCGCGCATATGCGTGCATTTCAATTGATGTGTCGCCGAACGGAACTGAATCATTATTTTTCCTTCGCAATGAACGTCAAACCGTAGTTATCGTCACCATCAACATCCGCTTCGTTATAATGTTGTGCTTATCATGGTTTTGCGGGATTTAGTGTTCCAGTTGTGTATAGCTCGCACCTACGCGCATACAAGTGTACCCAAGGATCGATAGATAATCAGTTCGTGAGGCAACAGACAAAGGTAGGGTTCGGTTCGGTTGCGGTGGTACATCATCAAAGAAATGCGAACAACGAAGGAATGCGATGCTGGAGACCGTGAGAGCGGCCGCTCGAGAGGAGCGGACGCGAGAGTGGGAATTGTGGAATGCACAGTGGTGTAGTTGGACCTAAAAGGGCCTCGGTTTTAAACCCATATTTCATATTATTAATCGCGGGGGCGTTTTGTTTTGCATCCATACGATACGCGATGACCATCATCGTCCGTTTATGGCGATGGCGATCTCTTAGCATATTGCACCGCTTTTCAGGCATGTGTGATAATATCTGTATATTCAATGACGCTTTTGTGTCTGTCCTAACATCTGGTAAGTCGTCATCGCTTGGATTTAGATTCAATCGCAAATTTAAGTCCGTTTCAATCGATTTTGTGAAGAATTAATTAATCAGTCATCATTTAATTCAGGACTGTTTTATTGCGACACGGTCATATAAATTAGACCACAAAGGTCAAATTCGAACGCCATCGCGCAATTTAAATTAATTATTGCCATACGTGTACTCTTTCTAGATTATCGGTTACCTGTAATACTTCTTAGTATTAGTGTTCTGTATCATGTATTCCGCTATCGCTATCAACTGTGTTTACTTATATGTACAACGCTTAGTGTTTTCTAGGCTTTCAGCGCGTTATTGCGCAAGAGATCGATCCGAGAGTGGGCGTCTTCGAGGCTTTTCACGTATCGATGCATTTTCCGCGCTACTGCTATTCCACGATGATCTCATTTGTCCGCGTGACTTCATAATTAAAAAGTTTTAGAGTTTCCTAGAACGTCCTTGATCACGTGTGCGATCCGTGCACTATATCGGTGTTTACTAGTATGTTCGTACGTCATTCACAGCTTTGTGCTCGTCGCGTAATGTTGTTTATATAATACGCAATGTCGTTTTATGTAAGCACACTACATCCACCCCTGAAGCGGCATTCCGTAGACGTTTATTCGTTCTCCGTCCCTTTCGCTAACGGTTGCGTTCCCTGTTGCAGCTACTATCTCCAGCCCGGTCGCATTCCAGTTCGAGTCTCGGAGCAGCGGCGTTCTATCAACTTTTCGCCTAAATGAGTCTAGCGGAGAAGAACCTGGCGAACGACCACAGTCGTCATTTTGTACCGAAATGTGCCGAAATAGCCGACAATTTCTTGGACCGCAAACCGCTGGTTGAAGTCAAGCTGGCCGTCATCTCAGCCGACACCACCGACCACGGGAAACGGGAGGCCACCTCGTCCAGTGCCTCCGTCGACGAGCCGCCCCCCGAAATCCTCGACTTGCGACGCGAGGAGGACCGCCTCAAGACGTACGTTTCTTGGCCCGTTATCTTCGTGGACCGCAACCGTCTGGCCAGAACGGGCTTTTACTATTTGGGCGTAGAAGATAAAGTGCGATGCTATTTCTGTCGAGTGGAACTCGGCCATTGGGAGGAAGGAGACGATCCGATCGTCGATCATGAACGGTGGAGTCCTCTCTGTCCGTTGTTGAGAGGCCGCGCCATCACAAACGTTCCGCTCATATCCAACAACGAATCTTCTCTAACGTTCGACAATGCAAGTCAAGATGTGTGCGGCATGCGGGACCGCTCGTCTGATGGACCTCAACGTCCAGCTTACGCCCTCGAAACGGCGAGAATACAAAGTTTCGCCGATTGGCCCTGTCGAATGAAGCAAACCGCCGCCACGATGGCCGACGCCGGATTCTTCTACACCGGTTCCGGCGACAAGACAGTGTGCTATTACTGCGGCGGCGGTCTGAAAGACTGGGAAGACAACGACGATCCGTGGGAACAGCACGCCAGGTGGTTCCCGTCGTGCCACTACGTTCGTCTGGTGAAAGGCGAATCGTTCGTTCAAAAAGTAAGAGCTCATCCGGTTAAAATGACTCAGTTCAATCCTAAGGATCCGCCTACATCCGTAGCGACTCAGTTAACTCAACCGCTGGGTGTCGATCGATCCACTGAAGAAAACATCGAAAAAGTTGAGGAATCCAACAATGTCTGCAAATTGTGTTTCACTGGCGAACGTAACATTTGCTTTGTTCCGTGCGGTCATGTAGTAGCGTGTCCTAAGTGCGCCCTCTCGATACAAAAATGTCCCGTTTGTCGTAAACAATTTACTAGTACTATGCGGCTGTATTATTCATAAACTATAGTGATCACTGTAAATTGTAAATTTCAATATGTATATTAATTTTGTCTCTAAATGTGTCCCATTTTTTTTATATTTCGTGTGCTTGTGTGTAAAAATTTTGTATAATTGAAAACATAATTTGTGTATCTATATATATATATTTATGTAACGAAGGTGGGATGATTAGAAGTTAAATGTTGGATATGGAAAACGATCTATTATTTTGTAAATACTTTTCTGCAGAGTAGTCGGAGTAAAAGAATCTCAAGGAATACAGTTTCTCACTCAAATCGACATCGAACATGCAAGCTCCGACAGATTGTAAATGACGATTTGATATTACGGGGCTTGTTCTTCTATGAACGATTATTGCATTATTTTATTCCCACAAAGTAACAAAGGCACTGCATTTCAAGTGTACTAATAATTATAATTAAAGTTTGAAAACAGATGTTATTTAATTGTAATTAATGTAATACCAAAAATATCTGTAAATAATATAGTCGATATATAAACATTACTTATAAACGTTTTAGTATAACTTAGTTTATGTTCATTTAATAAAATAAAACGTGAATTTAATCGATTTAAAAAGTTTATTCATTTTTAATTTCACATTTTTTCACCCCTTGTGTTCTTACTAATTTATAAATAAAGAACGATTTTTCATTACATTTCTAATAGTAAGGCTTTGATGAACGGATTTTCATTGGTTTTAATAGTTTGCTGTAAGTTAGTAAGCTTCGATTGTAGCTCAGAATCGGATAGACTATCAACGCTTAATTTTTGGCAAGATTGAATGAAGATTTTCATGACTTCTTCGGCTTCTTCTTTAGCTCTCTGCTTGTTTGGAATGTTTACGTTTTCGACGTCAAATCGGCAGCTTTCCAGTTGTAATTGTTTTTCTTCAGCGTACTACAAATATTAGATGTCGTAAGTATTATAAATATCTTACTATGTGTCATTTTTGATGTTACCTTGATGACGTTCGGTGGAAATTCTACCATCTTAGCGACGTGGATACCGAAGCTCTTATCGCACACTCCCGGTTTCACTTGATAGAGTAGGGTGAGTTGATCCTGATCCGTTACAGCAGTCACATGGAGATTTACTACGTTCGGTAACGAGTCTTCCAATTGTGTTATTTCATGAAAGTGAGTTGCAAATAAACAGAATGACTTTGTGATACCAGCTAAATGTCTGCAAAAATAAATATAATAGTTAATGAATAAGTAAGCATCAGTTTAATATTAATGATAATTACTCTGCTATAGCCCAGGCGATTCCGCATCCTTCGTAAGTGGACGTCCCTCTGCCTAATTCATCGATTATCACTAACGAGTTTTTGGTTGCCGTCTGAAATTGAAAATATATTATTTTTTTATCAAATATTGTATATCTACTACTGCAACTTGATTTGTCAAGCACACACCAAACGCATTAGTGTCATATTATGCTCGGAAAAAAACGTTTTTCTTTAATTGTAAATTATAATATAACCAGAAGTGTGTTAGCTGATTATAGAATAACTAAAGACGTGTTACTGGAATTTAATTTGTTTAAAATAAATCTATGCAAACATTGCGCAACTTTCACAAGAATCTATGAATAATAAAATAAATATAAACATTACATTATGATTGTGCATAAAATTGTTAGTATTATGAGCAACTAAATAATAAAATTGATTGGCGATTAAAAATAGAGAATACTCCATTGTGTAAGTCTGTAACCACTAAGTCACAATAATAAATAAATATTAACACATTCATAGTTAATCTACCACAACTTACATTTAACAGACAATACAACGGATAAATTATTCATATGACATTCAGATTGAAACGTGTCTGAACCTAAGTATGTGTGTATTGTTGTATTTTATAAAAACGTACTTATAATTCACCCAATCGGCGGACATGTGAGAATAATGTTATTTATTTTGTTTTTCTGGATATTCTATTGTAGTTATAACAATATACTCAATTGATAAGATAAATAAAGAAGAATTTATCCTTACTAACATAATGTTGGTAGTTCTATTATGCTGCTGAGGAATCGGATTAAACTGAGTGGCATTTTTAAAGGTAAGAATGAGATTCTGGCATCCATTAATTTATAACGATTCAACTTTTTGTTTTCAAACAGCTTCAATTATAAACTTGCCTTGCCTTCGCCATATTAATAAATAAGTCATAAGGACAGTTGCTTAATGTGACAGATCAATGAGGGAGCATTAGAAACATCAATAGATCAGATTTGAAGAAGTGGTGGAAGCAGTGGCGTAGCTAGGGTATGTGCCACCCAGGGCGATCCTTAAAATTGCCGCCCCCCCCCCCATACAATTTTGTGGGGTCATAAAATCAGCATTTCTTAAAATAATAAATTGGTTATTATTAAGCTCTTGTTATTCGTGGATTTATATAAGTTTTAGTACATTCAGGGTTAAGAACCACACTAGACGATCCCACCGCGAATATGCCGCCCCCAAGCAAGTGCCGCCCGGGGCGGCCCGCCCCCTCCGCCCCACCATAGCTACGCCACTGGGTGGAAGGTAAATATAACTAGGAATAAAATGCAGTACGTATGTATATAAAAAAAAATATTAAAATAATGATAATCCTAAAACCATTCATAGAATATTTATTATTTCACACGCGACTATAAAGCATTCTACGTTGATTTAGTTGCTTCAAAGGAAAAATGGATTCAAAAATCAATTCACTAGAGAGCAAAAACAAAATTATAAGAAAGCAACTTTTTCATGTAATATTGTTGATTTTTGTGACTACATATAAAATATTAACTCACTCTTAAAATAGAAGCAGATTCGATCATCTCCAACATGAAGGTACTCAATCCTTTCGTCTGACAATCATCAGCTCCGACTCGAGCCAAAATGCTGTCCACAAGCGGCACGGTTGCTTCCTCACACGGCACAAAACATCCAATGTGTGCCAAAAGGGTGCAAACTCCCACCGAACGTATATAAGTACTTTTACCACCCATATTTGGTCCAGTAATAATGTAAAAAGTACTATCATCTACAACAAAATTAATATATTTATTATTAACATCCATATTTTAACAACACCATTTCAGAAATATTACTTGATTTGAATTCAACATCGTTTGCAATATAAGAAATATTATCCTGAAGCTCCAGACAAGGATGTCTAGCTTTCTTCAACGTCAACTGCTGACCACTCTCTACAATTTTGGGTCTGACATAAGCAATGGGAGCTTCACAAGATACGACACTGAACGAAATCAAAACGTCCAGCTTTGCCAGCAATTCCGACATTGTCCATAATATTTCAGCATATCCGGCTATAATTAATTTCATAATTAAATAAATATACTAATCGTTAATTTATATTTTTAGACTTACCAGCTATGCGTATTATTTCCGATACTACGTTTTTTTGGTGTTCTTCGTACAAGTTTTTAGATTGCATATAATCGTCATTCAACGCCGTTAACTTGTCGTTCCTGAATCTCACTCCGCTTTTAATAGCTTGTAACACTTCATAAGATTTGTTTTTTCTCAGAATCGGTTCTTCTTTTAAGGTTATGCTTAATTATATATAACAATTGATTATTGTATTATAACAATAATTTAAAATAGGCTTTTATTACCGGAAATGATGTCCATGTATTGAGTTAGAATCTAATTTGATTGTCTTTCCAGCGTCTAAACCAAGATCTCTAGCTGCTTTGATCAGTTGACTCTGCATGGACGATTCTACTGTTCTCATCTTCTCATTCAATTCTTGGAGATCATCGTCGAAGCTCGGTTTAACGAAGAATTCCCCTGTGTATATTATTAACATTATTTTACAGAAATAATGACATCTATGACTATTTCATAAAGTATTTAATAAATAATTTTAGCTAAGTTTTAAATCAATAATAAAATATTTACTCATGACCAACTTCATGCTGGTGTCTAATATTTTTTACCTTTATCTACAAGCTCCATATCAATAGTAGTTTCGATCATATTCTGGTATTTTTCCAAGTCTAATAACAAATCGGCGATTGGTTCAACTAACGCTCCAGTGATTGATTTATTTTCGCAATTACGAAGATGATTCACAAGGAACGGTAACCGCTCGATAGCCTAAGCAACACAATAATAAACATTAAGATACAAACAAAACAATCAATAATATAAAACTATTTCTTATACCTGAAATAATTTATAGCAATCTTGCAAGTTCGCCTTGTTACGAGTCAACTTTTTGGTTAGCATTTGGAAATCTGGAATTCGCCGTAAATGATCTTCGTAGAGCTGCCGTCTTATTTCACTATTTTCTACAAACGTTTCTACTATTTCTAATCTCTCTTCTATTTGGTTTTGGTCTTTTAAAGGCTGTCTTACCCACTGAGATAATAATCTAAAATAAAAATATTAACAAATCAATTACATACGTCAATAAGATTTATTTGTCAGAACATTAAAATAATATGTAGTTCCTTAAATAAATAATAATTTAAATTACAGTATGGTATATATATAAACTTTTTAAGCATTCATATTTTTGTTTTTACAGTAAATGACTGCATTAACGATCAATATTTACATCAATCAATATAATATTCTTGATGACAGATGCAGCATGTTTATTTTACTAAATTGATAAGATAATGGTTGAGATATTCAGCTGAGATTTTCAATTTCATAATGAATTACTACATCATAATTTAATCCTAGTTTATTTATTGATTGCAAGTCTTTCATTGCAACATGACATGCATTAGCCAAATGTGTTACAACAGGGTAAACACCACCAATTACTAAATAAGTAGTGGGACATTTTATTATTTATTAACTATAAAATTGTCCCTTTAGTCTGCGTTTTAATCCTTACATTTGCAAAAATGTATAACATTTTTATAAATTTACAGTAATTTTACTATTTGTTAACAGTAGTCGTATCAGTGATGGGATATTTTCAACAATGGCAGCGGAGATAAAATAATCTCAGTTAAGCTATATTATGCTTTGAGTTTCAATGCAACAATAGTAGTCAAAAACATCTGTAATGCAATGAGCAAGGATGCCATTAAATTTTAAGTGTCAAAAGTGTTTTTTAAAATTTCGTTCCGGGAGTTTTGACATTGAATATCTACATAAGGGCTTAGGGGTTATTAATGAGGATATTAGGGCTACCATGCAGGTCCAAAATTAACGATATAAAAACTAGCGTAAAAGTTCAATGTGTCGCCTACAGTAATTCAGATATTTAAAAAGTATTAATTTGCAGAATATGGGTATCTTATAAATTGTCTAAGAAAAACCGTTTGCAGCCAATATTAATATGCATATAATTAAATGATTATAGAACAGAAAGATTTATTTTTGAAGCAAATTGTTACTAAAGATGAGAAGTGCATTGTTTACATGCAACGAATGCCAGTCAATCCCGAGAACAGGATTATACTCTAATAAGATAACTTTTCGCATTTGATGGGATATGAAGGGCATAATTCATTATGAATTATTCGATTATAGGCAAATAATTACAATAGTGTGCTTAATTAAATTGTTTAAAAGCGACGCAGACCCTTATAAATCAAAGAAGGGTAATTTTACACTAAGACGGTGCTCACTCTCATGTATCCAAGAAGACAATAGAAAAAAATCAATGGGCTTTTTGGGAACCCCTTTCTCATCCACTGATTCTTCACACATTGCTCCAAATGATTATCATCTATTTAGATCTCTGCAACAGTTTTGAGGCGGATTTTTTTTACAAAACAAAAAACGACATTTATTGCTGAATATGTCAACTAATTTGGAAATTTGCTCCATACACAAAATATTATATAGTAAATAAACATAAGACTAATTGGTCAACAATCTTAAGATTATTGACATTGCCTCCCAATTGTTTTAACTAATAATTATCCGTATATAAAATATATAATATACCGATATTATATTCTCATCCAATACAAAAAAAAATACATATTTAAGAAACAATACGAAAAAACTTATTAGTTTGATATACATATAAACAACACTACTCAATTTTTTGTATGGTCATAATCAAAAATGTTTTTATGTTTCTTTAACGATATCTAGAATCATTCTCGTAATAATTATCATTACAACTATGTGCCACTTACTAAGAATTTAGTTTATTACCATATAGATTATAAAGGCAATTTTCTCCGTATCCTAATCTAGATTCTTTACGTTTTAGGTGGAAATTCCATTAAATTTATCAGAATCATATCAAATACATAATTATTTATTTCTGTGAATTTTGTTATATAATTATCTCGATAATATTTATGTAAATTTATTATCTAATGATCTGAATGAAATCTTGTAGCTAATTAATATATCTACGACTTTACGGACAAAAAAGCAGGAACATCATTTCAGCTACAGAGGTGAGGCAAAATTTGGCCAGTTAGCGATTGTTTATTTAATTTTAATTTATTTAACATTGTTGAATTTTTTTGTGGGATTACATTAAGCCATGGCTACGCCTAAAAACCCGAAACGTTGGAGCCCTTATAGCCGAGATTCCGTCCGATATGTATGGAAGTCAACGAAAAGATCAGTTTCTGCAAAAGGTCCAGAGGCGGCCATTTAATTTATATATGAAACTGAAGAACTAGTAAATAAAAAACATTACTGAAGAAGTAATAAATTAGAGTACGAAATAAATGAACATAATAAAAAATATTTTATATTAATTTTATAAAAAAATATTGAGAACTTCTGAATTTTTATAAAAAAAATTTAGAAAAAAATATTTTGAATAAATTACCGAAATTTACTAATAGAAAAGTTTTAAAATATTTTTTTAAAACATACTAATACAAAAGAGTCACTAATTTTTTTTCTCTATAATTTATTATGCAATATAAATTATTAATAAATAATCAACAACAGAAATAATTATGGAAAAATACAGAAAAATTAACTCACTAACTATTCAAAGGGTTAATTGATATTATTTTTCATATTCGATGAAATACATCAAATTTTAAATCCGTATATATTCTTAAATTTTTTTTTTTTTTATAAAAAAAAGTTCGATAACTGAAGATGGATCAACTTTATGTATCTACTGGTGAAAATGTATTTGGACTTCACTAGAGCAGGGCTCGGCAACCTATGACCCGCGGGTCACCAAGTGACCCGTTTGATGATTTGAAGTGACCCACTTCAGTTCTGCAAATATCATTTTTTAACGTGTTACGGTGTCATGACCAGACCACATATATTATTGTTAGGACCAAAAATATTCACTGACCCAAATAGTCTTTTTTATAGTCAAATTTTAATTATTTTGACCCGCAGCAAAAAAAGGTTGCCGAGGCCTGCACTAGAGTATACTAAAATATAACTTCTTTGAAAAATATACATCCACTCATGTAAATAAATAATGATAGGTATGTAAATGTATATATTTCTACATATGAGTTGAAACCATTTTATTTTACTAGAACCTGCCAGATAAATTATATTTTCACTGGTAAAAACATATTTACTCTTGAAAATGTATTCTGATATGATTTCACTGTAATGACGTATTTTAAAAAATATTTAAAAGATAGATTCGACTGTTTTTTTTTATATTAGATTTTCTATGAGGGATAACCAGAAAATTTCTGGTTTAGAATCAAGAATGTCATTTCAGCTTTTATCAGGGGGAGATTTTAACGGACCATTTTTTTAATATTTCGATTTCATTAAGATTTACAGTATATCAATAAATGACATGCATTTTTCGGGGAAAATTTAAGGAGGGGGTACCACCTCCACCTCCCAGCAAATGACATCCATGTAAAAAAGCGTGGTAAAAAATACTGATTATATAAGTATAAAGCTTTATAGATTAGTAACAGAACAAGAAGTCTAAATTTGATCATAGGCAATTAACGTTGAAATGCGTAATGTAAAATTGAAAGTGTTTAAAAACCTACTAAGAGTTCAAACCCATAGATGAATGTTTCACTTGTGGACAATTTTATTTTGCAATGCCATGAACAGAGCATTAAAAAAAGTGGATTATTTTGTCAGCAATGAATTATTTTTAATTTACATTTGATCTTCCGTTGTAACTTGACAGGCATAAGCCCAATGCATTACAACGGCGTAAATCGGCGACATAATGAATACCTAAAAGTAAGTATTAACCACCAGACTTTTCAGTCTGGGAATCAATGATGATTGGGCATAATTATAAATTGTGTATTTTAATTTATAAATAACAGATATCACTGGGGCGTTTTTAATAGCGCATTTTTATAAATAAAATTTCGACTCTCCTGTTGTGGCTCGAATACGCAAACTATAGATCTAACATACTATGCTATTTCAACCTTTATTAATAATGAACATATTATCGCTGTGACAAAAATGTTGTAATAGTATTAACTGTAAAATAAATAATTATAGCTTTATACCTTTTTCCGTGAGCCGTTCTACATCTATCCAACAATCCATAAACACTCGTAAATTTAGAAAAGTTTCCAGTTTCTTTTTTCGGTAAGATGTTCAGCGCATTAATGGCGGCTGAGTCTAAATGCACATAGCGCATACTGTCTAAATTTTTGAACGTAAACTTTTCAAAACTGTTTTGATCTGACGACAATTCTAAGTATTTAACAACAGCGTTCAGACAGTCGCAGACTAATGATTGGTTGAGTTCGGTGAACGAATTTGCGTCTTTTTGTTGTCCTTCGGCAAACTTTAAAAGTCTGTTCAGATCTTGGATCAGTCCGTCGCTTGTAAATTCAGATTTTTTCCGTTGCGTTATCGACACATTTGACCTTTCCATTATGGCAGTAATTTGTTTCAACTATAAAAAAAATAAAAATAAATATACGTAGAAAATTATTTTTTTACTTATTTATGTTATTTATCGTTACGTCAGTATCAGCCTGTTGAACCAAGCATTCCTTAGGTCCCAATTGCACGATAAGGGCTTCCAATTCCGAAAGATGTTCATTATCAGTGAATTCCATGACGGAAAAGGAATGTTCGTATGAATCGACACAAACGACACCGACAATCTAATAAATGACATATAATTGATATTGTTATAAATGAAATGTATTTTTATTATTTTAAACTAATACAGTAGTGTGGAATAAAAATGTAAGTTATAAATTAACTGTCGGATTAAATTACAACCTAATTTTGCAAACAACATAGATTATTTTTTTAATATTGTGACATACATTTTATTAACACATTAAAGACCAATGACGCATTTATGCGTCATTTGAAATTTCGTTATTAAAACACATTTTACAATATTAGCACATGCATGATTAACAAATAATATTATATAAAATATATTTACTTTATTTTTGTCGTCAGTTCTACTTTTGATCGCCACAATCGTTGGGTTTACCACAATATCGGCATTAGAGAATAGTATATCTTCGAATTGCGATAGATTTCCAGGAGAACCTTTATATTCCAAAATCCAATCGTTAGTTTTTAAATTTCCTTGATTGATATAAACTTCAGCTCGGTATAATTTAACCTGGAACATTAAAAATGTCAAAATTATCACATATAAATGAGGTACGAATATTACTACAAATTAAATCTCTATTATTTAAATTTTTTTTAACATAACCTTCTTTATTAACACTTAATTGACGGGTCACTTTTTTGCTGCCTCTGCATGACAACAAGCAGTTTTACGAGTATTTAGCGCAACGTAAATTTAAAAGAAAAAGTATAATTTTTGAATCAAAAAGGAATAAAATCAAAATTGAAACTTTATTAAAAAATATTTATGAAAAAATTTAATACCACCTTAAACTTAGTGGTCTGTGGCTTACGGATCCCGGAGGCGATCAATTGCGATTGATCAATTGTATGTGATTGACGGTTTCGAATGATGCGAGATTGTTGCTGCGTCAATCGCTATGACTCATTCGGTTTGTTGCGCCATCGAAGGAAGTCGTATCGAATCTGTCAAATTTTTTTGATGCAATCCCAGGATATCCGGGACGGTTGATAACCCTAATTCTCGTACCTGCCGATCTGTCAAGATGATTTCGGTCGTAGATATGGCATTTATTGCAATTACTCTTATGCTTCCTCTACACTCTCTGGAAGTTACCAAACCAAAGGTCTACCGAATATGGTCGAGGTCGCCGAGACATTAGAGCGGGCAGACCCGAGCTCGACCGAAGTAGCCCTGAATTAACACATTATATTTTCCGTCCTTGCCCAACCATGGCCTACTTCCAGAGAGTGTGGAGGAAGCATTACGGTTTTTACTCAGAAAAAAATTGAAAAGAATCAGACGTTGGTACAAATTGAGCCCAATGATTATAAAAATACTATTGTTGCACAATAATAAATAAATAATAACTTAGTAATTGGTATGAATTTGCTCCTCGTACCTTGGAAATGATAATAATGGAAACGTGTGAGGCTATATTCTAAAAATTAAAAGAGAACATTGCTTTTATTAATTTATTTGGGATTGCATAAAAAAAATTTGACAGATTCGATACGACTTCCTTTGACGGCGCAACAAACCGAATGAGTCATAGCGATTGACGCAGCATCAATTTCGCATCATTCGAAACTGTCAATCACGTACGATTGATCAATCGCAATTGATCGTCTCCGGGATTCTTTAGAACAGAGAATGTGGATCGAATTAAATTTATTATATAATTTAAGGCTTTGTCACACTGAAGACATTTTACTCCTTGAGTGTGTATATGAAAAACGCTTTGATCTTTATTTAAAGGAAAAAATAAAGTCATTATATTGTTTTTCATATAATACAAACATTTATTCCATAGATGGCAGCGCAATAAGCTATAATGTTTGCAGGTAGATACTACAAAGATTGGTGTCAAACATTAGAGGCCAAAAAAGGTAGATTTTATCTGTCTTGCAGATTACCATCAGCGAATGTAATGGTAGGAACTACTTGACCCGCCGGTTAAGTGTTAACATTATATTATCAAAGTGCAACTAATCCTCAAGGTTTGAAGGAGATCTTACGTACTACTCCTTTAGAAAGGGTTATAAAAGTCGCTTTACGAACAAACTATTGAGAGAAATCGTCATATTAAAACACCCAAGGCCCAAACATAAACAACGACCACAAGACTTTCGAAAATTATCAACATTAATCAACACAATCAAAACAGCTATAACCCTTTTTAACCACTAAACAGTGTATTGTATTTATACAATATATTGTAATCGTCAAAACAAAGCTGCCAGTTTATGCTGACAATTTTTATAATAGCATTTTACTCGCAAAAGATTTATTTTTATGGAAAACAGGACTTTGTGGAACAATCTGGAAAAATAGGGGTCTGCCAAAATCTCTCAAAAATATAAAATTAAGGCCCCTACAGATGAAACATGCCAGAAAAGGTGAAACGCTCATCCAAATTTGGAAAACAAATAAGAAAAGAGATTTCAGAATGATATCTAATTTTCATAACAGCCAGACGATAGATACAGGAAAAAAACAGCAACTGCCCTTACAACATATAAGCCTCAATGTATAATGGACTATAATATATATATGAAAGGTGTTGATAAATAAATATTTCGAAAAACAATTGAATGGACAAAAAAGGTAGTTTTTATTTATTTCAAAATGCATTGTTTAATTCGTTCAGTGTCTAGCAACATTTGAATTCTAACAGAAGAATAAAATTCAAAAATTTTCTTTTGAGTAAGGCTAAAGGATAGTTGTAGAATTCAGTGGAATCTATCGATTCTGATGACATTTCACCGGCTTCTGCCATATCTTACCGTGCCCGTGCTGCCGATCCATCAGAAAGGCTTTCGGTTAAGTTTAAAAATCATCAGCCAATAAAAATAAAAAGTGGGGAGAAATATGTGAAAATAAAATGTCGTGTTTGTTCTGCACATGGAATAAGGGAAGTTACAGCATACATGTGCAGAAGTTGTGAAATTCCTCGTCATATTGACGAAAGTTTTTATATGAATCACTCAATTTTTTATATTGAAATAGATAAAAAAAAGTGTAAATAATAAAAGGATATAGTGTAGTGTATTAGTGTAATTGTGAAAATAAATGTGTTTGTGTCAGTTGTATGCAGAAAGTGGACGCCGAAAAATTTGGTGAGTGCAAATTATATTATATTATAAATCGGTTATACAAAAATGTATAGAAGCATTTAAACATACATATTATTAAATTATAAGAAACTGGTTTGTAACCATTACAACCATTTTCAATTAACCCGAAATATTAGGAATGAAAAAAACATTCATGATTATATTCCTCAGATTCTTTTAAGCGCAATAATATTTTTTTTCCAAATATTTTACTTAATGACGACAATAATTTATCCGAATTGTAGATTTTTCCCCTGCTTTCTTAATCTGTGAATCATTGCGGTTTTCCAAATGGTAGGGAAATATCAAAATAAAAAACACCCAGTAAGTTAATGGATGCCATTTTTTCTTCTTTGTTCTTTGGTTATTGTGTTATCCAATTTATCTATAATACATATACCGTAGTGTTTTTACTTTTTAAATTTGCAAAAATATACAGAATTAAAGGTGGAAAAACTTAAGTGATGTGCTATCAACCGCGGATGTTTCGATTTCTTTTGATTGGATTAATTTTATGTTTACATACCCTGAAATTTATTTCTGTTCAAGGAGTGTAACATAAAATATTATTTTTTAGATAAAATAAATAATTAGGGTTCATACATTTCTTAAAAAAGTCACATACCTTGCGACGCAATGGGATAAGACGACCCTTTTAAAAAAAATTGAAGTAAAATATTTATTTTTAATTCAATATTATGTAGAAATAATTTACTACTATCTCTTATTATCATGCAGAAGCAATCTAGATAGAATCCCAGTACTTTTTTAATAAAAGAAAACGCATGATGCAGGACTCCATTTTTAGAGAGTTCCATTTTTTAAACATATAGCCAAATTGTACGCTCCTTTTACTATCGTTTTTTAATCTATAATTCTGCAAATTTTTTCTTCGTTTAGACAAATTTTATAGTTCAATAATGGTAATTCTTTCATTAAATATTTATGACGAAAATATATTTTATGTGAATTATCCATTCATTATAAGGATTATGATATTACATTTAAAATTTATATTTATGAATATTTTAAAATAGTTAAATAAAATCTCTAATGCACGGTAAAGTAAAAAGTATTGAAAGACAGTATCAACTATTATATTTAAATTATATTTCAGTCTTTCATGCGTTAAAATTTTTATGTTTATAGATTTGTTAGCTTTAAGAATAATTTACGATGCTTAGAAAAATAATTTACGATCACACTATACAAGCAGTTCGTGTTTAAAAAAGAGCTCTTTGATGGTCCCTCACATGGAAGTCAGTGGTAGCAATAAAAATAATTAGTTGAAATATTTTATTACTTAAAGTATAAACATTGATTCATAGATAGCAGCACAAAACACTTTAGTTTTTGGGGGTAGATACTATGGAACCCGCCATTAAACATCAGAAGTCGTAAAATGTAGTCACTACTTTTACACTACCCTTGGATTACCAGCAGCGAACAAAGTGGGTAAATATTACCTGACCCGTTGGTAGTGTTAATATTGATATCTTAATATCAAAACTGTATAAACGGTTTTTGCGTTTTTCTCACAAAGTAAAAAATGATTCATTGGATTTATTTTTTAATTACAATTGATTTATAGATTGAACTCGGGGATGGATAATTTAAATATAAATTTTTTTACATTGAAATTATATTTTATTATAATTGCACATTGAATTTGAAGGTTCAACAAATAAAAATGTTTATGTAATTTTTTTTATATTATTTTTAAAGGAATATTTTATATCCGGTAATTTCTTGTTCGCAAAAATCCGATCACCCTATATTGGTATACATAATAATTTGTGTAAAAGAATATACATGTATATTGATCACAGGAACGTTTGATTTCATGCGATTTGCATCTTCATTTAAATCAGCTTTAATTCCGAATTTGCCTTGACTTCACCATTACATTATAATGAAGTCATATGGACAGTCATTCAATGTGACTGGATGAATGCTTCTATCATAGTCAATTTTATGTCTCAATTTAACATTGAATTAGTGTAATGATATTATTACCAAATTTATGTCAGTTCTCAGTTTAAGTTAATAAATTAAATAAATAAGTTCTCAGTTTAAGTCGGGGCTTCGAACCTGAACTGAACCGAAAACTGTTATTTTTGTCGGAACGAAAACCAGAGCTGAACTGAGAAAAAAATATCGGTTTATTTCGGTTCGGTCCATTTTTTTGTGACAAAATGCAAGCTGTGAAATATATGGAACAAATTATAATTTTTAAAGAAATCAATTTCAATCACAAATGAACAAGTACAATCATCTAGCGAATTATTGGCAATAGACACATAGATTTCCTATTTCTATAGATGTGGACATTGAATTCATATTGAATAACTTTAAACATGTACAAAGATTAGGCAGAAAAAAACATAATTAAAATTTTGGGGAGATTTAAAAATACATATCTACATTTACACAAAATTGCAATGGTGGTTTTAGAAGCTCCAGCAATACAAGTTAGTGTTAAAAATACTTTTTCTGGCTTAAAGTTTATTTTGCGAGACAATCGATATAATTTAAATGAAAATACATTGGAAGATGTATTAATAATTAGAGGAAACTTTCATATTTTTTAATTATAAATAAATATACTCAAGAATCCTGTATATTTCAACTGTGAATATACAAATTTGCTTTGTTTACATATGTTTCGTTAAATAAATTATATTATTATATATACTTATACAATAGTTCTAATTATTATTTATTTTATATTATTGAAAACCGTAAAAACCAATATTTATTTCGGAGGGAAAATCAGAACTGAACATATATCTTTTTTATTTTATTTGAACCGGAACGAAAAATGTAATAACGGTTCAATGCCCTGATTTAAGCTAATAGATTAAATAAATAAATAAATTAAATTATTGAACTCGATTTGATAGCTACATTTGTGTCTTTATCTTTATGATATGAATCTATAGATAAATAATTTACCAATAGGAGTTCTCTAAGGAATATCTCAAAATTTCCTCTCGAAAGAACTATATATTCTAATTTGTTTGGTTCGGCTCCCATTATCTTCATGGCGGCTGTCGATTTGAAGACTTCTTTGGATGCGAGATGAGCATCTTCGCCGTGGAGAGTATAGTAATCTACCCGGTTGAAAAATCTGACCGTTGTGCTCGGTTTCTGAAAATAGTACACAAACAGGATAAAGATGAATTAAAAGGAATTGTTAATTTATTAAAATAAAAAATACATTAAAAATTATCAAAAGAAAGTTCACATATTGTTTAACATTGAGGTCGTGTTATCATTTTTTAACTGATACAAGGAGACGACTATTTTAACATTTCAATATTTAATGGCAGCTTTATTTAACAATATACCAAGAAATATTTTCAAGGGAATTTTGAACTAATTTCATGGCCGTTTTGATGAAATAAGATAACCTAATTTTCAAATATTTGATTCGCTGTGACTAATAAATAAGTATTATAACAATTAATTCTAAGAATATATAATCACGTTTGTAACTGACGGGGTTATCGAAAGGTCAAATTGTTTATAATTCAATATCAAAATAAGACGTCTCTTGCAAATAAAGTGATATTGCGTGCTCAACATCAAGTCAGTGCGAATACGTCCGTCAGCTTTGAATCACATTATTCACAAGTGAGAATTAGTAATGGTTTAAGTTTAGATCAAGTGTTGATCTTGAATATTTTTCAGATTGTCACAATGAGGGCTTTGATACTATTGTTGCTGCCTTTAGTGGCGGCAGATTTTTATAAAGAAACACAAGATTTTCAATATTCGAGGTCGACGGACGGAGAGGCTAAACAAGGCTATTACGGCTCTCAAACTGGTAACATGGGCGGTAACTACGAAGTTGCGCAGAACATGGACACTTTGGCACAGCGACAAATGAAGGGTTTGATGACTCAAGTCGGATCTCAGTTGGGTATCGATTCTACGAGCATGGGGAAGGGACACGTGCCTAATGCGATGAATTCTGGTTCGATATACGGTTCGGCATCGGCACATGGTAAAGCATCGGGAGTTGTGTCTGGAGGTGAAGATGCAGATCTACATGATTACGGAGAAACAGATCGCCACAGAGGTGGATATCAATCCAGACATTCCGGCACATCTGGGCAAAGATACGGAGGCGAATCAGTAGTTGGATCGCAAACTGGAAGAAACAGATACGTCGCTAACGAAAATGCAAGATCAGGTACGAGACAATATGGTAACACTGGGCATAGTGAATATTCTTCTTCTTATAATACCAAGGGCTCAGCTAATTATGGAGCTCAAGATGAATATAGAGAAGCTGTAATTAGTCCAGTACCGACTAGAATCGTCACTGTGCCAAATACTAGAATTGTCAGTGGTAGTACAAATTTAGAGGGTGATTCGCATGTCACTGGATCTAATACTAATAAGTATGTATCTTCTTATAACGCCAAGGAGAGAAGTTCAGCTACTAGTCATTACGGCGCTCAAGATGAACATAGAGAAGCCGTCATTAGTCCAGTACCGACGAGAATCATCACAGTGCCAAATATTAGACTCGGTTCCACTAGAAATTTAGAGAGCGATTCGCATGTCACCGGAACGAATGCGAATAGGTATGTAAGCTCATCTTATGGCGGGTCGTCCATGAATACGAATCGACGTATCGAAGACGAACATCACGCTGAAAATCTCCGAGGAGAGCAAAGCAACGTGGAAGTCAACAACGAATCATACTTTAACAAACAGTCTGGCTCTAGACAACAAACAGCTTCTAGCGCATACGATAGTTATCAAACTACGGCCACATACGAAGATAGAGTTGTACCAGTGGGCAATCAACGAATCAGAGTTTATCTAAGACCGGGTGATTTGGTACGAGTACCGGTCGAAATAGCAACACCTGTCCAAACGAGATTAGTTGTTCAAAGCAATGCTCACAAAGCTACAAATGCAGGAAGTAGAACAGCCAATATTGACGTCGACGAACATAGCGCTTCTACTTATGAGGGTAGTAGAACTTTAAATACTGGACATCAGAGTGGACAAACTCACAACGCCGATTATTATAAAACTGATGAATACAGAAATTTAGGCAATGCTGAAACAACCCGTGTAATACCAAATCCAAACATTAGAACGTCAAGCGCTGTATACAGAGGAGCAGCTAGAGGCGGTTCAAGATCTACACAAGAGACTCACAATGCTGATTATGAATATACTAATACAGATAATGCTGAAGCAACTCGTTTAGTATCCAATCCGACCCACGTACGTCAGGGAGCAGTTAGAGGGGGTTCAACTCACAGTGCCGATTATGAACATAGTAATTTAGGTAATGCTGAAGCTGTTTCGTCGGGACAAAGCATGGTTCGCAACGATGATGAATATAGTAATGTAGGAAATACTGGAACCTACACTACGGCAACTAAGCCGAAAGCGTATCAATCTTCGTACTCGTATCATAAATCGTGGGAAAGACAAGGAACACCTTACGTTATAAAACCTCAAGAGGGTGCTGCGTTAGGAGCCGATTCTTTGGTTCGATCTTCCGCGAACAGTGAAGATCAAGCTTCTTCCCATAAATCGTCTCAATATAGTGGTAGTCGATCTACTTACGGACAACAAGGCTCTGCAACGGGAGAATCCGATAGCTATCATTCCGGTTCTCAAGGGATGAATATGAAGCAGATGGAAGAGCAACTGAGGAACCAAATGAGAGCAGCGTGCCCTACTTGTGATACCCCTAAGACGAAAGGATATAGTGCGTCTTATTCTTACAGCGCACAAAGAAGATACGGAGATAACGTCGATAGGCAGAAGAGGTCAACTCAGGACCAAGAGATGGAGGATATCAGCCAATTGAGTAACGACGATTATTTTTCTCAGCAAACGGAGAATTTAGAGCAACAGACGGGATCTTTTGATCAAAACCAAGATAATCAACAGAACGGATTAATATTTGGTGGTCAAGGGACATTGGTAATGGAGCAATTGCAAACAGGAAACTTAGAGCAGGAACAGCAATTAGTGTTTGGAAGCCAAGGAGAAGAAACGATGGTTATGGAACAGGTCCAGCAGATGGGAAATTTAGAACAAGAACAACAACTAGTGTTTGGAGGCCAAGAGCAAGAAACGGCAAATATGGAACAAATACAACAACAATCGATGGGAAATTTAGAACAAGAACAGCAACTAGTGTTTGGAGGCCAAGAGCAAGAAACGGCAAATATGGAACAAATACAGCAACAATCGATGGGAAATTTAGAACAAAAAAATGAAATGATCGAACAAAGTACCGGCGATCACGAGCAGAAGACGAGTGATGATTTTGAAATGGAACACGATGGTGAAAGTCGTAATATTGTAACAAAACCTTCAGAACCCCAAAGAGGTGATATAGCGGAAGAAAATGTAGAAGCTCATTTACAAGATCTTTTATTAGAATTAGGAGCAAATCATCGAAACGGTAAAGAGGAAAGAACGACCAACGAAATGTCGCATATTCAGCGCCTAAATAAACCTTATGCTTTAACGAGAGTAAGTACTACGCCAAAGACTAATTCTCAAGAACCGAAAAGTTTCTTAGATACATATCCACAACAGAATCAAAACGAGGCAGATATGAGTCAAATATCTCAAGATACGTACGATATGAGCCAAATTTCAATGACAGACAATGATTTCACTCAACAAACTTCCAATAACGAACAAGGATTACAGTTTGAAGATTTAACTCAGCAGCAAAACTCAGATTGGACGCAGCAAAGCAGCAATTTCCAGCAAATGGCTGAAAAAGACACAATCAAGGAAGCGGAAGTTTTACAATTGTCTCAAAATTTAAAGATAACCGAAACGACACCTAAACCGACAACAACTACTACTCCTGAGCCAGGATTTTGGTCTAAAGTAGGAAATAAAATTGGAAGTGCAGGCGATAAAGTAAAATCATGGGTCGGATAAATTTTTTTTTTTATATATAATAAGACAAATTCATTTATCACATAAACATGTATTGTATAATGTATTAAAATAAATCTATTTATGTAATGTATGTTTTTTATTTAAAAATATTTTTTATATACTGCACTAATATTCCGATGATGTACATACATTAGTTACTTACAGAATTTATGATTTTTTTTATTGTTCCTTTCCATGAAATTTTATTGTGTATTGAAATAATACTTTGTATTGTTTTTCAACTATATTGATGCATTGGGGTAACCTGTTAGGTCACGATGGTCTTAATTTAATTTAACTAAATAAATTTACATAAAAATTACTCGAAAGTATGATACTGACCTCAGAGAGTGATTTATAATATCGTACGAAGCTTTGTTGTTGTTGAGAATCTATGAACAATAATAGAATTTTAAAACGGTGTTTTCAATATATAGTTTATGTAAATATTTATGCAATTGAATCAAAACACATGTCAATGCTGCTAAAGTGCATATTTATAACACACTAACCTAAGTTTAACGCATGTAAAGGCTGAACAGTCGTCATCTTGACAGCTCGTGAATCGAAAGCGCGCGAGAATGACACACTACATATTTTTTAATTTGGCCTTAACCTAAATATTTTTGACCATACGGCAAAGTAGCAATAAACAAAAAAATATTTTAGGGCATTATAAACAATAAAAGTACGTTATTTATTACTATAATATAATATATAGTATAGTAATGAATAACGTGTTTTTATTTTTTATAATGCACTAAAATATTTTTTGCTTATTTCTACTTTGCCGTATGGTCAAAAATATTTAGTTCAATAGTCAAGTCCATAAATAAATGTCGTGTCACCCAAGTCTTACGGTTGCTTCGCCAAAAAACTGGTAAAATTTTTTTTAGAGTAACCTGTAATGGCACGAAGATTTTCTGATTGGTAGATCAACAAAGGTTTTAATTTTAATTCTTCGGATGCATTTCCATCGAGAAGAAGAGTTAGACTGTCCTTGGACGCTTTAAATCTAGAAGCAGTTTTCTCCTCTATTGAAATAAACGTACATGTTGGCATTCATTTCCAATTAAGTACAGTCTCATCCACCTAAAAATTAAATTTGGTGAATAATTTCCCCTTTTATAATTTCACGAAACTCCATTGGAAATTTTTCAGCTGATTCTACGACTGCACTAGCCGATTCATCAATCATTTTAAGGTTATGCAAGTTTGATCGTTTTTTAAGCCGATCAAACCAACCTTTGCTTGCTTTAAATACTTCTTCTCCTCCATATTGAGATTTTAAATGATCCCAAAGACTAAGTGATTTATTCATTTATTCAAAATATTCAATATTTTTTTTAAATTGTCGGTCGCGATATAACGAATCCGCACTCGCCGGGGTCGCGATAAACGGGGGTTATCTCTACACAAAAAAAAATACATGGAAAGAAACATTAAAAAAAATCATAAATTTTGTAAGTAACTAATGTACATCATCGGAATATTAGTGCAGTTTTTAAAAAAAATATTTTCTAATAAAAAACATTACATAAATAGATTTATTTCAATACATTATACCAGGGGTTCCCAACCCCGTGCCCGCGGGCGCCATGGCGCCCGCGGACCGACTTATGTGCGCCCGCCACTATTCGACCGCAATAGAATTTTTTTCACAAACACTAATTAAATTTTTTAATTATTTTTAATTATTTGTTAAGCCTCTACTACACTCTCTCGAAGTTGTCCAAACCGAAGAATTGGATTTTATTATTATTACTACCCCATTGGATTTTATTATCATCTGCGATAGAGGAAACAATAAATCAAACCAGGCTTAATGCTAGAAATTAGTATAAGTATGTAACTCCTCGAATTTTTTCTACAGACGATACTTTTTATTTCAATGCCTTAAAAATACAAAAATTCTCTATCAAAAAATCATGTTTTTTTTAATAATATATAAAGGGCGGCGATAACAATTTTTGATTAGAGGGGTAAAAAAGCTGGATCGATTCATGTGTGCATTTAATTAAGCCATAGTTTTTTTGTGTGTATCTTCTTGGCTTAATGCGAAACACGTTAAGCAACGATTCATAGAAACGACACATTCAAGTTGTTTTGGACCTTGTTTATTTTACACTAAAGTTTCTAAAGGCCCCGAAAAATTAAAGATGGAGTTTTGGTAGAGCACTAGGCTGACTATATATGAATTTTACAAAGATACACAAAATCTGAGACATCAAAACCAACCCCAGTATTCGCACGATTTCGATTTCATCGTGTTTTTTTAAGAGAATGAAATATCGTATGCATATTATGCAATTTCACATTTTGTGATAAAAATAATATTAGCGTCTGTTTTAAGCGCGGGGTACCATATTTTTATCACTTTAATGATTGTTTTTTCAATAGACTGTAGAATGGACCTATTACACATATATCTACATATATTCTTTATAAATAGATTATAATTCGATTTAAAATTAGACTTATAATGATGACTATTTCGATCCATCGTGGCACCTGTTTGCTGACTTCGTTAAACATTAAATTATGATATAAATGGACAAGGAAGGGGAGGTAGATTTTTAAATAGAATTTTTATAAATATTTATTTATATGTGTATATATCATTTTATAGTACTTTATTCATTGCTTTTGTAAGTTGTTTTAAAATCTATGGCATTTATAGACAATTCAATTAGATTGTTTCCTAAATAAAAATCTGTCGCTATCACATTAGACTTTTTCCACCAGTCGTTTCTAACCCAATAGGTCAAATTTTTATTAATCAACTCGGCCATTTTCCTCAGGTTATTGGCCGGATTGAACAATATCTCCAAAGCATTCGGAGTCAATTGGGCCATAATCGCCCACAGTGGATTGCCATAAGTTGTCGTAGGCGGAGGATGCTGAAGAACGTTCTGTATGTACTTTTTCAACTCTTCTGGCTTTTGTTTATCACCCCACATCTGACGCAATGGAGGCCACAGCCAAGTTGCTCCTGAATTTTAATAACATATTATAATTGTAATTAAATTAAGTTAAAATTTAAACTAACCTTTAGTGACTGATTCTTCTGGATAGCATATGATTAATCTTTTATTCGTGTCCCAAATATCTCTAGTTCTAGGTCCATCAATCAAATGAACGTGAGGCTTTGGAGATACAGCTTCTTTAAAATTTACAGCAATATCCCCCAACTCATTATATAACAAATTAACTAACATTTTATGTCTCTCGCCCCTCATATCACCGTTAATCAAATAAAATCCAACAGGCAAGCGATGTATGTCCAAAATTACTATCTAAAACATTAAAATAATATTTATAATACAAAGTGACATATTGGAAAATTTTATGTAATCATTAAAAAATACCTCCCCTTTTGCTTGTTCCATAAATCGTTTTATATCTCTCAACAACGGTACTAAAGGGGTGACTTTTATAAGATCATGATTGATCCAAAATCTATAAAATGTAATGGCTGTATATATGAATGACTTCAACATTAAAAATATATGTATATATAATATATAAAAAATAGTATACTAGAGAGCGAATTTTAGTGTTTTTAAATTATATCATTAGCTCTAATAATTAAATAAAGTTATTGTGCAGCACATTATATAATTATCGTAGCATATATCGATTGGCGTATTTATTTCATCAGCAAGAATGGACAAGTACGCCAATCGCTCCGATTTTTATTTCATATTTTTAGGGATGGTCATATTTATATATTTTTTAAACAACTCTAAACTTCGCTTCTGATATTGTTACTAAATATAGCAATAAGCTATCACCTACATTCGAAACTTATACAGGGGGAAGGAAAAGCACATACATGTGAATATCTATCCTAAGCAGATGTTTTGTCCTAGAAATAACATGGCAAAACAATTGGGGATGATGTTTATCAGCTGTTTAGCAACAAAGAGATAAAACAGAAGGATGATGAGCTTAATTATTAAGATTGTTACGCTAACGTTTTTTAAAACTCATTTCAAACAAGTAAATAGTCCAGATAAAAGTTTTCTATGTCTGATAAATGGCTGTGGCGTTTAGTATACCTGTTCCGAAAAACGTATATACCTATTTTCTTGCTCACTTTCAGTGGAATTTTCTTCACCCGAGCCTAAAATGCTAGTATCTAGTGAGGGATAGTAACCAATCCTGAAGTCCAAATATCTTATTCCAAAAACTAGCTGAGTCCAAATATCATTGTCTTGGGTCATCACAAATCTGTGTAAGCCTTCTCCTCTCGTTACAGATGTGTTGCTGTTGTAAGATCCTGAATTATGCGTTCCAGGCAATAGTAACTTTGATAATGGAATGTCATTCATCTGTGCTCTGTAAAATATGATATTTAAATAAAATAGTTTATTTTCAAACGATTTTGAAGGATACCTTTTATCACTCATCCAAGTGGGTTGTATTTTCAAACAGTTCGTTTGGTGCATTGTGTCTTCTTTGAAACTGGCAATCCAAAAGGGCATACAGTGTGGCCCCGGAATTGCCGACTGCTGTGTAGACTGAAATGTATAATAAAACAGATGATAATTATAAGTCGTGTCACATGATATTTGATTTTCAATATTTAATATGTTAAACTTTTTCTAAAATTTTATTAAATTCTAAGCATTAAAATAATTTTAAATGAATCGAAGTTAATGGTAATTTAAATATTTTTTTTATCACGAATGCCAGTTGTAGTTTGGCATTGTCGTGGTGTAAAATAATGCATTTTATGTTGATTAGATGATACTGTTTTTCAATTAATGCCAGGTATTGTTAATAAATATTAGGTTACAATTTCCTTTGCGAGATGAATAAAAAAATCGGTAGATTGTGCAATGACGTAATACGGATTTAAGTGGTCAGGTAATTGAAGGCGCATTCTACCGACCCTTCGACTTTTTATTGCCACCGACTGTATCCTTTGTTCAGGTATTTTTGCAAAGTTCTTTCGTATAAACTTAAATATATGAGCAATGTCCGCGCTTGTATCAAGCATAAAAAGAAAAAAAAAATTTTTTCAAATCACAAATCATTGCTACTAATTTCGTTGCAACGATCTGTGAGCAAACTCATATTTTTACTATTAAGATAATTTTATAGAGTGTATGAAATACCAGACTAAAATAATATCACACGTGGTCGGCATTATCATGGTTAATAATAACGCTCTTTCTGTTCACTTAATGAGCTATTTTTCAACCAAATCCAGATTATCCAACTGTTGCCTGTTCTTATCGGCATTTATTATACTAATTTATTTTTTTGTGACAAAAATTTAATTTTTTTAATTGGAATACATTTTTTGATTGAAATTTATTTTAAAATTTGAATGGAATTTAGTTAATATTATTTCAGGAAATAAAACTATTTGTCAATTCCTACTAAATACATAGTTAGAATTTTCTTTGTGTATTGGTTCAAAAACTTAAGATTTGACAATGTCGTTATTTCTATAATCTCCAGTTTAGGTATCTTTAGATATCCTTTGTTGGGGTTCTTTTGTAAAGGACTTTTAATTCGCGCAAATATGCGATTCGCGCAAATATTTAGGGATACCAGTACTGGGGCAAAAATTGACATTTGGTACTACCGGTATTACATAATAAAATACCGGTAGTAACAAAAATATTTTTTTATTTTTTTCTTAAATCCATACAACTTATTTGTTGAAAACTATATATTTATGGCTTAGAACTACGAAAACGACAATACCCATGTTGCTTGAAAGCAAAAGCGTAGAATAAAATGATGCTCATTGTAGGCGATTGATTTAAGTAGTTTTATCGGGGTAGAATATCAAAACAGAATAGTATTATCTCTTTTAGTCCAAGAGAGCCGAAACATAGGCCAATCCTATTTATGTAAAATTTAATTTAACATGCTCGATATATTTTTATTTTTGTATATTCGCGACGTGTCAAGATAAAATGAATAAATTTGCTTTATCTCAGGAAAATATAACGGTACCTAGTAGTTCACAGTATTTATGTTATGTGACGGAAATGACCGAGTTTTTTTTATGATAGGGTTGGCTGGCGAAGTGAAAACAAAACCAGGTTTTCCATAAACAAAATTATTTTTACAAAAATCGCATATGTTAGACCAAATTGTCTAGGACTACAAAGATTATGCAATATTTATATATTTTTTATTCTATAATATTTACATAAACATTTTACCTCAAATTTAATTATTATTACTTTTAGCATGAGTAGAAATAAATATGTTTACGAAAGATAAATCTTTTGAGAATAAATATTATTAATATTAAATGTGCAATTATTAAAATAAAATAATTTAAACAATTCATATCTCAATCACAATAATATCACTATTGCGAAAAAATAAAAAAAAATACTAGTGGAGTCCCGATACTACTGATACATTTGACTCAAAGACGCTTTAAAGCTTTAGAGTTTTAAAGCTCGCGATTAAAATGATTAATTTTGAATGTAAAAAATTGAAATTATGCTTTTTCTCTTAGCAAATATTCGTTTATGTTATATTACTGATTTATAAATATTAAATAAAACTGATAATGTAGTTTTTCATGTAATAGATACATTGATTCAAACATATAACCTAGCACAGTAAAAGTGACAACTTATGCAGTAAAAAAATATAAATAATAACAGCTTACCTTCTCCCATCCTCCTGGCAATTTTATTTCCCCTATAGTTATGTTTGTGAGGAAATATCTATGTGGGTGATTTTGAACGTATATCTTTTCTATCGGAGTGGCAGTTTTTATGATTGTAGGATCGACTTCGAACAGACCAACCTTGAACATGACGCATACACAACCAAGTGCAGGTTAAAACGTATTCGTAACGTACAAGAAAAATAGTTACCCAATCGAAAAATAGACCGCACTCGTCGTCCCAATTCATCTCTAATCGATTCAAAGAGGACACTGTGATATAGACCGGACTACAGGGTCCATCTGGAACTAAACGGGATATCACTGTTTAGCCTCTTAACTTAGCATTTTATTGACAAATTAAATACATTCTGCCACGCAGGTACGAATCAGCGAAAGTGACACAATCCAGAATAAAGTTATTTTAAAAAGGTTAAATAAAACGGCGGAGTTTTCTACGATTTTCATCGTAAACAAGTTCTTATTGGCTCGGCGACCGACCGGTCACTGATCGTCAGAGTCAAACTATGGTCCATAGTGCGCGCTCAAGGAAGCTGCAAATTTACTACTCATTGTCAACTCGCACATGCATTAATATTATATTGTATATTTGGAATATGAATAAAAACCAATTCGTATTCATAATGTATCGCTACAGGTGACGTAATGGTTTTGGGTCAATCGGTGGAGCGAATGATTTCTATTAATCGAAGTCGATTGATTAGAATGCGCAAATGTCGCGGAGTGCAAATGTGAAATCTCCTCTTATAACATTAATGTAAACAAATATTAGTTATATTGCAAATATAAATGTTATTAAAGTTCGTTTATAAACAACATTTTATAGAGCATGGTATTTTACAGCAGTAATTATATTAAATATTTAAAAATACGTATATGAATGTGGGTATTTTTTATACGATTGACTAACTGCTGTTTATATAATAGTATAACTAAAATAAAATAGTAAACGCTTACTTTATTATGATCATATTTTTTTTATTTCTCTAACCGTAAGTATTGATAGGATTTGTTCATGTTTTGTATCATATTACATTGTACCCATCAATATAGGCGGTAATTTTTGTTGAATTATTTTCATAGGAGCTACTCGAAGGCACTGTGTAGCTTGTATTATATAAGGACCGGTTCTGAGCATACGTAGCTGATTCACTCGCATAGTAAAAATATAATAAAAACAAAGTTAAAAATATAATAAAAACAGACGGTAATATTATTTTTATCACAAAATGGGAAAGTACAATTTATGAAGCGATATTTAATTATTCTAAAAACACGATTAAATAAAATTTGTGCTAATTCTGGGATCGGTTTTGCCGTCTAAGACTTTGTGTAACTTTGTAAAATGTGTCTACCTAGACAGAGCCAGCCTCGCGCTCCACCAAAACTCCATCGTCAATTTTGCGCGGCTCTTGGAACCCTTTGTGTAAAAGAAACAAGGACTAGAATATCTAATGTGTGGTTACTATAAATCATTCCTTAATGTTTGTATAATATAATATATTTTAGTCAGGAGTGATAAATATGTGCCATGAATGCTATTAAGCATGCGCACGAATGTTTCATAATATATTCATGTACATACGCTTATAAAATTGCACGTGCAAACTTAAATGAAAAAAATATATTAATTGCTACGTTACGCGAAAGCAATTACGTCGACCGTGAATCGTTTTAAATTAATGGCCGTAAAATGGACTGCATTGTTTTGTTTTCACGCGGGGTAATATCGAACGACTATTTTGTTTTTAAAGTTGACCGCCTTTTGTTTTTCAGTCGTTGCAATAATTCAAACAGATGGCATTTTAAAGCGCGAGATCATTACAAAATTTAAACCGTCGTAAATCACGGACAATGTCGCGAAAACGCTCTCGTTTTAATCATTTAATCTCGAGATGTCCAATTGTCGCGGCGCGCCGTTGTATTGTTCATTCTGTACAGATGGGACAAAAATATGTATAAATTATATATAACGTATAAGAAGCGTTAAAAATATTATAAAAGGCTGGATTAAGGGTAACTAAGCTTAGCTCAATAATAGTCTCTCCACAATATTTGTTTTAATACTTAAATATCTACCCAATATATTTTTTAAATTATATTAATAATATTATAAATAAATGTAAAGTAGTAACAAACTTTAAAAAAACATTATATATATGTATATGATTTTTTTACCTCTTTTCCCAAAAATTAGTTAAAAAAATGATTTTGAAGAAAAAATCTTTTTGGTGAATAAATATAAAATAATATTTTAAATAAATGAAAATTAAAGAAATCAGAACATTTAAACACAGTAATAAGGTAAAATTTGCATTTTTCAAAAAGCAATTTAATATTTATAAAGGGTTAGTGGCGTGCAAGCCGCATCAGCCGCATGTATAGATATATGCGGTTGATGCGCCGCATGTCTTAGATATTAATAATTAACACTCTGTATGTGGTTCGCGATAGTCGTGTTTAAGTATGAATTTAATTTAAAAAAAAACTGTTCATCAAATCAGTCAAAGTTTTTAATTGTTTTAATCCATTTTTTTCTGCCGTTAAGTCGGGTAACCGAAAAATTAAAAACGTATCGCAATATACTGATGATAAATTGCTTAAGCTGCAAATGATTCTGTCGGGATTACCAGAACCGAAATAAGTTGAGTTATTCAAATTGTTTGTAACTAATCATTGTCAATTTTACCGATTTTGTAATCCGTACACACATAAAAAAATAATAAATAATGATAAATAGTCTGTTTCCGCCCCGAATCACCCCATTAGCCAGACAATCGAGAATTGGAAGGGACTTACCTTCAATTCTTAATGGTATATCTGAACAAATACGGCCGTACTAAATCATTTCCAAGGGGTACCTCATTCAGAATCGGCTTTCTTCTCAAATCTGTAACCTAAAAGTTCTACAGATTCCTTAGGAAGATTCAAGTCTTTGATTAAATCATTTAACTAAGACTGGGTTAAGAGTTTTGGATCAAGATCTGTTAGGGTCATATGAATCACGTCATCCCTGTACGTTTAGGGCAGTTTATATATCGTCTAAAATATTTTCTAGTGTATCTGGAGGGCAAGGAACAGTTATTCCAGGTCCATGTGAAATCTCTTTTTTGTTCTTCAGATTAAAACCTTGCAGTCATCACTATAATTTTTTAGCTTTCTTCAAACCAAAACGAAAAAATTGCTTTTATTATTATAAAACAAGATTTTTTAATTTTTTAATTGAAAATGAATAATATCAAAGTGGGTCAACGTTACAAATAATATTTATAGCAATAACTACACGATAAGCTACTTACTACAAATATACGACTTGAATTATTTATAAAATGAAGCAATTTTAACGTTTAGTCTTTTTCTACTACGTGTTTTTTAAAGTTGACTTGCTTATTAGCGTGTTTTGATAAAAAATTTTAAAAAACGTAGTTGCAATATAATTTTAATATCGATTGCATTTTAGTAATTTTAATTAATAAATATTGTGTGTATGTTTTAGAGCTTAATAGTAACTAAAATATAGTGCGTGACGCAACGGCAACTGTGTTTAAAAATTTATGTAAAGTTTAACATACAATTACTTTTACATTACGAAATAAAATGTTAAAGACAGTACATGACGATGTGCACATAGCACATGTAGCAAATTTGCGTCCATAATTTTTGCAATGTGAAATTCGCACTATACATACACAGACTAATAGCATTGATGTAAATTTTAGCTAATTAAAATCAAAATAATATGTATTATTCTACATACTCGCATAATAATTACATATGTATTTTTACTTTTTCTTTTTAATAACTAAACTAAAACAAATACATGCTGGATTATTCAGAAAATAAAATCTTAATGATGGCAATAGATTTTTGATGTAACATGATATACTTTTGGGTCACTGTGTATATGTCAAATTTCCATGTTTCTATAATACACATAACTCTACATTTAACATAATGGTTGAAACAATGTATGTTAAGGTCAAAATTGCACAAGATTAAAACCATAATGTTGCAGTTAAATTTACACCTCTTGAATGATCTAAATATATTTTTGTCAAGTAAATTCGACCAGCAGAGCTTCACATATTTTAAACCCTTTGTTATAAGGATGTCAGTAATGCGATAAAAGCAACGGATGTCTGAATTAATAAACAACCGGGCTAAATTAAACAATAGTTGCTTGTATAGCAAGTCAATGTTTGAAGCGACCAAACTATTCATTGTTGTGAGAAGGACCTCTAATGTAGACGAGATGTCGCGACCTGTAATTGCTAAATTATTAACGCATCAAGGATCAACTTTTTCTTTGAAGATGAGAAGAGAACAAGAATGCCCCGAGGAGGTGACCTGAATCCACAGGATAGCTAGACAGCTGGAAGCCAAAGGATCAAACGATGTTCGAAAAAGCGTGAATGTATATTAGGATCATTTTACTATTCCTGTTCTGCAAATGAAATAAATGCTGGAAAAATAATCGATCTGATTTTCAAGGATATATAGATATAATATATATTGTTATTAATTTACATGCCATTGTGTGTGTATTTATCGATGGAGTGAATAAATGTATTTATGAAATGTATGCTTTAAAAGTATTCATAATTTTATTTGGTATAATAATTTTATTCATATTCTGGCCGACGACTTAAAACTGTTAATATGCCAGATGTTTGGCGGAGAAATGGGGTTTCTCGGAAAATTTCTCAGAAACGTGTGACTCACCGATTTTTTTTCGATAAGCAACGCTTTTTCATGTCTTCCAAGAAACGTTGAAAGCAAAATTTGGTTCTAAGAAACGTCGTTATCTCATAGGACGTAGCAACAGTCACCAAATTCTAGTCTTTACAAACTCATAATCATATTTAAGCAGCATTTTGTTTTTTATATGAATACTAATTGGGGTTTTTTTGGTTGTATCTATATCAATACAATTTTTCGGTTTGTATTTTATTAACATCGAATTATATTTTATTATTGATTTTGCTTGAATTAAATATGGAAACTAAGCAGATGAAAGATTTTTTGTACTAGTTCAAAACAGATGATGAAGTAGAATAAACTATCCGTTTACCAAGCATTGATTTTGATAAGGGTTCTGTTAAGGAATAGTAGTACGAAAAAAATGTGCTAATGACGAGAGCCTTGAGTATGAAGAAGGTCGTGGGCGTCCTTTTTCAATTGATAACCTGCAACTAAAGAAATTAGTTGAATTAGAACTGCGCACAACAATACGAGAGCTTGCATGAGTCAAGGTTAATAATACATCAGTTCTGGACTACTTAAACTCTGAAAAAAGTCAGAAAATGGGTAATAAAAATAAAATATCGAACATATGATGTTTGAAACAAAAGCTACCATAAAACAAAAAGCGGTCTACACTACGGCAATGATACATCAAAAGAGTCCAATTCTCTTGCACGACAATGCGAATACCATACACCGCACGATTGGCCCTTGAAACGTTGAATGAGTTGAGTTTTGAAATATTGCCTCATGAACAATACTCACCAGATACTAACATCGCTAATAGATTACACAGTGAAGCTTACTTTATAATTAGTTAAGCCAAAAAGACTGCTGATTTTATTACCGTTGGAAAAAATGTGCTTATTTTGACTGATAGAACTAATTATTTGCTAAAAAAATGTAACAGTTACAATTATTTTTATAGCAATTCACCATTAAATAAATTATGTGGCGATCACACATAATGCTTCAATAAACTTACTGATTTTTCGTCAGCGTAAACAAACTATATTGCGTATCCGAGCAGAGATCCATTAACGGTATATTAGAAGTTCTTCGCTTAACTTGAACAAAGACAAGGCACCGAAGCCCCAGATTAAGCATTCTATAGAATGAAAATGTTGCCAATATTATCGTTAGAAAATACTAAGACATTCATCTTCAATATTTCTTAAATATCCAACCTTTCCAATCTATCAATCATACTTCTCAAAGTAAGATTGAAACTTTAAGCACGTCATTGTGACTGATTTTTTCGCAACGATTATGAGTATTCCCACAGTTTTTATTTTATTTTTTGGTATGATAACTAAAAATAAAATTTTTATTTCATAACAGTGAAATTTATGCTCTAGATTTTGGAAAATTCTTGATACATTTGAGTAACTGAATGTTTAGACAAGCTAAGATAGAATAGCAAATATGTATTTTTTAAATGTAAGCTTTTTAAATTTTCATTTAAATTAAAAATGCCCCATGTGTTGCAAATTTTAGCATCAGTCATTCGTGCTATCTCAATATGAGTCTATGAACTTTTTTATCAACGTAACCTCTCAGAGTGACATTGTTTATCGAACTGCGTGATTAATGAAACAATTTTATTATGGTAAAAATAATTTATTGTATTATCTAATAGTTTGTCGTGCACAATCAAAAGGAAAATAGAAGTTTTCCCAAAGTTGTTTTCCTCAATTTGCCGACGACGCTGTTGGAGTAAACGGCTAGATTTATGACATTATTCCCCATGAAGAAATCAGAGGCTATGATGTTAGCCTTGCCGTACCAATCGTACTGAACCCACTTTGTTAGATTTCTATTCACGTCATCTGCCATCTTCCTCAAGCTCTTATCGCTCAAGACAATATCAAGGGGAGTCGGAGTCATCTGAGCCATGGCTGACCACAGATTTGATGGCTTAACTGGCGAGTTCATCATGTTATCCAAATATCTCTGAAAAATATTAAAAGGGCAAAGTATTTTTTTGTTCTAGGTATTGTGCGTAGTCTTTCGGGAAATTGCTTGGAATTTTCTTCTCTATTTTTATGATTAATATTTTTGTACCATTACATAAGTATGTAATTGATTTTATTCGAGCAAGCTCATTGACAGTGAATAAATAAATAATTTTGTAATATTTTTTTTAGCAACAGATCATTGCAAAATTAGTAAATTAAGCAAAAAAAATATTGTATTATAAATATACCATTGCTTTTTTTGTATAAAGAATAATAAAAAAAAAATATTACAAAATCCATCGTATAAAATTTAATATATCATAAATAACATAATATTATTACGTTTACAAATTGCTATTTTATGATGGCGATTTATATGTATAATAAAATAAATATTTAATTTGTCGCGTTAAAAAATGATGTCAAACTCGTTAATTACGTGTTTAAGGCCAAAAAAACGTAAGTAATAATAATTTAACCTTTAGCTGATGAGGGTCGTTTGTGTTGGCCCAAACATGAGAGACGGCCGGCCATAGCCATTTGTTTTCTAAAAAAAATACAAAAAAATATAAGTAATAAAGAGTCGATCAAATTTCAAAACAGTTGTAATTGAAATAATAAAACAAGAAATCTAAAATGTTCTCGTTGCCCAATTTAATTATTTTTTCATGTGCAACCAGGTCGTTACAATTCGCGTTATGGCCAACCCGCGAATTAGCAATGACGTAAAAACAAACGCTGAGGGTTGTCACTCGATAAAATAAAATAAATATTTTTAATTTCTTACGGTTTCTGATCTTATAATCTGGATAACCGATTATCAGCCGTTTTTTTGTATTCAAAATATCGGAGACAGTCGGTCCGGTTATTGTATTAACGCTGTTCATTAAATCTTCGTAGTGAATTATATAATCTTTGAAGATTTGCTGCATAGCATCTAACAGCAATTTATGACTAGACATTATTAGTTCGTTATCAGATTGATAAAAACCAACTGGCAATTGATGAACGTCCAAGATAACAATCTAAAAACATACAAAACATTAAAACATTTTTCTTATAAATCGTAAAATTATATTAATTACTTCGTGTGTAGTGGATTGCAAGAATGTTCTGATTTCGTAAAACAGTGGCAATAAAGGCCGCACGTTGATCATTCCGTGATTTAACCATAACCTAAAATTTATTTATTTTAATATTGTATTTGAAGTGGTATATTTTATTATTTTATGTGGTCATTACTTTTCTTTGAAAATGTTTTGGTACGATATTCTAAAATCTAGATATCTTATACCAAAAACAAGCTGCGAATAAATGTCCATATCTTGGCACAGTGTAAATCTTTCAAAGATATTTCTGGTGTAATATGGCGCAAATTCATATGATCCAGCGTTGTGAGTGCCTGGTATCATTAATCGTGTTAAAGGTGTGTTTGCAATTTTATTTCTGAAAAACGACATTAAATTAATATTAGTTTTAAAAAATGATAATTGTTAATTAGTGCGGCGCAACGCTCAAAAACCAATAGTTGTTACTTATAGTTGTTAGAAATTTGGGTTAGAAGTGGGTATATAAGTAAAAAGAGCAACGTCCCTTCCAGTTTTAGATCATCTGTCTTATGCAATGATTTAGAGCAAAAACAGACAATTTGTTGCTGTCTAATAAATATCTTGTTAGACTGTATCTGCCTGATAATTATTATAAAATCGTCGATGTTATCATTCTATGGAATGTGAATTCGAGGAATGCTTCTTACCATTCCTTACCATAGTTCATACTTAAAGTATTAAATTTTTTTTCTTTCTATAATATAATTAGCTGCAGCACTTTAATGATAATATTTTTTACAGAAAATTCTGCTGCGACTTTATGAATTAGTGAATATTAAAAAATTGTATGTGATAAGCTTTTAGTATCTTAAAAACTACAACAATTTATCGATTTAAGATATTATATCAGTTGCAACATATTCATTTTACCCAATTGAGGAGATATTGGATGAATAAGAAGCTTCCAGTTATCCAATTGAGTTCTTAAATTATAATAAAACACATTGCTTTTTTCAATTATATAATCTGCTAGCATATTTAAAAGCAAATATATTCAGAATCACACTGATTCACTTGAAGCCGTTTGAATTATCAATTCCTTTTGATTTCTTAATGACAATAAATTATTTTTCTTGGTACAAATGTCAGGGGTTTTATTTGTTATACAAGACAAAGTATTCAGTTTATATTAATTTATATTAGGCATTGTTAATTGTATGTTATTTTACCGCATACGTGAAGTATGACTGAACAGGTTTGAGCTGTTATTTGGGATCATAAAGTGCTGTTCTTTGGTATATGATAATATCAATTGCTAAAAGTTTCGAGTGGCTATTGTGATGCTTTCAGTTTATTCTGTTCATTGTCACGCACGGTATGCACCGGTCGACATAAAATTAGGCCTCCGTGGATCCTACATCTGATGGATGTATTCTTAATGTGTAAACAATTTTGTTTCTTACGCTTATTTCAATGATAGGATATGTAGGTGGTCATAGCGGACCCCACAAAGTCACAAGGGCGGTAGCTCAATGTAACATAAGTTTACTAAAGAATATAACGTTTCTCTCATGAGCACATCTATAAGTGTCGTCAAATGGAAACGATTACATAAAAAGTCGTCAAAGGCTAAGTGTTAATGATTACGATATAAGTGAGAACACAACTCATACGAAATATATTTAATAATGAAAGTAATAAAATGTTACCTTATGTCGAACATCCAAGTAGGCTGTATATTAAAACATTCCGTTCTTAATAATTTTCCATCTTTGAAACTGGCAATCCACAACGGAAAACAGCGTGGGCCTGGTGGTATCACAGATACGTTTTTGGTCAAAGTCTATAAACATATATTTCAATAAAAATATTAGCTTTTCATTGGGGTTTGTATAATTCTTTGAAAAATATATATAATTATGAGATGCTTTAGTCATACATTAATATTTTTATGTTTTATTTATAAATTTGCATTTTATGAGATGAGCCCTAGCGTGACTAATTATTCAACCTTGATTATTCAGAGATCACAAAAATTCCGGTAAACATAATCTGAGGTTTATTTATATTTTGTAATTTACGTATGTTATGACTGATAAGCAATGATTTGTACAACTGAATTTTGTGCTATTTTAAAAATTAATTTAATATTACATTTAAATAAACTGATCTGACAACCCTACAAAACCAATCAGATTCGAATACAATTACATTGAAAATTAATTGTTTTAGCCAATTTTCGAACCATAAAAGTAATTCTTTTTTTACCTTCTTTTTCCACCCTCCAGGCAAATTTATATTTTCAAACTTCACATCAGTGATATAAAAACCCCATTTGTGATCTTTTGTAAAAATACTAGCGATGGGATCTGAATTGTTCGAAGCGCTGGGATCTTCTGTATACAACGCTACCTGTAATTAATCATTATAAAATTATTAATAACGCGTGCATAAAATGTAATACATTGTAACAAATTATTATAATGTGTTACATATGTATTCATTCGATGTTTTCTTTCAATGTACGTTTGAAATTTTTGCGAAATCTATTATTAGCTTTCTATGCGCATAATTCGGCAATTATTCATGCGGTACAACACTTTAACGCTCGTCAGATTTGGCACGTTAACGCTTCGATATGTTATTACAATATTTAAGTGCTGTGTAATGGTTAAGTATACACTAGTACAAACTATAATATGTGATGTGTATTTACTAAATATTTAGTTCAAGTTTGTGTTGATGTTTTGACTTTTTCGTGTTATCACTTTGCATATATAATGTTTATTCTTTCATTAAATACATATTTCTGCTTTAATTAAATAATATCAACGTATTATAAAATAGTTTTAAATTGAAAGATTTCCTAGACTATAGGCCCTAGAGCAAATTATGTTCTTTATAAACTTAAAATAAATATAAAAATATTCTTTCAATTAATGTAGCAAAAAGTTTAGAAAAACCTAAGTATTCTAAAAGGCAAAATAGCATCACGTTTTTAATTATGTTTTTATAAAACGACTCGTTATACGACCAAAGAACAGCTAAAAATGTACATAAACATGTTTATACTATTTTTATTGCGTTGTAAACGTAATGTCAACTGGAACAAAATAAACGGCTTCTTAGTTATTTAAACAAAATGTTTTAAAAACACATAAAAACAGTCAGAGTCCAATAAAAAGTCAGTGGAATGCTACAAGCTACATTAAATCCCGTATTTAATACAATTTTTTTTGACAATAACAAAAAATCTATTTCCGCCCCAAATCGTTGACATTGGCCAGACGATAAAAAACTGGAAGGGTCGTTAGTCTTTCTCTCAATTCCTACTGAAACTTAATTTAGACTCTTCGTACAAAAGTATCACTTTGTTTCCGATTTGAAGCTACGCCGAATTGACCGAGACAACCCTTACAAGTCCGGGAAGCGGAAGCTTTCACATCGGTCTTCCGACATTCAAGCATACATTTTCACATTTACCTATGTATTGTGTAAATATATTGCAATTGGGAAATGTGAATATATTTATACTGTCAAATAAGTTAAAACATTTTATTAAAAATAATGCATGCTTATTGTTTTTAATCTAAAATACTAAACTATAGAATAGAATCTCTTATTTTTGATTTTTACGCTTGATCAAGATTGAGGACAGTTTTTGCATATAATTGCGATTTTTTTACACTGCTCGTGTTAGTGTTTACTTTTTAGATAACATTTTTATAGCTGACTTTTAGTGTTTTTTTTTAAAGTGGCAAAATCGATTTTCTTTATCAATATATTTTTTTTTTTTAAGAACAGTATTTTTTAATATATTTAAAATTCATTATAAATAAGCTTCTTAAGATATTTATCATTAAATTAAAAAATGTGAAAAATCTTTGTTTACATGTCATAGGAATAATTAGTTTAAAAATAAGCATATTTAACAGATGTTTGTGTTTCATAAATAAGCTATATATATTAATCAATAAATTGCGTTTGAATTATCAAATTTTAAACCCTAAGACACATTGGTGTATCTTTTAGTTATATAATTGGTAAGATCAATGGCAAATCTTATATTGTATAATTCTATAGTATTACGCGATTTAATGACTTGCCTTGACTCATCTGATTTGCAATCACAAGCTATTCGTGAGTTTCTCACATGTTCAAATTTGCATTTTTAAATTGGTTAAAATATATAGATATAGAGTATAGTATATTATACATCTAATCCTGTCTATATAGATCAGGGAATACGCAAAAATCGCATTAGGTATTTGTTTTTGTATTAAGGTGAGACCAGTGTCGGAATAAAAAATTGGCTTATAAACTATGTAAGAGATTCGTGGAAACCCTGAAAATTTTATAATTCTCGTCCCATTTTATTTACGACGACGCGCTGCGGTGAATTTTCTGTCGAATGCTATTATATCACGTTGTAAATAATATATTTGGGGTCAAAGAAATCGTGAAAGAGATGTGTCGAAAATATATTTTGGTACACAATGGCACGACCTTGGTTTTCCATCTTTGAATTTTAACTATGTCGAAGATGAGAGTGATTAATCATACATATATTATGATGAATATATACTGTGAAAGTTGTGAATATTTTTAATAAAAAAATCATAGAATTGATCTACGAATAATATAAATCAGCGCATGTATTACTTGTTATTATATACATAATTAATATTTGAAAATCTCTTTTATATAAATAAGTACATAATATGTGACATACTACCACAATATCAAAAAATAACATTTTTATATACTTCGTATACAGTTAGAGAAACCCCGAATCTCAGATGACATTATAAAATAGGTTTGTTTTACGACAGATTATTTTACGATTGTATTTTCTGTCGTAAACCTCAACTTATTGTTCAATATAAATACGAGTATTATAGTTTTGTCTATATGTATTATATTGTATATAATCCAATTTCAATGTAATACCTATAAAGCCTTTTTATTTTATATAACCTTTTAATATTTTATACTCAAATAGAAGCATTTGTTGCCTTTTTATTATTATTTAATTGAATTTATTTTATTAAAAATTTAATCAACACAAAAGATAAATTGACAACGATGGCAATTTAATGTTAATCACCTGATTTGGCACTTTGTCTGCTGTCGTCTCGGAGCATTGACTCAAATCCCAGTTGAGCTCAATCCTGTCGTTCCGACTGGGAGTCCTCATGAACCAATTTGTCATTGAGTTAACGGTTATGAATATTGATCCACATTCTGAAGGTGAATACGCTTAAAACGATATAATGTACATACATACATATAAAATTATTTTATTAAGATTCATTGTGTCAATCAGATGACAAAAAGAGATATCACTTAGTTTTCCGCTTAAATTAGATAGCTTTTTTATACAAGAACAATACAAATATGTTTATTGTTTACATTTTTTCATTGTTATATAATGATCAATATATTTTATTATTTATTAATAGTAATTGTGAGACTTTTCCATATATTGCAATTCATATTCCATACATAGCAAAATATTAAATTACTAGGACAAACAAACACATGAAATAGACTCACTATAAAACTAGGATATTATTGTATATAATGTTGAAATATGAAATAATGAAAGTGGAATTTAATTATTGTATTATTTGTCACAATTTTTTATTGCAATTAAATTATTTTAATTAGGAGTAATAATGATATAAAATATACTGCATATGTATATATCTAAAGTCATATAAATTATGTAATTAACTGTAAACATTATAGAAACGACGAAAAAACTATTGCGTTCGCATTTATTCATTAAAATTAAGTAATAATAATCTGTTTATTATTTCTTAGTTTCTCTTTTAACATATTTTTTTGGATGCTTTTTCATGAATATGCTTAAGAATATTTAGAACAGAGTAACATCATTTTCATTCTAATCTAAAAATAAGCAACTTATATTTTTAAATAATATATAATAAATGACACTTTATTACCATATTTATAGTATTTAAAGTTTACATAAATATTAAAGAAAGTTGATCAGAAAAATATGTAACGTTGAAATCGCAAATTGAAATTTCTAAATTTATTTTTACTTTTCGAATTTAATTTATTTATATTATGTACGCTTCTTTTAATATGATTTATTTATTTAATTACAAAATAAATATACGATACATAGTATTATTACGATACACAAAAAATTTAATACCTAAAAAGAGGTCCTATCTTTTTTTAAATAATAACCCATGACAAACTTTGTCAAAAGCTTTCTCAAAATCTACTTGAATTCCCGCATCGAGAGATTTTTTCACCGTTTTGGTGAAAGACAGAAGGTTACTAACAGTGGAAAGGGCAGGACAATATGTCCTTTTTAGAATACTGAATATATTCCTTTTCGAATACTGAGCAATTATTTATTTATTCGAATAGCTGTCAAAGTATTTTTCTATATTTTTAATGAAAAAAAATGAATTTGGGGATAAATATTACACCTACTCTAAAAACACATTTCAATAACGCCGTCAGTTTTTTCCACCCCCCAATGAACCACTACCATTGCTTTAAGAATAAGTCTGACCGCTACAGTATCTAATCTTTCGTGCCATTTTTAAAATTAATCTTCTTATCTTTATGTTATTTACAATAGCCATGATTACAATATTATGCAGATGTGAAGTAAATATAGTGTGCTTATATATTATAACAGCAGAAGTTATAACATACATTTCTTTTATTTAAAAAGTTGAGATAGGGAAATTAATGAAACAAAAATTTTTAGTAGCTATTTAAGAAGCGATAGTTTACCGCAAAAATATAAAATTAATTACATTAATAATATATTTACAATACAATACATTTAACTGATAACTTTAACATTAACTTTATATACACAAAATTAAATTTTAATTATTCTTAGTGCTGAAAAGACGCATTTAATTATTGTTGATGTTGGCTTAACTGTTAGTGTTGTTTTTTATAAAAAAATAAAATATTCTATACTGTTCCGACTACTTATTTACAGTACTTATTTATAGTACAAGCTTTAGAATTATTGATTAAATATAAAAATAATACAAAAAAAAAAATATTAAATATTTTCAATGCTCTTATTTTTTTTAATAAAAAATTGTAATATTCGATAATCAATTATATTAAGAGTGTTAATGAAAAACACATTACTAAATAATAAAACGCACATCAACAGCAACTAAATGAGTCTTTTCAGGAGCTGGAATAATTAAAATAAAATTTCGTATTCATTTAATGCTCTATTATTTTTTTAAATTAAAGTAAAGTAATTACTATTTTATATTCGAATAATTGCAAATTACAAATATTTAGAGTTTTTAATTCTTTCAAAAAATCTAACGGTGTTAAAAAAGTTTTATTATCTGTATTAAGTTGGAGAAAAAGCTGGCAAAAATCTCTTATTGACAATATTTAAGTAGTGGTTATATATCTAGATACTTATCTAATAATTATATTATAGTAATTTTAATAAATTCCATCCTGGATTTTTAGAGTTTTAAATAAAAATATCGACCAATTAGTGGTTGTAATAATACATTAATAAAAATCTAAGGGACAATGATTGATTTTTTTTCGGTAATAATACATATACTGGTATGAGCTCATGGAATTATTTTTTAATACAATTGTATTATGAAATAATTTATAAATATTAAACAAAGATTTTTTACAATTACCAGACATTTATTATTTGTCTTAAATATTGTTATACAACGCCATTATGTTGCACGGTAAATTAAAAAAGTATAAATAAATAAATCACATTTTTTGTGCAGTTATCTAAAACACAATGTGTACCATATAAATAAACTAAATCTGTCTAATTCAAGAACTATATAGATATTAAACTTCAGATAATTCCGTGCGATATATGTATGTACTTCAACGCGTTTATTTATTTAACTTTTAACGACATAGTTCTTTAACAATGAAAGTTTGTATTATATATCATTTTGCTGATTAAAATTATATTATCCACCACTATTACAAAAATAACTCATGTGTGTAATAGTGGTAGATTTACAACAATAAATTAAAAAATCAATTGACATTGCTCTCCTTATCTCAAAAATAAGCTGAACCATAATAAATAAACAAAAACCACTCAACTTAAATTTGGCATTGAATCAAATTTCATTTCAATTTATATGGAATATGGATGATAATTTTAAGTACATATGTAAAATATATAAACACTCACATGTACATTGTGCAAATCCCGAGAGAGTCACCAACAACAACACAAACCTACACGATTCAGAACCCTTCAGATGCATCTCATTTGATTGTTTTTTACTAATCTTCAAAGTCGACCGTCTCAGAAGTCTGCCGATCGTAGAATGGCACTAGCTGAAAAATTCCGATGAGATAACAGTAGTAAGCAACTTTTGCAGCAGGCGGTAGTACACGGTAACCGTGACCGAGGTGGTTGTAATCACTGAGGTGTTGTTTGTTATATCATCGTAGCTGTGAGTGAACAGCACCTCCACTCTACCAAATCCCTACTCCGTGTGTGATATGATGTCAGTGTACACTTTGTCTTTCACAATCGCAGTCAGTGTGTGGGGACATAGTATCTACTATATACCGCACGTGACTGGGAAGAGGAAAGCTTTAAAAGGATGGCTTCCTAGAGAAAGGCTGAGGCAGTTTAAAGATTAGCAGTAAACGAGACAGGAGTTTACAACTTTAAACATTATAAAAGTAATGTGGTATCTATTTTACATATACTCGAGAACTCGAGACTTGCAAATTATGACAGTTCCAACGACGAACCATTTAAAAGTAGCAAGCTTCTGTAGACAGTCGACAATATCTATTCCATAGGCGTGACACTAGGATAATAATAATATGCACATATAATAGATAGAACATATAGATAGATATTGTAGATAGAGATAGGATGATTCCAAGATCTAAATGATCTTCTATTTAAAGTAAACTCATTTTTTTGGGTATAATAAGATGACGATAACTTAAGTACATATGTGTATCACACGACCCGAAAAGAGGTAGATCGTAAAATAATGGCGCTTCCGGGATGAAGGTCGATACTGATTGAATAATAGAGATAGGCGGACGAAATATGAAATTGAAACTTGAAATGAGATTGCCAAAAAATTTTATACATTTATATTATTATTAATATTTTACAGTAGAAAATTAACAGGATAACACTACTTTGATTTTTTTTCTTATAATAATACATTATTTACGTATCCTTTTTAACACTTGATTATGAACGATGTGTGTTGTTGAATAATGTTCATCTACCAACACTATATGTGCTTTTGATGCTCTGCTTGTGTTATTGCGACATAAAATTACCATTAGAGAAGCATTCATCTTCTAAGTTTTACGAAACTACTCACCTTGCCACTTATTTATTGTAATGGCGAATGCTGGGCGAATAAAGAATAGAAGCCACTTGAAGCGAAAAGCTAGGTCACTTGTATTCAACGGGATTTTGAGATAAAATTCATTCTCAGCTTTAAATGTGCCACTCAATTTTTTCCCTAATTAAATATAATATATGTTAAATGCCAGAAAAATAGCACTGTTTTGATTAATCTATTTTTTTTTCTGGCTAGTGTATTTTAAGAACACTTTTGTGTCTATTAGGCGAAAAAAAATTGTTGCAACTGGCAATATTTTAATATATAAAATATAATATTTGCATAATAAATAATATTGTAATTAAATTGTCATTAAATAAAGTTTAATGACAATTTAATTACAATGACACAATAATATTTTTAGTTTCTATAAAAAAAATCTATTATTGATCTCGTATAATACAATCGAAAATCACTACATTGCAATTAGAGACTTAAAGTTAAATACAGAAAATACTCGCCCGTGTTTTTTGTCGAACTATTGTTTAAAAAACTCGTTCACATTTAAAAATTGTAATTACTATAATCACGTGAAACCGCCAAACTCTAAAAACCAGTTGTGTATTCTTGCGCATTAAAACAGCGCAGGTAGTCATTTGAAAAATGATTTTTTTCATTGTGGGAAATTTACCTTCTTATCTTTATGTTATTTATGGCAGCCATAGTAATAACAAAAACTGAACATCAAAATAAATAATAATAAAAAAACACTTTGTAATAAACGAAATTTTAGAAAATACTCATATTTCCGAGATAATATTATGTATGTAGGTGTGGACTAAATGTCTATAGTCAATTTTTTTCCAACAGTCAGTCCGATTTTTTTGACTTGGGTATGTACGATGTAAATATATTTTATAAATAAATAATTTATATCTTATAAATTCTTTGCGATGTTAAAAATTCAATGGTTTTGGAACAAATTTGTCAGTCAAAATTCTTATGAGATTCTTTAGAAATCTCCCTAACAGTGACTCAGCGATTGCTTAGCATAATATCATTGATATTTTTACATTTTTATCGGTGGTTGATATACTAGTACGTTCATCTCTCTTTTCATTTTTTACGTGTTTCTACGTTTTGGAAACGTTTGTACTTTTGAGATTTGGTTTCCGCTCTGGAAGCTGTTGATGGTTTCGCTGCTTCCGGGGCGTTCGGGTGCTCTGCCGTCGGCTTAGGGTGCTAAAGCTGCGTCTTTAGTAGATAGGTGGAAACTCTGCGATACTCGGATTTGACTGGCTACTGAGAATATTGTCCTAGTGGCTCCACCCGGTCCATTAATTTAAATTTTATAATGTTATTCACTGAACCTTCAATAATTACATTTAAAAAATCGATTCCAGAATAAATCCGTTTTGTAATTACACTATGTTTATTTTTAAATAGTAAAAGCAAACTCACAACGCGTTATATCCATTACTTCCACCACTCAATTACCGATGGTGTATATTTTCACAAGTTAAGCATTTTATTTAATTTAACTCTTCATGTCACTTGGTTCTTATGATATAGAAGGAGAAGATTGGACCAATAAAGAAAGATCAAATATCTTTAATGCTTGAGACATTCTATAAACCTTGTTAATATACTTACTATTATATATACAGTATATGGGTGCTAACTGTTAATTATTTGTTCGGAATGTGTGTTGTGAAACAATACTTACAATAGCGATTGAAAACATATGCTTTCTCGAGATACGTTGATGTTGATTAAGATTAAAGATTGGAAATATAATAGACAGGAGTTTTCAACAATTTAAGTTAGAATTATATGGAAATTATAATACATGTATACTATAAATTTAAGGCGCGGATTTAAGAATGGAGACAGATGAGACAATTTATGATATAATGCTCGGGACATTCCAATGTCGGCGATGATCTAATTAAATTTATATGAATTATGTAAGCATTAGAATTTTCGATGTTAAGTCGTTTCTCTAAATATTGAACAAATTAATGCGTCACTATTTCAACACGATTGCATCAAAATTATCTGAGAAGTGGGCGATTATTTATTTTAAAATATTGTATTATTAACACACAAATTTTAAACGTCCATTCTTATGCGGAAGTTGTTTAACATTTACATCGTTGACGAATCTTATATTGTTGTTATAAGATAATGATATAAATTATTTAAGCAATGTCCCGCTGTAAGACTTATTTCATTTATGCCATTAATCATAGTAATAGTCCAAGGTTCTGAAAGAATTATAAAAACTTTCTGGGTTTTTTTAAAATATTTTTATTAATAATTTTATTATTAGGCGTCATCACCTGATGAAGTTAGGTGACACATATATGTTTCATAAGAAAATATGTATGTTAAATGAACAACAGCGATAATCCTAAATACAATGTGTAATATATAATCATCCTAAACAATAATAAGATTAAACAAAATACTTAGATAATATATTTGTATCACTCATTTATTACCAGTATTAAGTTAGACAATGAAAATTACAATACGAACTAAACCTAATCATAAAAACATGTCATACATGCATATAATCGATCCAGGTTAATTTCTTTCGATAGCATACTAGTCTCACTGGTTTATGTATATTCATTTAAACAATGGATGGTTCAAGTGATACAGTAATCAAAAAACTACCGAGATAAACTAAATAGCTCATGTAAAAAATAAAAACAAAGCCAGAGCCGTTGCTTTAAAACAGTTGGAGACATCTGCATTTATCTATAATTACTTTCTGATCGGGCGCCTGTTACGCACGATGACTGTATACAACCAGTTTTCGCTCTAGTGCATCTCTACGGCATTTACCAGGAAGTTCAAGAAAATATACAATCCGCTATCACTCTCATTTCGTTTAGATCTTGTTTTGCTTGCGAATCGGGCACGTTTTTTGCGCACGCTTAGTTAAAAAAATCTCTAATGCTTTTAGAATAAAAAGCGGATGTATCCGATAGTATGTCGAGTACTCTTAATTGCATAACAAATTTGTGATTTTTTTGACGTCACTTCAACAGACCCTTATAAATGTCAATCAGCAATAAATTAATTATTAATATAACTCTTAGTCAAACCATAAATATTACTATTCTATTTATATTTTTACTATTTTATTTATATTTTTAATAAATATGTTAAATCAAAACTCTAAACTTCTATTTTTTATATTATTTTTATATCTTTATTTTTTCACGTCATTTTTTACAATGCATCCAATTTTCACTTCATCCAGGTCAATCTTTTTCTCTTGCAATATATACAATTTAATTCTCATTAAATTGTCTAAATATTTAATATTTAGTTGGTTGATAGTGTTCATTGAGTAAAATGTTTAAGTGTTCCACAAATATCGTAGAGAACCAAAATTTCCTTAAATTAATTGTGTTTCAGAGCATAAATTATTAAATCATTGAATGTTTCTATACAGCTGTATTTGTATTTTTCATTAATTAAGAGCTTAAAATCGGTATATTCTTCCAATGTTTTACGTAAATAATTTGCATCGTCAATTTTTATTATAGATTGATATTTTATGCGTAATTGTTTTATACTATCTTTTCCATACTTTATCTCCATAGGGCTAAAAAATTTAGTCTTTTGAATCTTCGTTGGGAAATCTATCATCTAAATGATCACAAAGTAATGGAATAAATTGAAGAATCACGGATGTATCTATATTATTATGATTTAATATATTCTGGACCTCCACACTCCATAAGACTACTTCGCTTAAATATTGTATTCTTATTTTAATTAATTTATCCTTTGTAACTTCGTGAGCTTCCATCGATATTAAATTACTCATTTGCAAAATTTTATTTAAGTTTGTCAATTCTCCAAATACATTATGAAGTATTATGCATGCTACTCGATATTTTGGATCTTTGAGATTATTTATTTATGGGGTAATTTTATTTCTCAACTCGCTCTGTGCAGTAATTTATTACCACATCATAATTTCTTACTAGAGCATTTAGTGCAGAATTTCATAATAGACATCTTACTGCATTGATTTAAATTTTTCAATTCTCACAGATGACCTACTTGCAATTGTATAAATGGTTTCGATTTATTTATTTTGTGCTTTCATCTACTATTAAAGTATAAAATAAAGATGTTATTATTTCATCCATAAATCAGGAATTTTAATGTATTTTCCAACATGATCATGTATGTATGTTTTCCACGTAGAGCATAGAAAAATTGATGGTTATTGCTAAAATAACATAATCAATTAAAATTTTGATCATGATTTTGTCTGCTTTTTTTGCGTTCCGAAAATTCTAATCTGATACTTTAATCTCTCAATTTTTTTATTTCGAATAGAAATAACTGAATCAATATGTCTAATTTTCAATAGGTCCATTTTTTGCCAGTGATAAATACATCTTTAAAATTAGATTGGCAGCAAATTTTATCGTATTGCTAAGATAATCAAAAATATCAAATTTTCCTTCAGGATTTCCGTTTATTTATTTTTAAATTTATTTATTAATTCATTATGGCCAAAACTAGGCAGCATTCTGGTAGAACTTTCGTGATGGCGAAGTAGGACAGCACATTTTCTGGCGGACCGCGAAGGAAAGACCACGACTGGCGGTGCCTCATCCGCCGATCATTCATCATATATATAAAATATACCATAAAATAAATAATACCGCAGCGGCACAATCCATGTCCAATTTCCACCCGTCACTATCCATCTGCCAAAATACGATAACTTACTAATACTATTTTAAGCAATAAACGAAAAAAGCTGAATATGTCTGAAGTAAAAATGAATTAAAAAATTGTAGTGTAAATTTGAGTATTTATTAAAATATTTTATTACATAATATTTGTCAGTATCTTTTAAAATATGAATAAATGAGACATTTAAAAAGTTAAGCACTCGTAATTTATTCTAAATAATTTATTACATTTTTTCACATAAAGCCATCTATGAACACGAAGCTGAACTAAATTAAGGTGAAAATTAATAATTTTCTTATTTACGCACAGATGTCACTACAACCTCAATTGTATTATGTATACAAACAAAAAGCTGAATATTTACAATCGTTCATTATCGAAGCATTTGTGTTGAATTAATGGTGCGTTTATGTCATATCCGATAAATGTCGGTCAAGACAGTCGTATCATAAAAGAGCGACGCGTTTCTCAAATTACGTTCCGTAAACGGCAGTTCCATAATAGTAAAAGTTTAACGATATTGAGTCATAATGATTAAAGCGTATGACAGTGAAGCTCACGTGTGCTCTCCTTCCGACATTTGAGAACAATTAAAACAGATTGTGTCGTATCGTTTAATGTTTTGCGATTTAGAGACGAATTTAGCGAAGTTTTGCAGCTATAAAATCGAATTGCCGGTTAGGTTTGTACAATCTTGGAAATAATAATATATTTCGATTAAAACATATTTGCAAGTATTTATTGTTTTTTAATTATCTAATAAATACGCGATTATAGTCTCAGTAGATAGGGTCGAACCATGGATTTTAGACATCGTTGACGTGAAGAGGGAAGCGTCTGATGAACACTTGTGTGTCCCAAGTTACTTTTTTTTTATGAAGATTCCTGTCATAATGGGCGCTATGTAAAGGCATGGACGTGATGAAGGAAGTTTCTTTGATTTGGGGACGAAATTAGATTTGTTTATTTCTATCGCTTTTCTTATAATATAATGATCTGAATAGTTTGAAAAGGTGGATTTTTTTTAGCTACGACATCTGAAATTCAGAGTTAAACCGATCTTTGAAAACTGGATTTTAATAACGCAGACAAGTATTTTTTAAATTAATAATGTGCAAAAACATATTATTATAACTGATTAATTTTTGCTTAGGTACTATAGTTACCATCTCGTACATGATATACATTAAAGAAACGAGTAATTTCATTAACGATGGCACTTTGGATTCTGTCGGCAATTTCCTTGTTTTTTTTTATGTCTGTGTATAGGGCCCCTGTGAATTTAACTACTCTGGAGCCCTTTCTATGAAATAATTGTCTATCCCCACAGGCGAATCGCCACCCTCAATACTTTTATTACTATTTATAACGAGACAAAACTGTCAGCTATTCGACAAAACTCGCAAATGGTTAACACCCACACACTTAACTATATACAAAATATAATTTCAATTCATTTAAATATATTATTAGTATTTCATTCCATTAACATCTTGAATGTTGGCTGATTATATTTGAACTTTACAAAAACCCACGTATTAAAATAAAATACACGACCTTAGCATTTTAAAATATATGGTATTGCGTTTTAATTATTATTTTAGCTTCACTCTTATCCTCGAAGTTTTCCCTTCTATTTGCCAGTCTCACTGAAAAGCCAATAACATTAGTAGTATATCATTTTTATAAAATTCTCTGCCATATAAATTAGTATAATAATAAGTAGGCAAAGATTGCTTTGTGTAACTATTTAATAATAAGCAAAATTGTTTAGATTTGCAATATTTTTGGAATGTAATTTATTTATTACATTTATTACAATACAGAGCAATATTTCCACTACTCTTTATAAAAGTCGGTATAATAAATTTATTGATTTTATAAATGATTCAAGTTGCATAACTTTTATTTTACTCTATAGATGAGATAATCGACAAATAAAAAGGCAACGATTCTGATTAAAAAATGTAAAGGGTAAAATGTTTTATTTTTTAATTTGCAATTTGCCTTTTTGTTTTAAGAAAATTCGTATTGCCTTTACCATAATAATAAATAAGTAAAAAAGAGAATCGCTTAATGTCATCGCAGTTGACTGGAAAAAAATGCTTTTCTCATGTTCAATTTTATGCTGTAATGTTAAATGGAATACATACGGGTTATGTATCATATAAATATAATATTAATATATATTTTTATTTTTACATACGACCTACATACATCCCAAATGTAGCTAAGTGTATTGATTTATTTTTTATTAAAATGTATATAAGACTCCAACAGTATTAGAATATTCTTAAAATTCGACTATGGGGATCACACAGTAGTTCCAACGTTCGTATCTGATGTTATTTTCTGTAAATCTAATTACATATGTTCCATCAACTTAGATTTTAATTAGTGGTTTCTTCCGAGAATTTTTTGTGTGCCATTCCTTACTTTTAGTTTTGAATCGTACTGAAAAACGATACTCATGATTCATCTTTTGTTACTACTACATCATGAAAAAAAATTTGGCTCAATTGCTCTACATGCAAAAGTTTTAGCATGTTTAATATGTCTGTCTTTTACTTGCATTTTTATTAAAATTTATACATTCTGAATCATCTTCATACTAAGACGGCGATTTTTCTGCATCACATTTTGATTGTTTTTTTGTGATAAGTCAGCCTTTGTCTTAAAAAATAATAATTTTAAAGTTTTGCACTATTATACAATAAAACACACTTCAATAAGTTCACGTAAAATTGATCAATATCTTGGTGACTGATTTCCTGAGTATAAAATACCGTTATTATATTTGGTTCATTGCAACGTAACAATGTATTATATAAAAAAAATCCAATCGAGGCAAAATAATTAAATACTTACTTACGCTAATATCAAAATAGTTTAGCTTCAAAAAATCGTAATTTGTATGCATTAAAATTGTACCCGGTTAATAAACATAATAGCGAGAATGTGTTTGTGTAATTTTGGCTTTAAGCTTTAATTTCTTGATCACTCTGCCATCGCCATGACAATAAATAAGATTTTGTATTGTCTGAATATTTAATATTTTTTTTGAAAAAGAATGGTTCGACTTTCATTAGTTTCTTTCCATTTATCATATATTTTTATAATCATTTACTTGTATTTCATATACTAGTACAATGTACCAGTGATTCATATCTGAAAGATCTAGGTTCAAATCCCTTATGAATCACAGTGTTTTTTTTATATTTGGAATGTGTCTAGATCAGAATAAATTATTTTTATATAATTTTAATTCCGATCGATTCTCACAGATATTAGCTTTTCCTAGATTTTTCTACTCTCACGGATGAATATCATGATAGTTAATAATACATTGATTGTAAACTTTAATATTAATTAGTAATTAATATAATATATGTTGCTATCTCGATGACGTGTGATAAAGCATAACTTATGACAGCTTTGGCGAATCACAGATGCGGATGTTGGTATGGTAATTGCATGGTTTGATTATTCAATTAAAAAAATATATTCATGACTTGAATATATAAAACTGTAAGGTGGTTATTAGTGCAATGGGTAGACGCATTGTCTATCACACATATTTTCCTCAATAAAAGGATAATTTTTCTGGTGCTTACGAGTATTCTTTTTTATTGTAACAAGTTGCTTATTTCTATTTCATTATATTTTAAATGACTTTAGCGTTAATGGTGCTGCTGGTTGGACCACAAAATATTTGAAATAAATATACATACATATGTATATTTTCTGTAACCTATTTTTCCTGATAGATCCTAATTTCTAAAATTTTGTGAATGACTTGATAAAAGTGTCTTATGTAACTATTTGTTTCGTTTGGATCTCATAAAAATGGAATTTTTCTCGTCGGTGTAAAAAATATGAAGCTTGCCTTTATTAGAAAAAAAATATTATTAATATTAAGCAGCAATATTAATATTTAATAAAAATAATACTATATATAGTAAGCTTGTTAATTAAAATATCACTTCAATTTAACGAAAGCCTGCTTGAAATCAGTATATATGTACATATGCTCACTCGAATGAACCGAGTAGTATTATTAAAATTGGTTTAGCCATTCTGGACTTTTAAGATAAGAGATTTTGCCTTTTATATAAGTAGAGCTCTTTTGAATTGGCTTTCATTTCAGTATTAATTTTTAAGGCAAGCGTCTTTTTAAGGCAGCACTGAGGAAGAATTCTTTCACACCGCTCCTTCAACGTTCGTAATTATCGCGTGCTCTAGTGGAGATTGTGAAATAGACGCTGCTTGATTAGAGCAACAAGTAAACGACGACATATATGTATGTACATATAAAACCAAGCGTTGGGCACTTTGCCGGCGTCGTAACGCTCTCCCGTTTCTCTCGCCGAATCTCTACCCCTTGAACCGAAATGAACATTTTTATCCCGTTTATCAGGCTGTCAATCGACGCGGCCATTGTGCCCGCCCCGGGGGACAGACAATGTTTGCTTTGTGTGAGCCTCCCCACACCCCATTCGCGATTAAATGCCGGCCCCGTCATACATTTTTGCTAAATATCAAACGTGACGCAACGACGCTTCTTTGTAATGAAGCTAAAGTGAGTACAGCGTGTGCGATGATGCTCGCTTGGCAACAGTATGATTTAAATAGACGCGGCGGAAGCGCCACTTCCCTGACAAACCATCGGTCAACAGTGAAAATGTTACGGTAACGAAATCAATTAATTTTGACGTAATGCTGAATTTCTTATATATAATAAAATCCTCAAAAAGTAACGTATAAAATCAATATCAATCAAATATGTTACATTAACTTATTTGCGAAAACATATTCTGACTGAAAAAAATGAAATAAATTTATGTTATTAAATAATACACGCAGATATTAGTTGTATTATTTTTATTATTATACAAAGAAAAAAAATATATGAAAAAAAAATTCATGCCCCTTTAATGTAATTATTAAAAAAAAATACCAAAAATATTTTTTCTAGAAATACACTATATTATTTTTGAGCACCGGGACACAATTTAGGTCAAAATAATTTTAATTTAATTTTAAATGTATGTATAGTCTGTCGGGACCACCCGTAGTCGCTGCGACGAAATTAATCGCGAAGGATTTAATTGATGTATTTGTTTCCTTTAGATTTCATAAAAAAATACTTTTTTTCTCGTTTCATTACTTATCTGAGTAAACGTCTATCAAACTTCATCCATTAATAGTTTTAAAAGCACTTGCATATACATCGTGAACTATAACTATGATTGGTGCATATTTTCGCTGAATAGGTATTGGAGCCCAGATTACACATTCCATAAAATGACGACGTTGCAAATTAAAAAAATAATATATTAAATACTCTTTTTTTCCCGCGTTTTAATTAAATATATAATATAATATATTATTTGTTATATTATTTTATTAAAATAATATAACAGCTTAAGCACAAAAACTCTTCATTTTAAATACTGTGCAGCTAATTATGCGTCGGAATTTAATTTAATGAACGTAATAGTTAATTAACAAACGAAGTCTTAAACGTTGGTATTTTTTGGCTGTATGTGTATGTTGAAAATTGTATTAAAGTAATTATTATATTTATATACATATAAGTTATATTTAAGCTTGTTGTAATGTACACATATATATTGTATAATGCTAACTGCACCATTACGCTGGAATTAAGATATCTTTAATTTTTTTTAGAAACATATGTGCTGATCTGTTATTTTAAATTTAAAAAATCAGAATATTATTGTTTTGATACAAAGTTTTTTTATTATTAAATAGCAATATTTTTAGTGACACAATTAGTCATAAACCATATAGACAAAACTAAAATTAATAACAAATTTGTTTATATAGATCAAAATTATGAATCGCTGTGGGAAAAAATTGCAATCATGTTTAACTATCAAAAAAAGTATAATCTAAACTGAAATTTTCTTCCAAGTTAAGCAAAAGCTTCTTAATTTTATAACTAAACTTTTTTGAAATGTTTTAATAGACAAAATTACGAATTTTTCAATAATACTTTTTGAAATATTTGTGATATCATGTGGAGGATTTTAAAATATTTATTCCCAGATATATGTATACGTGATCCATTTTCTTACATGCTTAAATTTAGGAATATGTACACGGCAGAAAATGAATATAACGAAACGTCAAAAAAAGTTATTTCCAGGAATTTACATTCTAATAACGTTTGCAAATTCGTTTGCCGTGTTTGTGTTTATTCAGATCCCCTCGTTAATTTTTCTATCGAGCTAAATTAGAATTTGTGTTGACGATCTGCGCTTCGTCGCTACGTAAACACCGTTAAGAAAATAATTGGACATGAACCAATCCAATAAATAAATATCGCTTAGCCAAAATAAACATCTGAAAATGAGGCTGCCGTATCGATTTTAAGGCAAAAAACATTTTTTTCTTCAACGTGTCCATAAAGAAAATAAAAATAATAGCGAGGTGGAGGAAAAAAAATAAAGGAGGCTCATTCTTCGCGCGCACGAACGTTGAAAATCAAGTTAAATTTAGCCAGCCATTGTCGATATTAGGGTATGACACAAAAATTTTGAAACCCCATTAAATTATGATTGTTTTTAGTACTATACAAGTATTTTAAACTTATATAATAAATTTGGATATTATATATAGTGGCACAATATAACTAAAAATCTTTCAAAATTAAGGTTCTAAGACTTTACTATCGTATCTTGTTACATTTGTCTTTGAACAACTGGTAAATATCAAGTAGTTTACTATAAAAATCAGTCTATAGTAGGGATTCCAATCCCGGGATCCCGGATCCCGGGATCCCGGGATCCCGAACGATTTTCAATACCCGATGAGTCCCGGGATTATAAAACATAATCCCGAATTTTTCGGATTGATTGATTTATCAAGCACAATCGAATTATTATTGACAACATCGTTATATTTCGTGTACAAACTTGCGCGAGTTGCACGTGTCATCTGTGAATCTTTGAGGCTGTGAGTCTGAACGTGCCTTTTCAGCAGCAGGCTGCTTAGGAACCAAAATCAGATCAAGGCTAAATGATAAAACACTTGATGCTTTGATGTTACTTCGTGAGTTTTTTTCAAAATAATGTTTTCAATTGTGTCTATGAATGTACATATGTACATACATTGTCAAAAGTTCATTTTTTTCTTCTCAAATAAATATATAAGACCTTCCCTTTTTTATTTTTATTATATTATTTTCTATTTTAAGCCCAAGACTAAAATTATACGTATTTTATACATTGTACGTTATAAAAAACAGATGTAAAAATATATTGTATTATTCATTTTAAATTAATTTTATCGATAAAATAACATAAAAATTATCCCGGGACTGGTCCTGGTATCCCGGGATCGACTAATTGCAATACCGAAATCCCGGGATCAAAATTTTGGCCCGGGATTGGAATCCCTAGTCTATAGTATTTAATTAAAATTTATAAAATTAAACATCATGCATTAAAAACGATTTTTATTAAAAAATGTAATTATGCAGAATATAAATGTAGTCATATGCTTAGAATTATCACGACACCAAAATTATATTTAGTCAAGTATATTGACTTTTAAGCGTTCATCGATTAAAGCTGTCTAAAATTACTAATGCTGTAAGAATCTCAGATTATTATAATGATGGAATAGCGTAATCCATAACATCTCAGATTAGTAACTCTAAGGTTGCAGGTTCGATCCCCAGCATCAAATTTTTTTTTTAAATTTATGTGTAATATAATTTATAGCCATCTATTAGTTATAAATTATATTACACATAATAATTTATAATTATTAATATAGATGTCACCGACTTCCAGATTTTCAGTCTGGTGGTTAATAATTAATTGTTGGTAACAATGACCCAGTTGATACAGATGTATCCCGTTCTAACGCATTGGGCTTACGCCTGTGAGGTTACAACATTTTATAAAAATATATTACTTAGAGTTATCCAGACGGTTTAAACCATTTTAATATGGTTATTGCTAAATTTTATTCGTTGTTTTGAAACTACTAAACAAGGAAAAAACATTTTTTAACAAAATAATCGTGTATTTTTAGCTCTCGCAGCATCTTTAAATGAACAAAAAAATACGGGATGCCATTTTTTTTAACTCCCATCAGACATTTTTGTTTGGAACAAACGAAAATGTCTGGGGTGACTTTTCTCTGTAGAAATACAGAAATGTACAACATTTTTTTGCTTCTTAATCTTAAATGCAGCCAATATAAAATATGGATCAAGGTTTAATGTTTAAATATAGATTTTTTATTTAATAAAAATAATATTTATCTTTGTTTCTAATTTTTTAAATATGAAAATATTTTTTTAAATAAAAATACTTTAATATTCTCGTTTCCGGGAATTCTCGGGTTTCTACGAATTTTCAATCCCGACTCTCAGAATTAAAATAATCCCCAGAAACAGCACCACCAAGGGTCGTTTCGGTTGATTTGGCGTAGCTCCGCTTGGTGCGAGTTCAGAAGTGATAGTTCTGTCTTAAATTCCAATTGAAGTGAAATCACTACGACAGTGTTACGTAGTATATACATATATATTTTAGGATTAGAGGAAGTATAACGTCATCTGGACAATCTCTTTACTCTTTACTGTTGTCTAATACAGATCATATTCGACTTTATTACTGCATTACAATCAGAAAAAAATGGCAACGTCGTTATGTTATGATATATATATAATCTAGGCTTTGATACCTGTTAACTGGAGATATACACTTTGTTTCCGGGTTTGATGCTTTTATAACTGTTAATGAGAAAAAATCTGTTCTTAGAAGATCCGAGAGACACAAATACTCTTTTAGCAAGTCATTTGCAACTTATTTAAAGTGGTCTTAATAATAATTTACTGTATTTTTATTATCAATTATTAATCACAATCGTTGGTTTACTTCAATATAGTCATTTAGGAACAGTACTTTTTATAATAATTTACAACTAATTCTAAAACCACGAGCCAATCAATAATAGTTATAATAGGTAACATATATTCTCGCTGACTTAAGCTTATTCATTAGCTGGAGTACTTCAAGTTAGTGTTCTGGGACCGATCTCAATCAGTGGTATCTAGCGATATGGCTATTACTTCTCCTTTTCAGAAATAACTGTATGTTACGTGTCTATGTCATATTAAAATAACTTTTTAAACATATTATAATTAAATAAAAGCACAGTCCTATAACTTTTGTGTCGCACAATGAACAGTCACGACAATACGCGTTGATTCGCGTTAATGCATTCGTTCTTAGATAACGAAGAGGACAGTTTGGATAGCGGTCCCCCGATAAGGGACTGAGCAAATCATTGTAGTTTACCGAAAGCGTTACTGACCATAGAGCGGCCTCGTTTTATGTGTGCCGAATTTAATCATGACGGAAAAACCACGCGAACGCAATTCTGGGTCGTAAAACGAAATTATGTTATGTGGTCAAGCGATAAGTGTGCGGAAAAATAGGGTGAAGATAGTCGGGGGTCGAGGGTGTTCATCACGAATATTTATAGATTCGAGCTGGGTACTCGTGAAAATATGGACTACGATTTGGACACGTCGGACTATATGTTGCCCGAAAATTATTAATATGTGTAAATAAATAGTGGCAAAAATAAAAAAATATTTTACATTTATTTTTGACATTGTGGCAAATATATGTACATAAAAAAGAAATCATCAATTATTCCCTCGAAGTACTATTCAACCGTTAATTATGTTTTTTATGATCTCTACTTTTTTCCCTAACATTCGTGACGTCACGGCAATGCTTAAAATGTTTGGTCTTGATATAGATGTAATGGTTATTCCTAGACTGCTTGGACATGAAATGAGTCCTCCAAAGTTTCACATTATTCTGACAATAGAACATGTGACATATATCACTTGAATTCTTAAAAAAGCAAGATAATATAATAACAATAACAAACTTGCAAATATAATACGCAGTAAGGCTATTGTAGAAAAGCCAGAGCCTCTAATTGCTTTTGCACATTACGTATTATAATTCGAATAATAAATCCACCTTAATCTTACATTTCAATATTGACCCAAATTGAACATTGAAGGGAACTATTAAGCTTTTAAAGACGTTAAATAGATAGTTTAAAATGTCAATTCCACAAAATTTATGCATTCTACAAATAATACAAAGCGGCAAGCAATTAGATAAAAGTTAACGTCATATTCGACAAAAACAACAACCATACAAAATTATATTGTTACAATTTTTTTCTTGTTTTTTGAATAAATGATGCAATTAAATATCATTTATACAGTTAGAAAAAATGCCACTTACTAATAAGGAAAAGAGATGATCGAATATAATATCAATATAACCGATTTACATCTTAAAAAAAATTTCACATGTGAAGAAAAACACTGGAAGTAGCAAAAACACCGTTTGAGTGGCTCTAAAATATCTGAATTTACTTAGTCCATTTAACTGATAGTAGACACTTTATAAGTTACAAATTAAATTTACGTCTCATAAGTTTTAATTGTTCGAAGAAGAGCACTAATAATCAAAGGAACTTTTCCCATCTTAACGGCGGATACTTTGGGAATAACAACCAATATTTAAGCAATCGGACTTTGATAGGCTTTAGATTCAATAATATGAGTACAATTAAGGGTTAAACCTTCACTAGGGAACTGCCAGTAATTTAATTACAAATTTTAAATGACCAGTGACTCTATGATTATTGAATAATACGATGCATACAACTGCAACTCACAAATAAAAACTCAGTATAAATAATTTTATTCATTCTGTTATTACAAAAAAATATTTCAACACTTGCCTGAATACAATACTTTTAGTCTCTTGTCTACGTATTGCAGTAGCACGTTGCTGTTCAGCTCAACGTTTATAACGTTAACAGAAATTGGTTGCTATGAATTTCAGCAACTGATTCTTCTATCGTTTACAGGCGCGTACGGTGAGATAAATTCCCTTTCGCTCCCTCGCTTGTTAAGTGACGGGAGTGAGTGAGAGATAAGAGCATGCGGAAAACGTGTAACGCACGCCCATATCTCTCACTCACTCTAGTAATTTAACACGCGAGCGAGCGAAAAGGAATGAATCTGACCGTTGAACATATTTTGACACGGCTATTTTAAGCACACATTGCAAGCACAACGCTGTAAAGACTGATGCCTGATAAATTCAGCCATTACATAAAAGTAATATGATATAGTATCTTCTATTTTTACTAATTTTTTTTATTTTTTATTTTTCCAATATCTTTTGTGAATGGAATTTTAAATACAAATCAGAGCTTAAAACACATTTTAAAACATGTTTTTATTATAAATATTTTTCAAAGTAAAAGTTATTCAATGAATTTTGGCGACGTTTTTCTAAAACAATTATAACAATATCTAAATAACAATAAATATTCAAGATTGATTTTTCACGCGTTCTATTTTTTTTAATCTAGTGAAATATTTTTAAACGCGTTTCATTATATAATTATATGTAAGTGCTACCCTAAATATTTAAATTAGCAAATTAAAAATTAAATAAATTATTTAGGTAGTACACAGAATCATAATCTGCGATAATGCTTAATGATCGTTCGTATAGATTTAAATAATTAAATCAAGTGCTATAAATTATAACTATTTAATTTTATTGAAAAAAATTTTTTTCAAGTAATGTTTCGTTAAAAAATGATTTATACTAAAATAGCAATTAGTAACATTTGTGTTATATAAAAGCCATTTTATTACCCTAAAGATTTTATATGCATATATTATATATAATGCTTTCTTGTGTAATTAAAATTGCAATTTATATCACGTGCGCCCTTGTTTAGCGCCATTTGTCTATCTTATGCGCTCTCGTGCATTTTTCCGCGACTCAAGAATTTTCTCATAGTACATCCTCCGCGTCTCATAAATAACCATAATATTTTACTCACAAATATAGTGCCTCATTCAGCGCCCAGGAGCTTGGTACTCCAGTTTTAAAATTATTTCATTTTGTTGCGAAGTGAGACGTATTTGTATAACACACATAATATGTATATAAAGCTCCCGCCATAGACGCGCGAAAGCTCATCTGAAAGTTCTTTGCACTTGTTCGAACTTGCGGTCATTGAATGGCTAGACGAGTTCAAAAATCTTATGTGCCATGTTTGGCCTACATACAATGTACATATAACTTATATGGAAATTATCTATAGTCATTGTCCCTTGAATGAGCAAGCAAAGCATTTAGATTTTCATTTAAAATAAACACGATTTAGTCTCGACGATATCTTTAATCGGATAATTGCTTTTCCAAATTACCTTTTTTATACATAGCTAATTTTTTTCTTGTTCAAATGTTATCATTTTATTACCCCTTTTTTCTGCGAAGATTTATTGTAAGGGGTAAACTTCTGAGATTTTACGCTACAGACAAATTATTCATCTCATTGGATAAATTCTCGCAACTGCCATTACAGTTTAAATACTTATGCTGATTCTGAGGATTTCGTTGTTCGGAAAGTTGTCGGAATCGTATATTTATTCGATTATAATTGTAACGATATAAATCGTTACAACCACCACGAGTTTGATTACTCTTTAAACGTTCTGCTTAGGACATAATCCTCGAGAGGCGGTTGAAATCAGGTACATAGTATTAAAACTAAGGAACTGACGAAACAAAGGATATTTGGTACAATTTCGTAAATAATATTTGGCTAAAATTGGTGTATAAATTACGCTTTTATTTTAGTATAAGATCGGAATATGATTATTAATATTCACCATTTTAAAGATTTAATACTTTACTGAAAAATATTTTTATTTATATTTTCATGATTGATTATGATGTACAAAGATTCAATTACCTGTTTTGTATCTAAAGTAATGCAATTAATTTATATAAGTTATTTTCAAATAAAGCATTAAACTTTTAAAGTTTTAAATCAGTTTTTTAAGTTTTATTTTAATTCTTTCTGTCGTCCAAAAGACAATACAATGTTGTTAAAATTTTCGCATACTGATATATTGTTCTGGCACAAGTAATAAAATATATTATGTAATTCTTAAACCAATGTCGGTATATGCGTCGGTTATATTAAATTTAAGTGTGTAGATTTTTAGAGCTAGTACTGATTTTTTACACGTATTTATCTTAATTTTATAATTATGAGCACCTGTTGTTATCAAAGTAAAACTATATTTAATCATTTCTTTAATTTTGTAATACACTTGAAAGGTTTTTCAAAAAACAGTACATTTCTGAATCTCTTTGAATGTTTTATTAATATAGTCAGTTTTTAAGATTAAACGTTTTTTCCTTGTAATCATTGAGTTCTACCTTATGTTTATTTTTATTCTTTATAATAACTATCTTATTATAATGAATTTACTTATAATTTCTTAACACATTGCAAACCGGACGTTATTCTTAAAAATGTAGCTGTACGGCCGGGATTTTTTGCAAAAATTCATTTTAAGGATTTAATTTAATATAGCATCAGTAACGTATACGTTATATATGTAAACAACTTCTTGTTGCCCTAACTAATACTTATTTCTACATATTTCAATTCCAGATTCCATAAATTTTTTTGAAAAAAATACATTTCTGATGGTTGAATTTGATTTGTAAATTATTGAATATGATTTGTAAAACGTTGAATTTGGAGTGTAAAAGTTGTATATATTTACATACATATTATTATGTTCCTTTTTTGTTACGTTGTGTCTTCGCGTTCATGTTTTTTATAGTTTCTATATTTCGCCGAATATGTCTTTCAGCATCCTCAGGAGATATTTTTTTGGTACATTTTTTAATTATCGTATAAATAATGAGATTTAGAGACGCGATTTAATAATTTGGTTCTAAATGTTAAAAACGTTAATCAAATGCGATCGTAACTTATATTTGCCCCGCGGTCCATTTTACTTTTTTTTATCAAAATTACAGATATGTATAAATATATGAAATATTTATAAAATAAACATATACTGTTTTTGTTGAGTAAGAAAAAATAATAATATTTTTATTTCAAGTCAAATACACACAATTTTGAATTTATAGTATCATAAATGAAAAATTAAAAAAAGAAAACAAAGTTTGAAATATATATTTAAGGGTAGTTAAGGCTTAAAAAAAATATAATGAAAACCGTCATTAGTCTTCTATACTTTATTTTATATTTATTTTTCAACAAATTCATTTTTTAATTATATATTTTTAATTCGCACAAATAACGCCGCGCGATTATGTTGGCGCGCATATGACGCTGTGCGATTATGACGGCGCACTTATGTCGGGGTGCTTTTGTCCGGTATTGTTAGCATATTATCAGTTCTACGTTGTTCTACACTTATCTTTCCAAACTCATTAATCTCTATATACATTTTCTTGCACACTTTTCACTCAAACATCGGACATGATGAGTAAATATTGTTATTGATCTCCCTACACCTATACAATTTAGTACATCTGGATCGTAACACCGCCGTCCCCTCGCACATACGTACCACTAAGTTCAGAGTCGTGGAATTTCACATCTATTCCGAGGTACCCAAGGGCGTCTGCACCAAGAGGACCGCAGAATTTTCCCGCTGGAGCCGTTGACGTGTGGTCTAGCCGTTCGAGTATTTGCTTACGCCTGCACGGCCATATGAACCATACGCCACGAGTGGGGTATAGCCATTAAAGTGCAGCTCCTCAGCAGGTGGATGGATATAAATTGATAGTAAAGCGTCTGCAGTACGTGCCCCGTCGCAGACGTCTAGACTGACAAAGAACCCGGGCTAGACTCTCTTACATAATATTTCAATGTAATAATCCCAAGACGGTCCGCTAGCAGCTGAAGCTAGACGCTACTAGTCAATATTAGGTATATCCGTCTGGGCTTTTTGTTAATGGATCTTAAACGCTGACACTTTTTATTACGGGACATGAACGCTTAATACCCCTCAGATAGTTTGATATATAGCCTTTAGCTTTTTGTCGTTCAAAGGTTAGATTATTTTGAAACGGGCGTATTTTAATTAGTAATTTATAAGAAGTGATGTTATCGGAATAATGTGTGATAAAAGACGAAAGCTTTTTCATGTCTCGCATAAATTTAATGTATCATGTTTTAACATGTGTTTCTATGAGTACAATACAAAAATATAAGAGCTTTTTGCATTTATTAATGAATGAAAATGGAAAGTGGGTAGTCTAAAAATATTTATTCAAGAAAATATAGCTTTAAAACGATATACTCATTTAATTCACTATTTACAAAATATAACTAAAGATTCCAATCCGAATATTTGAATATTTGATTACCGAATATATTCGTAAGTTTTAAAACTATTCGTAATACGAAAATTATTTATATATTCCAATAACATCTATATATGGCAGATTCAAGGCAACTCTTTCGATCACAGATGAGGATGTTGGTGGGGCAATTGCATCGTTTAGTGAAATTTCGTACCGTAAAATTTCCAAATGACCATTAAGGCTAATGTTAACAGAGGGGTAAAAATAACAATAGTCCTTTGGTCATTCTCTTACACATTGTTAGGCTTTGGTTTCGAGATGTGTTTATATTTATTTTTATTTGTTCAAAATATTCGTTTAAATTACCACTAAATTTATTGTTCAAGTATTTTAACCCCCCCCCCCCTCCACAAATATTGTGTTTTTATTAGTCATATTTCACTTTTTTATTCGTGTCTTATACATACTTGTGAACAAGCAACTTTTATTTAATTTTCATGTAATAAATGATTATATAAATAAAACCTTTGTGGAAATTCCATATTTAAGTATTTATTGTAAATCTTTCTTTGCAACTAGGGATTTCAAAAATACCAGAATTATCATGAGAAAAAAACATCAATACTGGTATTATCAGTATTGACCAGGCGCGTACGGTGAGATAGTTTTCTTTTCGCTTGCTCGCGCGTTAAGTGATGAGAGTGAATGAGAGATAAAGGCGTGCATTACATGCGTTCCGCACGCCCACTTATTTCCACTCACTCTCGTCACTTAACACGCGAGCGAGCGAAAGGGAATGAATCTCACCGTACGCGTTTGCTAATGACATTATTATTATTATTTTAATTAATTGAGCGAAAAATAATCTTAGTACCGCTCGCACGATTCACCATGTTTATTGATTAGCAAACTTAAATCATTCTAATAATCCGGCAACTATTGTTTCGATGTATTCAAAATTTTAATTAAAACACTTTCATTAATTATAAAAAAAAATATTTTCGAAAATAGGTAGCAATTTTTTTTTTGGAACAAATCTATTTCATAAAATATTGTTTTAGATCGACCGCTTCTGGATGCCTCCTAAATATTATACCAAAGGTCAAAGCACCACTCACCAATGTATTGCAATTACTTGTCGCCACTTACGATTGTGAGAAAGTATTGCGAAAAAAATGTATTCAAAATGCGACATTTAAAAAAAATATGTGTATGATTTAAACACACATTTCGAGCATTTTTTTCAAATACGTTTTTTATTTAAATATAATTATTGACATTTATTTATTGCTAATATTTAGTGAACTATATTCCGTGAAGTATATGACTATTTGTGTAAAATATGTCTGAGTAAAGATAAAAATGTAATACCTGCTTTTGTTTTTACTTCGGCAGCCATCCCTATCATACAAAAAGGGCCGTTAGGCCATAGCGGCGCCGTCATTTCTCTGTTTCATAACAGAATTACTGAGAACTGCTAGGTAACGTTAAATTTTCCTGATATAAAGTAAATGTATTCCTTATATCGCATATGCATATATAACCTTTATAAGCGTATATGTTGTTGAACCCAATAAAAAAATATTGAGTATGTGACACTGAAATCATTCTATAAATCGGTGATATTTATTTTATTATTTCTAAACTATTATTACAGTTTACAATAACTATGATCGACATAGCTTAAATTTATTTTAATTATTCATTAGTGAGATTGTTAAAATCTAAAAATCCTTAATCTGTGATTATTGAAGAAATTTTATTTATATAATAATCAAACAATAAGGGCTATATGTTTTTTTTTAGGTATAAGTCATCGACTTGAATATTAGCACTGATATATCGTATTTCTATAAGGTATATATAATAACTAGTTGTAATAATAATAACAATCATTTACTTGAACGTAAAAATAAATTAATCTTAATTATCTCATATACTTTTCGGCTTGTGAAAGTACACGAAATAATTAATACTCGTAAGTACGCAATAAAACAGCAAACCCAGAATAATTTCATTAGGGCTATACCTTGACTTAAAAATAGATACCTCAACCGAACACTTAAACACCGCGCGAGAATTGAATCTCATAAAAATATATTAATAATAAACTTATAACAGAAATTAAAATTATTAAAACATATATTATATATAATTAAATAAATATACCGTGAAGGTTAATTTAAGCAAATGAAAAGAAAAGAGATGTAGGGAAATGTGTTTGTCAATACAAATATACACTATAACTATTAAACTGGTTTTTATATACCTACATATAATAGTATTTTCTCTCGCGAATTTTTCGAAAAAATATTGAGTCGAAAAGTCACTTTTTTTGTTAAAATTAAACTAGGCCATGATTTTTAATAATTATAAAAAATATAACGTTTTTATTATTTAATAAAAATTAAATGATCTATTAGACTTTTCTACCCTAAAATTGTTCAGGAGGATTAATTATTTTTAATACAAAGGATTAAAAAATAACGCTGTGAGTATACAAATAATATATCTTGGAATTTACTACCCCACCGTCGGAATGTGTGGTATTTGCCACCCTCGCTTAATCCGATGAAGCTCGTTTATCACGTATATAATTAACGAGTTTTAAATTATTGCTTTGTAGCTATATTACGGCAATATTTTTCAATTTATTATCTGTGAATATCTTGTACTTTTTATATATAAATATTTTCTTTTTATTCTGATTTATTATATTTTTCTCAGCGAAGGTCGCGTAAAATTTATAAAGCGTTTTCACGAAAATGTTTACGCCCTGGTAATAAAAATTGGTATACAAGATCGAATCGCCAAGGTTTCGACCTTGCTTGTTTTTAATAATTCAATCAAAAATTTATGGACAGTTCTAACTTTATAAATATATATGTTAATATACTATTTTTATTTCATAGGAAATTGGATATTCATCTAGTGCTTCTTATTTATTAAACAACAATTGGGCTGTCCGAACAAACACAATTTTTACACTTGTATCAAGTAGAACGTTCATTATTTTTTATGACTTTAAGTTATACAATTTCAATGAAATTACGCTACTTGAATAAATTTGTTATTCCACATTGCAATGTTATTTTAAAAATCGTTCAATAATTAAACCCATTGTATTTCGTCTTGTCTTGGAATCCAAAATCAACTTATTTTAGTATTGTATCTATTTTTATAATACACTATTAATAACTAAAGAATATTTTTAATATATATTATAATTTTCAATTAAATAATAAATTATATATTTTTTTGAATTGCAATAAATTCTTTAAAAAAAAAGAACATTAATTTCACTTTTCTTTTAAATTTCTTCAGCAGAAATACTATTCACCTATGAATGCGATTCACATTGATCTTAGAATAAATAATAAATTTTAATTTAAAATAAATATAATCTTCTGAGAATGTTTGACTTTTATAATATAACATAAACATTAACCTTTCTGCAAATTTATTAATAACGATTTTAGCCTAATAAATTTATTTTAAATTTAACACGTTTATGCAAACGTACGTACACATTGCCTGGGTCTCGGTTAATTATTTAACGTCGGATGCGAACCCGTCGTAACAGGGTTGTCATCGCGCGTTAAACGTCGCTACTTTATTTTATTCTGTTAATTTAATATTGTATTTTAATATATTAGAAAGATAGCGGACATTTTCTGTCTCTCTCTCTCTCTCTCTCCATTTTCACTGAGGAGAAACTTCACCTCACGCCAGGCCGCATCTGCTCGTTGTACGGCACGTTGTTTTATTTATTCGTCTATTACGAATTCTATTTGCTAACTTATGTACAAAGGTGTATGGGGGTAGATGGGAAAATTTACATCAAACATATGAAGGCTTTTAGACTTTCGCGGCGTCGACGAGAATTTCCCTATTTGGACTTGAAAACACCTAGACGCTATTTACACTACCAGCCAGACGAATCAAATGTTAAGAAAAGATAAACAGTGAAAAATCTTCTGAAAATCTTTCGCAGTGATTGAAAAAAATTTAGGTTTGAGCTTTTTAAATTTAGATTTCTATATACAATTTTAAATATACTAATACAATATCCACTGATAAACCAACAGAGAGTAGATATCAGTAATACACAATTTTCTATATGTATTACTTATGCAAAATATAAGATATTCGTGCTACATAATTGAACTATATTACATTTAACCACTGCATAAAAAATGTCTGTCCGTGCCAGATGTTTGAAACAACCAAAGCATTTGAACACCCCGGCTAATGTTTCAATACATTAAATATTGGTGCCAAGTCTTTTTCCTTTTGGAACAATATTGTCTTTGACAAAATATCGTCCTTAATCGACCGATTTTGGATCCCTCCTAAATTTTTAAGCCAGTGGCCAGACCACCACTCGCCAATTTAATCCATTATATATATTTTTCCTTATTTTTGGTCTGTTACGATTATCCGAAAGAACCTTATGAGAAAAGAGTGGGTAGGAAATTGTAAATCTGTTTGTTCAAAATGTGGCATAATTTTTTTTAAAACTTATTTATGTATTTGCAATGTGATTTATTTATATAATTTTATTTTAATTATTGCACATTTCATATTAATTTTATGATTATATTTAGTATTTATTTTCTAAATATTTATCTCTCTTACACCTATTTATTTCTACTCATGTAAAAAGTAACATTAATTACATTTGAGTTAAAAATGTGTATGTAAATATTTTAGAATAAAAAATACGTAAATACTGCATAACCTTTTTAGTCACAAGACAATTTGGCTTTTCACATGAGATTTTTTTTAAATTGATTTGCATTTTTAAATATATTATGTTATACATAAATATGTGTTTCATGTAATCTCAATGATGTAAGGTAATAAAAAGCCATACTAATTAGTTGTTACAGCAATAAAAAAAATATATTTTTATATATTCACTTAAAAAATAAAATATAAAGCAAGTTTGCTTTATTTTTTTTTGCTATTAAAATTTTTTTTAAAAAAAGAACATACGTTTAGCGCAACACCAATGCTTATATTTAACAATAATTCCGTGGATTATTTTGATTAAAATATGTCTTAATGGAGATAAAAATCTATAACAGTAGAAAAATGCAATTTCAATACTTGCTTTTGTTTTCACTTCGCCAGCCATCCCTATCATACAAAAGCGTGGGCATTTCTGAATTACTGGGAACTGCTAGGTACCGTTAGATTTGACTGAGATAAAGCAAATTTATTCCTTTTATGTTGACACGTCACGTATATATAATCATATTGAACATTTTAAATTAAATTTTAAAAATCTGCGATAAGATATCAGCCGGTGAAATTTTTCGCATAGGTAAAGTGGGCCGATATTTTGGACCCCTTGGACTAAAAAGAATTACATTTTTCTACTTTGGATAATCTCCTACAATAAGCGTCATTTTATTAAACGCGTTTGCTTTCAATCCATATGGGAATCATCGTTTTTTTAGTTCTAAGTCATGAAAATATAATTTTTAACAAATAAGATGTGCGGATTTAAAAAAAATATTTTTTCGGTAGGATCTAACGGTATTTTATTTTGTGGTACCGGTATTACCGAAGGTCTTTTTCGTTCCAATACCGGTATTAATGGTATTGCAATCCCAGTTGTGTTTTAGAACTATTTGACCTACTCGTGCACAACGATCATAATGTACAAATCCTTTGCAATCCACACTAATCACACAAAATAACTTTTTTGATAGTAAGCTAAGACTTTGAAGTATGTTTCGCAACTTGACTTTTTAATAACCACTGTATTTAACGACAATTGTTTTCGTACAACACATATTTCTTATCCCTGGTTATCATATGATTGAGAAAAGACAACCAGCTTCAAGATCCAGAAGCTCTTGAGATATGTGAATACGCGCTGACTTGTTTTATTTGTTCAATTCGTGTGGAGACCATAAACATTGTTTCCAAGCCTTCCCAATCTTCTTTATATATTTATGCACTATTGAATCATACTGGTTTAGTTTTTCAACCAGTTGATGAATTATATTTTGCTTCAATTACTGTAGATAAGGCATCATCGTCTATTTTTGCTGGTCTCCCACATTAAGGACTATTCTATATCGTAATTTATTATTCAAATTATTTTAAACAGTTTTTGATATTTTCGGATATATAATTAATTACTCGCCACTTCAGAAATGTTTACAAGAATTAATAATATACAACATGTAAACAGTTTCTTTATCATTTAAAGTCAGCTTTTTTTCCGCATCAATTAATCACATTCAAGTATTTTCGCAATATTTATTAAAATTATATGTTTACTTTTAAGCATCTAAATTATACGCTAATTTGAAAGTTAGTTTATTAATAAAAATAATGTTTTTATTTGTGCATGAATTAAAAATAAATAAAATAAAATAAAAAGGCCTTCTAAAATAATGCAGTTTTAGCGCAGTGCCATTGGAATAGTTTTTAACCGCTGACACATACCAGACATCGCGTGAATTGCGGAATTCGCTGGTGCTATGATGTTTTTACAACATAGGAATTTTTCACGATCGCAATATACGTAAACGTGTTTAAATAAACAATTTTGCATGGAATAGCTGGAATATTTGAAAAACACCACGAAACCTCTACCTTTTGTGTAATACGTTAAACTCAAATTAATGAGCGAATTGGGTCGATCGTTCCGCCATTATACTGCTATGTAGCAATTGTAATTTATTTTACACGCATCGTAAGACACTCCCTTTCTAATATTCCAACCCCTTTTTGATATATATTACATTGTACGTCTCCATCTGCAATTCCGCGGGATTAACCGTATCTCCGTGGCGATAAATCCGCGTCTGTCTCTCTCCGGACGCATTTCCGGCGAAATTTTCCCGTCGGTATTGTACTATTTTTTTGAAGTATCTCGCCTTATTGAACGGTTAATCAAATCGGCGCCGAAATGGAGAGATTTGCTTTTGGAGGAGAAAAGCTCAGCCCCAAAATAGAACGCAAAGGACTTTTCATTGTCTCGCGTCTTGAGACGCAAATAAAGCTCTCGGCTCCCTAACGACGAAACGTAATTCGATTGCGCAACAACAACAATAACAATTATAATTACGAAAGAACAATGATGATAATAATAATAATCGGCGAGGATGTGCGTTCCTGTGATCGTAACAAAGGTCCAATTCCTTAGACGCCTTATCCAATTATCACTTTGAAGAACGAGCGTTATTAATTACAAAGACAAAAATATATATTTATGCTTCGGGGGATGCTGAGATAAGCATAGTAGCTTTTATCCAATTAAACAAAAAGTAAAAGATTAATAGATAATAAAATGTATTATATTTTATTGATCTGATTAATACGAGTATTTCATATCAATAATAATATATTACGAATTTAACAGTCAATATAAAATATATTTAAAGCCAAACCAACTGTAACAAATAGCCTGTGATATCATATATAACTTTATTTCACAAAAAAATAAAATAAGTATTATTGCCAAATATATATCATATATATATACAATGTTTGGTTTACTTATTATGTTGCAAACCTAATCTTTTGAATTTGTATTCCTGAAATGAAATTTATATTAAATTGTCATAAAATACAACTACACTAGGTTTTGTTAAAAATATAATATATAAACTGGCTCCAAAGTGCATCAAAAACTAACGGGCAATTAAAACCATTTTTTTGTTGTTAAATACATACAAAATATTTTCTTTAAAGTAGCTCATTATTAGAGAATTTTCAATATCAAATATGTACGACCTAGCTTGATTTTAATTAATCATCACAATATTCAACCGTAAGATTAGGAAAAGTTAGGTAATTATCGAAATTATAATTATATACATTTCACTAATTCCTATCTCACAGAAACAATATAAATGAAAAAAGTAGTTCAAATCAGGCTTTTCAAGTCAATAGTTATATATTTATACTACTCGTCTATCGTTCTAGTAAATAATATTTCAGTACTGGTTTCATGATGATTCAATAGGTGCAAAACTATGTGGTATATTTAATTAAAAGTTGAATTTGCATTTTCATCTCTGTTAAAAATGTGTATTATATTATAAATGGTTTTATTTTTAACTGCTTGTAGCTTATAAAAATAGAGCGATCACTATGAAATCGTATGTTAAAATAATATTATTTTAATAATTTATTTAGCTTAATAGCTAATTTTTACACCAAACAAATTTTAACTAAACATACCTATAATTGATAACATAAACAGAAAATAAAAAAAATACTTAATATTATTATTTAATGCACGAAGGTGTTTTTTTATTCCATTTAGGAAACCCGATACAGTTTTATTTTTGCGGATTGTCCTAGGAATATTATTATACAAATTCACACCTCCTTAGATAATTGTTTTCTTATACCTAATCTCTAAATTTTCTTTATTTCTAGTATTAAATCTATGTACATCTTTATTTCTTATTAAAATACTCTGGTAACATATTATTTTCTAAGTTATATATAAATACTAAAACTTTTATCTTCAATATTTCTTGAGCATTTAACCATTCCAATCTGTCAATCATACTTCTACAATTAGTAAATCTATTTTTATGTAAGACTACTCTCATTGCCCTATTTTGTGTTTTTCAACATTTCTTTATCTAATTTATTATACATATCTAATATTGTCGCACAATAAGTAAAATGGGGCAATATTATACTATTATAAATATTTTTTTTGTGTTTATACTTTACATATTTTTCATTCTGGATAATACACCTATTTTTGTACGATTTTTTTTTAATATGTAATGTTCATTAAAATTTAATTTTGTATCTAAATAATTTATATTATCAACTATTTTTATTTTAGAGTTATCTATAAATATTTTGATATTATATATTATGTCTGATATGTCTAATTAACTGTTTATATTGTTTTTAATTACACTAGGAGTAAATCGTGATATTTAACGCTCTTCCTCCATTATATACTATTACCATGTTCACTTTAGAGTTAATGGTTATGGTTGGATTATAAAAAGTATTTTTTTAAATTTAACTGAAAGATTAAACACTTATTAATATGGCTGAGTCATTGACGTAGTTTAGATAAAAAAAATCTTTGAGCATAGTGTTTTAGGGAAATAATACAGATTGTATGAACAAGTCTAATATTTTCTAAATTAGAATAATAAACTAATAGGGCGATAACTTATCGGATCGGATCGTATTTCTTGATAAGATGGATTTTTGCGTTTTTGTTTTGGGAATATACCAAAAAGATAAGTACGCAAAAACATTCGTTAATATATAGCATACATAAATATTTTTTTGCGATACTATTGAATGTGTACTTTTTAGTGAAGTTATATTTGTACAAGTATTAAAGTAATTTTACTACGTAATTTAGTAAAATCATATCCGAATATATTTACACAACTGATTTTATCCTGCTCTAAAATGTCTACAAAATTCAATTTGACATTATCCAAATCCAACTTGGTCTAATAAAAGTTTAAAAATTAACTATAGTTTTTAAGCAGAATTTTAGCGTTCAACTTTTTAAGAGCAGACTTAACTTAATTTTTAACTACATATTGCCATGCAGATTCATGCATCATCGAAAACGATTTTCTACGCGATCCTCAACTTGAGTGTCGACGATCGATTCTCGCAAATTTCGCCCCCGCTGATGAAATAGACTAGGATCCCCGGGGAAAAGCTCTAGGAAGGGGGTTGGTCTGTGGGGTGTTCAACCCTGTAGGGGGCGGCGGCGGTCGGAGAGAGGACACCGCCATCGAGAGTATGAATGGGGTGGAATTGGGTACAAAGGAAAGGTTTCGCTCCCCTATCGCATCTGCAGGTACCACAGCTGCTGCGTCTGGTTTTGCTGCAGTGCTCACAATAGGGCGTAACACTGTGCGCACGCTCTGTATGAAATATATTTAAGTATGTATGTATGTTTGGGAAATTTTGAGCGTGTATTTGCTCGGGTGAGTGTGTGGGTGCATAATGTAAACAATGGCAGAGTGTATAGCGAAGCGTGGGTTTATGTGTTCATAAAAATTGGTTTCGGACGTGAAAATCGTTGATTAAACTTCCTGGAAAAATGTATGTAGTATAATAATACATTTATTTCCAAATATTAAAGAAATTGGATAGTCGCGATAAAAAGTTGTTGCATTGGTGTAACTCATGCGACGTATGATTAATAATCCCTTAAATGTATCCATATATTTTCTTCTATGTATACATAGGTAGTTATATATTTATTTTATTTTAAACTATATATTATTATTTTTTATTATACATATATATATATGTACAATATAGTATATTTTGGTTTCAGGCTGCAACTTTGCATACTTTGAAAAAAGCAAATAAAATCTCTCATCCCTTTATTCTTAAATTCATATCATAAACTGGCCGTGCAGCTAATATTTAAATAGATTTTTCTAACTCAAAAAAATAATGTAAACTACTATCAGTAGCTAATTTCAAAGCTTAGTAAGGTAACTATTAGTAAAAACGGCGCAATGATTTGAATTAATAAATTTCATTAAAGAGAAGAAAGATTCAAACAAATTAGTTATCCCAAAGTCTGAGAGCAGTTGGATAGCAATTATTATGAAGATTGTTATATTTTGCTTATGGTATTTGTTTTCAAATTTCGGTTAGATACATATTTGTATATATTATAATATAGATATATTTAACAGTCATTGATGGATCACATCAACCACAAAAGGATTTATTATAAATTAAAAACTTGGCTTTACCTTTATAATATTTATCTAACTTATTTTAAAAGTTTTCTTTGTGTTGTTTCAGTTTAGTATTTTGTTTTAAATGTACCATACAAAAAATATTATATATGTACATATCAGAATACAGATTTTAAAACATTTGAATTTTTGATCTTATTATTTTAGTTATATAAATTGCTCGCTTTCTGTTGATGTTGTTAATTCTGAGCAATGATTTAGATTTTGAGTCCGAAAAAAATATTTTGTCGATTACATTTATTCTTTTTTAGCTGAGAAATACTCTGATGATTCGTTAGTAGTTTGTTTAATTATTCCATGACTCTCAACGTCATTAATAAATTTATGATTAGTATTCTCTTTAGATTATTATTTTAGTATCCGATCTTGAACTATTATACATTAAATTAAAAAAAATGGTTCTAATAAGCCTTCCACATTATTTTAATAATTTTTATAGTGCAACTTTGAAATTCATTTTTATTGATAACATAGTCAGGCTTTAGTTAAAAAATTATCAAACTAATGAAGTGCTTATTTCATTAATTTATAATTTCAGTCCTGCTAATATTTATAGCGATAAAGTTGCATAAATTTCAGGCATTTTTTTAGTAAACAATCGGAAAATATCGAGTCACAAAACGGCGCAAAAGCCGTAAATTCCTGGGAATAAATTGCTAGTTTGTCTTGACACAGAATCACTAATTCGTGGACTTTTGGCTAAAAGCAACATCGTCATGATGCCGCAGACACCGTGTTTACTAGATCTCGCAACTCTTGCATCTTGTTTTTGTAGATAAAATGATAACTTTATGTGCAATTTTGAGAAACGTTGCCATAAGTGCATTATGTTTAATAGAGTCTACTTTACACGGAGACAATATTAAAATTAAAGAATATATAAATAATTAGTTGATACCTTATTATATACCTAGTAATTTTATTTCATAAATAAAATCACAATCAAAATCAAAGAAATATATATTATTTTATTTTACTTATGAAAAACTACAAGTAGCTCCAACGTAAGCTGCATTTCTCACTCAAAAGAGGAATACGTTCAAGTTTTTCCTATTATTTTGAAGCACGTAGAGTAGTACTACAAATTATAAGGAGTAACAGGTTGAGAGGCTCTGCTCTTGAAAGTGTAAGTGATATTTGGTATCAAAACTCAGATGATATTTATACTTAGTGCAGCGTTTTAGTTTAACCGGAAATTGTTTTCAGTTAGTTGTATAATAAATTAATGGAAAACTATTAAGGTATTATAATAATAATTTATTTATTAGTCGTGAAAAATTATCACAAATTTACTAAAATAAATGTTTATAGCAAATTATATCAATAATATATTTTTTATGTACATACATCATTTAAATTGAGCTATACTTTTCTATGTAACAATAGAATTTTTTTCACAAACCTTATAAACACGATTTACACTCCACTTTCCGCGGCAACAGGCGTTTGCTTAGACAAAATCAATATCCACACAGTCAGAAAAATTGAATACACCCACACACATACAAAGCGTGTTTTCTTACAAATACACGCATCCAGCTAACATCTCGCTTCACCTATGCGAATGTAGGGTCAGAAAACAAACCTGGAATTGTTGATACATATAAGTGTATAAAATATATGCGTGTTCTCATCCCTTTCTCGTATTTTCCTAAAGGATCTACCAAAGTACCAGTTTACAACTTAACCCTTTTACGCGCGTTCGAGTGCGTTAAGATGTTTATAAAGGGAAACTTCATCAATCCAATTTAGGATTATGTGACACTTAACAGTTGTGTTTGTGTGTTGTGTTTTTGAAATTAAAATTAAATTTGATATTTTAATCATAATTCACTTTCGATCATATTGTAATTGGTTAATATATTTTTTATTACAAATCTGAAATATTTTCCCAATACGTTGTAATGGCCATTATACAATTAAATATTAAAAAAAAAATTTATGGCGCACATTTAAAATATAAAAGCACAATTCTACGTATATTTTTACAATTTCGAGCATCTTCAAGCGCTAACGTTCTGGCCGTAACGGGCAAGAATAAAGGAGGCGATCGCGACTCTCTAGGGTACTCGCCGAATATTAATGGGTTATCAACACCGCCCCTTAGCAACTGAAATAGATAGCTCTTAAAAAGAGTGTGAGACTTGGTGATGCTGCTGAAAGGTAGTCAATTGTTAATCGACCACTTTCACTGCGACTCCATGTCTTTCCTTAAAAAGAATAACTCCGAATTTATACAAATACTCTGAAACACTTTTAGGTCATAAGCGTATATTAAATATTCTGAGCTATTAATTGCCGCATGTATGTCGTTAATAAAGAGAAAAAAGAGCAAAGGATCCAGATTCAATCACTGTGGTACTCCAGATGAGCGAAATACTCATCAGTGTGACGATTTATATAGTACACACACAAACGGCAGAAATATATATTTTTATACAAATCTTTTTCTCGTTTTGTGTTGGTGTTGGTTGTACAACAAGGTTTCAAAAAAATACTGTAAATTATTTGCAAATTTTTAATTATTGACATCAATGTCTGGTTTCTTCGATTATATAATGTATATTTAGATGCCGGTTGAAATTTCGAGCTTAGCTCAGAATTAATATTTTTCAATTCTTTTAACAAAATAATAATTTTGAGACAATTTTTGTCGATAAAAGCTGTCACTACTTAACAAAAAATATATATTATCGAAAAAGAAAATACTTCTAAATCGATTTTAATTCCGCGTAATTTCTTCTTATCAGAGCGGATTCTTAGATCACCAAAGCAAAAATAAAGCCGCCGGCCGGTTAGTGTAATAAAAAATTGCAAAAAAAGTATGCATATTTTTAAACATCTGGCACGAATACCTTCAGAAAGGTTTCTTAATATTTATTACTATTTCAGGTGTTAAAATTATCATACTTGAACCTTTACTAAAACGTATCAAGAAGTATGCATATTAAGCATGAACCAACCTTTACTTATGCAGCGTTAGTAAAATAGCAGTGGTTGTAAACCTTTTATAAAATTTTTCGAGAAATGATAATTTTCGATTTGCCATTTTTTTTTAGAAAAATAATTTCTAAGAAGAAACACTATATATCCATCGCATTTGGATTCCGAATAATTATGCCTTTGCCAATCTCACCAATTTACCGAATCCGTATAATTAGATATTTATTAGGCAATAAGAAATAATCTGTTTCCGCCGCGTATCATCGTATTGGCCAAAAGATTAAGTACTGGGAAGGACGTTGGACTTAGTCCCAATTATTTCGAATATATAAGCTCAGTCAGGCCGCACTAAATCACTTCCACCAGGATTATACTTTCTATAGAAATTTGAAAAGAACTATCACTTTGCTTTTGACTTCCAAGATCTTAATCTTACATGTTTATTTGTATTTGGGTGTACATAAAGTCTGTCAGTTTCACACATCAGGATTTCAGCAGTCCAGCGACATTTATTGCGTCGCGAAATTAAATTCGTTTCGTGCAATTGCCGTTGAAAATAACAAAGTGAAATTAGAAACCAGCCACAAAGAGCTTTTTGACGGGGAGAGCCTTCCAATTTCCTGGGGCAACTGGTGAACGGTTGCACCCTCCCCTGTTGCAGCAGGGCAGAGCACCCCCAGCGTTGACTGCTCACCCCTCTAGTAGCGATCGATATGTCTGTCTACCCCCCAAATAACAGTAATCGCGTTTGAGCGCACACAAGTGCGCCAGCCAGCAGAGTTACGATTACTCTCACATTAAACCCCTAACAGGGAGATTTTCACGTGGCGCGAGGAGACCCTTTTTATCCAAGAAACTAATTACGGAAGAGGAGGAGCTCCATCTGAGATTTGGCGTTAAAGGGCGATTTTTTAATGGATACTCGATTATATTCCCATTTCGAATGCGGGGGGTGTCTGGAAAACTTAATATCATATTATTTTTTACAGGTGGTTAGCGAATATAAGTAACTTAAATACATATATTCAAATGCATAAATATGATATAAAAAATATTTTAATAAAAAAGAACAATTAAACTTTAGAATTTGTGACTACTTTACCTAAAAAAATTGAAACAAGCATTTTTAATGGTAATGTTTATGTGTTAATTTTAGTATTTATATAAGTATGGATAGTAAGTGTGGGAGTTATATACGAATCGGTGTATCATGTTTGACTTATTAATGTGGCGCAGCTGATCTCCAGAAACATGTATAAATTAATTTCATGTGAAAGATGCCTTTAATGTGTATAGTCACGATATCTTCTACATAATTCGAGGTTGTTTTTATAAATTCACTTAAAATATTTGGCATGCTAATATCTTATTTAATACTTATTATTTTTTATTCTGCTTACATTCAGTTTTTTTCTAATAATAATATATATTATTTTATTTCTTTTTCCTCTATTTCATTACGTTATTTAGAGTTATAAAATAATTAACAACAAATTATCGAAAAATGGTTTTGAATCTAATTCGCATTCTATTTGTAGTGAATTTTTAAAATATTTTAGCTAAAGCTTATTTAAATCCGTTATATATAGAAACTTTAATCCAAATATTTGAATATCTTTGAATCAAATCCGTGTTTAACAATTCGTTATTTGAATATTTTTTAGTGAAATATTTTTTTATTTCTAAAACACAATAAACCGTTTAATTTAAAAATATATATTTATGTTATTCATAATAGCCATGATCATAACAAATAATTGTCGACAAAAAAAATACTTTGTAATTATCGAAATTTCAGAAATTACGCATATTTCTAAGTTAATATTGTGCAGCTGTGGATTTTTTTGAATAATATAATTTATTATGCTAATAATTTATAGTCGTCTTTTTGGTAGCAGGCTTAACTAAAACTAAGCTTCGTACTCATTTAAAGTTAAAAATGATTAATACTCTATTATTTAAAAAATAAATAATAAATATTCTCGAGACTTTATTCCAATATTTTATTGTTTACGATGATTAAATTTTTAAATTAGGTAACTTATAATATTGATTAATTAAGGGTCGTAGTTTGACAAAAACTAGATTAGAACAAGAACAATACTTTTTAAACTAATATTTTATTACCTTAATATGGAGATTGAAGCAATGAAACTATTTCAGAAATAACTATTTTAAATGTATATTATTCAGGATCATAAATTTCATACATCTATAATGTTGTCCTTAACCCTTTAAGTATTAAATTAATTTTCGTAAAAGGTCACGTAATTAGTAAATTTTACAGTAAAAAATAAATTTAATATTTATGTTTGTATTTATTCACCTATATTCACCTTCAGGATTAAATCTGTAATTTTTTTGAATTGCCTAGTTACATGACCTTTTATCAAGCAAGGGATAACAGGTGATTTAGATCCGCACCTAGCAAATCAACGGTTAATTAAAAACAAGTTGTAAGATATAGGTTCAATGAATAAAAAATACTTTTTAATTTTTATGGAAACAGCTTTAAAATTTGTTTTTTATTGCGCTTCACAAGTATACAGAAGCCATTGAGCTAGAAAGATTATTGAATTAGTGTTTTAAGATTTTAAAGCAGTGATTTCAGATTTTAAAATAATAGATATATAGTGTCTAGATACAAATATAAAGAGAGGATAAGAATTAGGATAATAGAAATCATTAATTCTAATGAAAAACTAAAGTACCTACAGGTTTTAACTTATAATGTATTGTTTATAAACGACAAAGTATTTTATTATTAAGTATTGTTAAATACTTTAAAATGTTATATTGTGAGTTTAGTGATTACTGTGAAGGGTATTACATGTAGAGGTGTTATTTTTTATAATAATTTTATGACTCGCTCGCTTGCATTCATACTACCATTTTAAAAAGGTATGCGTAAGCATTTTTGTGCTTACTTTTATTGCACCTAAAAAACTTTATTTTCTGAAATATTCTCAGGCAGTAGAATGGGAATATATGAAGGTGTTTCTGGGTTAAACACATTGCAATATGTTTAGATAAAAATCTTAGTTGTAACTGTTTTACAGGTTGCGATTAAATTTAGGTTTATTATTATAATTTTTGTGTTGCATAAAAAAATTGGAGACATCTGCTTACAGGTAACCTTATAACAGTAGCAGTTCTACGATATCTTTTTTGCTGTCGGTGCTGAAAATTACAGACATTAAATTTGATAGATTCTATTTTTGTATTGTATTCACAAGATACAATATTAAAAGTTTCATTTGAGTTTTTGCGCCATAATTTTATATTGAGTTCAGTTAGTATCGCCCTTCGTTATTTGCGTAATAAATCTTAAAATAAAATATAACCAAGCAGTTTCTTTATATATTTTTTTCAAACTCTTATAACTGTTATTCGTTTTAAATGATAACATAAAAATCTTGAGAATTATAAAAAAAGTATTTAAGAATGTTTACACCGAAAATACCGAGAAAAACTTTTAAGAGGGCGATCGTATCTTTATAACGATTTTTCGAAAGGAAAATTGTAGCCTCATTAATTTTATCGCTTTGATTTTTATTACTCTACGTACTTTTCTTATATTAATAATATTTGTAATCATAGCCTTTTTTTACCTCTTCCTTATATTTCATATTAAAAGCTTTCTTATATAAGCGATAACTTTTTAACTCTAACATAAACTGATTTATTCGATTCGAGTGATTTTCCGTCCTGACTTTAATCGACTAATTAAAAGCATATTTTCCATAAATTACACAAAAAGCAACTAAAAAGTCACATTATTTTATCCGTCTTGTTAAAGTCCAACGAACGAAGTTATGTTACATTAACGATCTACCGCCAAGACTTTAAGCATTTTAGCGTATAATACTTATCGATGCGTTAACATTGGTTTAATCAAACGGTAATAATTTAAACTATTTTATATTAATATCGCATTGGTTACTAGATAACGTTCAAAATACGTTTTTTATCGTACCATTTGACTTTAGATTATATTCGCCTGAAAATTCGATAAAATAACTATTTACAAATATATTTTTTGTACATACATATACACATATGTATCAAACATTCGCAATCATGACCTTTTTAAACGCAAAAAATACAAGAGGCAGTTCGTGAACCTCTCTAACATATGGTGCTATACGAAAGTTTGAAGAGTAACTCTTTTAGTTTACTAAATAAATAAAGTTTCCTTCTGATGCTGCTAAAGTTAATATACACATACATCGGTTAATGTATATGGATACAACATAATAAAAGGCAGTTAAAATATTTATATAATATTTAAAATTTCAGCTGTAGACTTTTTCAATGATTACATTTACGAGGTGTAGGATGAAATACGCTTTTTATCTGATGTTGCTGTATTTGCATTTTTTCTTTATTGGATTAAAAGCATTTAGTAATTCATTCTGAATGACTTAAAACAGCATCTGATAAAAGGGATTCGGTCATTAATGAACCTATTTATAACTAAGAGCTACTTAGTTAACTAAACTTTACACATATTCTATCCAATTTTGATTTTACTGTTGGTTCTCCATTTATGAAGGCAATCCAACTTTTGCGTTTCAGTACATAGACCATCAAAGGTACTACCTCTATCGAAACTCTGAATTTTTTTCAGGAGCAAAAGTTATGTTTTTGATTGAAGGGTGCGGAACAGCGAGGGCCACAAGGAGCAGACAGAAAAGGGTGGGATTTTGTTGGTTCGAAAACGGGGCGTAGAAAAGGGGGTTGTTATCATCCCCAAACCGAGGGAGCATTGAAATTCCAAGTGTGCAACAGACATTAAATTTTGCACGTTGCACGAACCGGTGCCATAAACCACATTATTATTATATATGTATGTGTCTTGTGTTTACGGAACTTACCACGTAACATTGTCTATGTGTATATTGTAAAAATACGTTGATGGGAGAAGGTATTGTTGGATGTATTAGGACCAAAGGGAGTAGAGATTCTCATATTGCGTTTTTGAAATAAGATTAAATAAGTAGGGAGTACACGAGAAGTCTGACATAATAGAACCTGTGCTTGGTTCCGTGGGTGAATTTATTTAACTGAAATACGTGAAATGCATGCCATTCCTTTCACTGTGAAACTGCTTTATAAATACATTTAACGGTAGATATACATAAAAAAATCAGATTCTTGGAATCACAGCGTGGAATATTAAACATTGTTATTTTGGGGATTATATATATATTTACATTTTAAGATTCAGTCTCCATATGAATAAAGTATGTACACATGTACTTTCTTCGATATTGTTATTAATAAATAAACAATAGGCAATTTGTTGATAGATTGTTCAATTAATATGTGCGTTATAGCAGAAATATCAAACTATTTGAGTAAGATTGATGGATTATCAACTGAACTCATCAATAATACTAAAAGCGGTTTACTGGTGGGTTAACAAATTCAGTCTAGTTTATTAGTTTGTTAGTTTTAATGAAAAATACGTGTGTGTATGTTTTGATGTATGTTCTCGCGAGTATTATATGTTATAAAGATGTTAGCGTATCAATTTTTTATCATGATATTTCGGCTAGATCATACCAGCCATCTTCGGCGTCCGAAGATGGCTGATAAAAAAATCGATACCCAAACAACCCGTAACATATGTATGTATATATATATACATATTTATACATATAATAAAAAATATGTTTGATTATTTTTACTTTACGTTCGCCTTTTCATAAAATAAATATATCCTCGACTTTATAGTTATCTATGTATTAAATTTACCATTAGCTATACAGTATATCATCACATATGTGAATTATACCATCCATGGTACGTGCCCTGTACTACTTTTCGAGATTTCACGCTCGGAAAAATATATCGGGGTTATAATCAATCGATACGCCACGCTCCAAAAATGCATTAAGCCGCACCTACCCTATTAAGGGGGGAATGAAAAGAAAATTATGCACGTGCATTTCCACTATTCATTCGTGTGCGTTGTGTCGCGGTGATTAGAGTAGATGTGGGGGAGAAGGCTGGAAAATAATCTGCGTGGTAGAGTGGGTGGATGGGTGGCTAGGGTAGATCCTATGGGAACTGACGAATTAATCCGACGTTTCATTTGCATATGAAAAAAATATATATGCATATTGTTTGCGTGCATGTATATATACATATAATATTCATAATAAAAATGTGCGTGGTGGGTCCGCAGAATTTGCACTGTGGGCGATATTATTATATTAGGCTAAGCGAGGGGTATTTAAATTAACACATTGTATTATTTAAATTGCAGTTGTGTGTCGGAAAATGAGGGTTCGTCTATACTGGTGAAGCATATATTACTAATAATGCTGAATATTTTTGTCTGACAGTTCGTTGTGAAGCTGGATGACTCGTGTAAAAGGGGAGAGTTTTCGAGCGCTAGCGTCCTGGATGCAACGGACAAGAATAAGGGACGCAATCGTGACTATCGTGGTAATTCACACCAAATTTTTAAAATCGCCTATCAACAACACTATAAAATTATTCCTTAAATTCGCCCTATTTCAAAAACATATCACAAAGGCACTGTGATACAAATACGAGTATTGTAGAAAAATTAAAAAAAAAATTATCGAAATCCTCTCTAATTCCGTCGCAAAACTGCGAATGTCAAATCAAATAAAAAATGGGCCAATGCCTTCCCACTTCATCACGACAACGCGCCGCGCATTTTTGACAAAAAAAAACTTTCTGTCTATACACATCTACCCTTTTCTCTGGAGTTAGCACTATGCGATTTCTGGCTCTTCCCAAAAATAAAAACCGTGCTAAAAAGAAAACGTTTTGCCACCATTCCCGATATTGTGAGTGCCAAGACGGAGCAACTAAAGGCCCTTCCGAAAGAAGCCTTCCAGAAATGCTTCCAATCATGGAATCAACCTTGACATTAATTACTAGCTTATTTACAGTAGGGCTTTATTCTTCATTAGTCAACACTGAAAATAGTAATCATATTTCGGTAACTACATTACCACAACTTTAACAACAATTGTGTCCTACAAAGAGTATACGACCCACAGATATATCTCGCAGCTCTTTGATTAATTTAGTGATTAAGCAAAAATTATAATATGTGTATAGTCCGTCCAAGATATGAACGCTCATTGTTACAGTATTGGTGAGAGAATATAATAGGGTGACCATGTGAAATTTATCGTTCAATTAATTTTTCCTATTTTAATTCAATTTGTTGAAGATAATGTAAAATATCACTTTCTTACTTATTTTATTTATTTATATACATATTTAACTCAAAAACATGATAGCAGTTTTGGAATCACTCTCCATGTTGAATATCTGTTTATTATATTATTTTTTAAAAATACCAATATTTGAATTGTTCTATTGATTACAAAATAACACAACATGACAATAATATAAAATAAAAATATAACATATTATAATTTTTAATTTAATTTCCAACGTATGGTCACCCTAGCTTTAAAACAGCCCTGATTTAGTACTGGTAACGAATATGTATGCATGCATGCGTACACGCACCCTTGTTTCCAACACAACGATGATGAGCGTTAACATCTTGGACAGACTATACTTGTTTTTGTTATGATAAACATTATTTAAACGGATTAAATTGCGTATAAAAAATCGCGTTAAAAATTATGAATATCGGGGAAAGCTTAAAAAAATTCCGGTACAGATTCAATCGACCTTTAGATAATATGTTAAATATAGTAAGTGTCTCAAACATATTTAAAATATGAATTACATACACATTTAAATTTATTTTTAACTAATATTATTCACAGCTAATTAAAAATGCATTATGAAAATTTATGTGATTTATGCGTGTGTAAAAAAAACATAAAATTTGTAATTCAAGTATTATCAATATACAATAAATATTTACATGTATTAAATTGATTCCCAGAAATGTTTTATTGCCTCAAAATAGTAAAAATAGACATTACTTTTAATACATCTATAAATGTTTTTTATGTTTTTTATTTATGCGTATTTTTTCTCTCCTTAGTGCTATATCAATATCGTTATTATAATCACAGATGATATTACACACTCTTTAAACACGCCATAATGAATTTTCGTCGAAGCGCTTTCTCTCTCTCTCTCTTTTGAATTTGCAATGAAAATTGATATCTTAATATTGTATACAGATTATGGCTTCGCGTGATGGCGCCTAACTCAATTTCCAAGAAACGTGCCTTTTTTACGATCTATACCAAACTTTCATTCTCCAATATCAAATTCCCTAACTATGGATGCGTTTTCATGCGCCCTGATAATTTATTACATTTTAGAATTTACCGAAGGGTGTGAGTCAACCTTAAAGTTATATTTAACCTATTTAACGACGAATACCTGAGAGGACTTGTACAGCGCTTGTTGATTGCAATTTTCCATAATATTGTATCACATCAATTTTAGTTAAGAACTCTCTCTCTCTCCCTCTTTACAACTATTTTAAGATGAAATTCATTGAAATTCCTCGATGTGAAGCAAACGCGGCGTTTCGCTTGTACTGTAGTTAGTGTAGAGAGAAAGAGCCCACTTTGTAATTACACTGAAAACTAATACGGCCAGACGAACGAGCGTGCCGTTGTGCAAATAAAAAGTTAGCGATAATTATAAAAGCAATTTGGGAACTGATATAGAGAGGCGGGATTAAGTTTGAAACTTATTAAAATTGTTTTTCGTATGGCCAACTAACTAAAAAGTCGGCAAACAAAGCTAGTGGATTTCGAATGTTAATTGCAGTCGAAACTCATTTGCGGCGAATTGAAAATGGAAATTTTAGGATCAAATAAATGTGTATTGTACATAAATAATTTATTGAAAATATCAACATGCATATAAATGATGGAATAAATTCAAACTTATCTCTATCACAATGCCCTACAAAAATCATGTTCATATACTATAATATGTACATATGTAAAAATCAGTATATTGGCATGTAAAGAAATATATGTTGGCATGTAAAGAAAACATCCCATTGAATGCCTCATCAACTTATTTATTTATTTATGCTGTTTAACTATTTTTAATTAATTAATTTCCATGCCTGTTAGGTATGTCAAATGATCTAAAAAGTCGTTTGGTGTCATCTCATCTATAGTCAAGTAGTTGGTTTCCATTTTGTTTAAGTAGATTTTTAGTTTGTCTCTGTATTTTAATGTCATTGTGTATAATGTTAATAACATACCATATAAGTGTCATATTTTTTTTGGTAAATCAGGCGTGTAAATTAGAGGCTTAATTATATAGATGTCTGTGTTTTTTGTGCTTCAATGGCTTTAACTTTTAATTAAAAAAAGTATACATTAACTTAACTGTTTATTGGAAATATAAGCCAAGAGAGAATTAGGAGAAAATTTACTGTAACACCCTCTTTTACCCTATCTCGCACTATAAATTTGGAGCTCTCCACTCATGCTTGTATATTATATTATAATATACTATATTGGTTCAATATATGTATATAGAAATTTAGATAAAATAGTACTAATTAATTATTAGCAAAGAAAATTATTTTTATTTTACGCAGATAATTAATCGTAAAAATCTCACGTAGCTATTTTTTTACGATCTAATAATAAAAAAAGTTTAATATTTATTATCATATATATTTTATAACTTTTAACATTTAAATTGGAAATAAAGTACGAAAAAGGGTTAATTACATTATAATGAAGGTACATCGCTTCGAGTTTATTATTTCACGTGCACATTTTTACACAGATTATATCTTACATTAATGTAAATACAAGTGTGTGCGTTTAATATAATACGTTTTAATCCACCTAAGCCTAATTGCTCGTCGTACCTCGCACAAAATTAAATTATAAGGATTGATTAAATAGCTAAAACTACAAAATAATTTAATACCGTAGCAAATTAATTCCGACAAACTTCAACGTGAAAACCGCCCGTTGGGATTTGCATACATACTCATGCAGATACATAGAGTCACAATGCTATCGTATGTATTTTATATAATATTATAAAATATAAAAAAGTCTCTTAAGATAATGCCAAAAGTGTTCTCAGAAATTGTAATAATCGTAAGAAATTCAATTGTAGCTTAAAATGCCTGTTAGAGAAAAATAATATCGCAGGCATATCTACTAAAAGTTTGTAAATTTATACTGAAAATTTAAACTGAAACTGTGCGTGCTTTAAATAAATACAAAGTGAAGCGAATGCGCTTGATCCAACCGTCGGTTTTCTTGTCGCGCTTCGGAAAATGCAATTAACTTAACTAATTTAACTTTTAAGTCAACGGCGCATGTTTTTACTGATTTTTTTGTATTGAAATTTCAATTGAGTCGGGATAGCGGCTCCTTTGAAACTTCACGAACAGACCGTCTGGCAAATAAATTATTAATTAACTAAGTGTTAAACGTAGTTACAATCAAAGCGGCGCTTAACCTGAAATTATTAAATATGTAATTTCTCTCTATAGGTGTATTATATAATTTATTTGAGAGTAGCTTTAGTTATGTTGCTTTTCAATGACTCAATGTCAAGTAAGATTAAAACTTATAATGAAAATTAATAATACAATATTATTTATAATATGAAACATCTGATGAAACTAGGATTATTGAAAATTAGATTATGTACATACAATTGAAAATGTAGTATAGTCTATATTTAACAAATATATATGTATTTCTTAGTTGCTATTACACAATAAGTATATTTTTAAAAGTGCAAATTTTTATTTGTGCCATAAAAAAATAAAATACATCAGTATATAATGATATCTATTTTACTATATTATTTTAATATATATAACATAGTACATATTCCAAAATCGAATTATATTCTATAAATACATATTTTTATCTTATCAAGTATATTCTATTACATATAGTGTAAAAACATAATGCGCCATCCAATTATTTGTTACTTTCTAAAAACTTTAAGTATGAGTTCGCTCATTCTATGCTATATAAGCATAGAAGTTTGTTGATCATATATTGGTTCGATTGCTTTATTTGTTAAAGTAGATTTATAAAGTCGAACAATAAATAATCTTATCAAATAATGCAATCCGATTCACTAGGTCAATGTTGAAGAACATCAAAAACTTATTTAGCGAGAAAGACCACACTGCTTTTATAGTTGCTAGTAACTTTATCGCTCATCCGTGTTTCCCAACTTTGTCGAAGTAATTGAGACCATGTTCATATTGTATGGTCAATGTCTAAGTTTCAGGGCTTCACCACTACACATCGACGCCCTTATTAAACCCGACCGTTTCTAAGATGGCACCGAGCTGTTTATAATTTCAAAATTATATCTCTCTAAACACAAACCGTATGTATATAACGATAATTAGAGCAATCCCGACCGAGCCAGCGTCTCTAATTGCATTCGGAATGCACAAGTGTTGTGTGCAGTCGCGGTGTCTCCCATTGTGCAGGGCCTTTTCAAGTGTCCTCCGGGATGCATCGAGCTGATTGTTGACTATGACTTGCATTCGTAATGTGGGAACCCGAAGCCGGTATATGCGTTCGATGTGCTACACCAGCTCTATGAAAGCTCCTAATGGAATATTAAAGGGCACATTAACACTTAATGGGTCGTTAGCGAAATATAGCTCGGTATATATATACGTGTATAAGAATGTACTACATAATGTATTATATGTATAGGTGGAATATCACTTTCGACGAATTCTATTATGTATCGTAGGTATACTTTGGGGGCTAATATATTTTTTACGATAAGACAGGCGCGAAGGGAAAATGTTAAATACGCCATAAATATGTATTTGTGAGGTGTGTTGTTATATTTCATTGTGTAGTAATATAGTATACTATATTTTTTTGTAAAGCACATAGAAATTATATGGAATTTAATAATACAGCGTTAAAATAAAACCTATTTTAGTAGTAGGGTGCGACATAAACATATTTGTATTTATATGTATATTAAGATCGACTATCATAAATTTATAGATTTTTTCATTGCGTCATAAGGCATGTTTACATAATATTTACATACATAAAATAGGATTGAACCCTTGGGAATTCGGTTCACTTCTTTATCTGGAATCAATCAGGCGACTATAGTAAAAAGCGGCTGCTTTGGTACCGTAGTTTTGCTTTGGGCGAAAACGGCTGAACTCTCGTTTATTCTAAAGTCAGTGGTAGTTCTAAATGAATTTTCTGACTAAAACGTTTGAAATCAGAACTGAAGTGTTCTTTTTTATATACTTTTGAGAATTGCAGAGAAGTTGACAAATACGATGATTCGAGGCGGAACCAGACTCTTTGTTAATGCCTAATATATGTCTTCTTCGACTGTTGCTAAACACTATATACAACTTAGGTGGCCTCAGGTGAAGGATCATTTTAAAGGTCCTCTTTTTCGAATGATAAAAATGCGCCACAAAATTTATTATAGATTTTCATATTATATTCATGAAAAAATTGACACGCAGTGGGAACGTTCGTTAACGAGCGTTCCCACTGCGACAGCGTCAAAATATTTGTGTTAACACAGTCAGTTCAAGAGCTATTCATTTCATTAATAATTATGATTAGTTTAGGTTTACGCCTCTACTATTAGCTCTAAAGCACACGATACAGATATACGTTCGATATACTTATCATTACTCCTGTTTATATTTTGAACAAATTCATAGAAATTAAAATCATTACTATATTTTTTATATGTATTAATCAATCGGATAAAGTCCGGTTTTTATGCAAGTGCCCTAAATCTTTTAATAACGTGCCCTAAAAAATTGCTAATTAGAATATCTAGAAGATACAAATCAATCAGGGTTAAAATACTTTTTTTAGTAAGTCTTTCACGACTAATTTCGTCGCAAGGGTTACGACTACGATTAGTTAATCTATAAATAACATGTTAAATATAGCTAGAATAGCTTAATATAATATAAATAGCTTAAGCTAAAAGTATTATTTGAAAGATATTGATTTATGGTATTACGTATTACGTGTTACGCATACCAAAAGTTAAAAAACTTATTTTTATCGTTAAAAACAATTATGTTTACATATGTATATGTGTACATAAGTAATTTGGTCAAATATCAATAATAAATACAATTAAACTTATTTATTGCATAAAGTTTATATTATATTGTATATAAAAAAAAATTTTTTTTGAGAACTTTTATTCATAAATAAACAGGAGTTATTTTCTTTTCGAAATTGTATATTTCTAACTTAATCAGTTAGAGAAATGTCGGGAGAATATGGAGGGTGAAGTAAGATTTCCCATCCTAATGCATAAACTTTTCTCGGGTGTCTTGCAATGTGCGGTCTTGCATTATCTTGCAAGAATAAAACTTTCTTTCGATTTTCTAGCCCAGTATGCTTCTGAAGTAACGCTTTCTTTACATCCATTGCATAGAGTAGATTACAGTAGTTATTTAAGGGTGAATAATCCTTAAATTGCATAGCATTATCTCATATGATGATTGCTTCTTAGAGGATAAAAAAAATCAGTCAAAACATGTGTTTAAATTGTATGATAAAAGAGAAGTACATTTTGTTAGTGTTTGAAGCTTATCTTCCAGTGTATGCAAAATTTGCTAAATTTAAGTGCTTTTACCAATTGATGTAAAATTAAAAAATTGTTTCAATGCTTACTTTAAAGATTTTAAAGAGCTTTAGATTCGTAACTGATTATTTGATTATTTTATATGTAAAAAAAATTTTTTTTTTTTATTTAAAATGTCTATAAATTTGTAAAAAAGACCGGTAATCAAAAACCAGAGTTTTGGGGCACATCACACCCTAAAAAATCTTTTTATTTGCAAATTTATAGCCCATTTTAGATTAAAATTAATATTTTTTCTGATTTTTAACAAATTTGAAACCAGCTTAAAAAAATAAAAAAAGATAATTTTTTCTGATTTTACAAAAAAATATAGCCTATTTTGAATAATTTTTTTTAAGACTTTTACATTAGATTACAACATCATATAATAAAAAGGCTTAAAAATATTAGAATTAAAACGTATTTTAAATTTAAAAAAAAATATGACAAATTAATTTTTTTGTTTTTCTGTAATTTTTAGCCTGTCTTAAACGAAAAATTAATTATTTAATATAATTTATTGATTTTTTACAAATTTAAAGTCTTTTTACCAAAAATAAAAACTTTCAAGTTGTCACAAATTATGAAAATATGATTTTTTGATTTATTCTAAATTAATAACATGTTTCAGATAAAAATTCAGAAAAATAGGAAATTATCTGAATTTTTTACAAATTTATAGGCAGTTTAAGAAAATAAGTCAATATTTTCAATGTCAATCTATTTTGGATAAAAAATAGAAACATAGCATATTTACCATTTTAAGATGAATAATCATAAAAAAATTTTCAAAACATTTTAGATTATTCACAAATTCATAACATTTTTTAAACAAAAACTCTTTATCAAAACAAAATTTCTATTACATTTTTTTTATTAATTAATAGACTGTTTTAGATGAAAAATTACGTATACATATTTTCAGCGCTATATATGTATGAGATTTTAGGCCTAAAACACATTCAAAAAGCTGAAAATATGTTTTGCGCTGAACAAACTTATATAAATAGCCGAAAACTATGCGCATATAAATAGCTAAAAACTCTTACATTTCGGATAGTTATGGAACTAACTGGAAAGTTTCACCTTTTGTGGGTTGTTAGCGCCTTCTCACAGTAACTATGGCAAAACAGATTTTTGAAGCATTGCTTTTTCTATTCCATATACTGTTTAAGTTACACCTTTATTATTTTAATACTCCTATGTATCTATATTTTGTAATATCGCATTAAACCTCGACTAGAGTGCAGATTTTTTAAGAAGCTGTTTCAAATTTAGTCTATACAAAAACCTACGGTTTAAATTGTTGCACCATTAAATTTGGCAATAAATTTTTAGCGATTTCAATTTAAACAGTTTAACCATTTTTACACGCAAAGCGCTGTCACCTAAATTCAGCAGGATTTTTATAAATGTTCTGGAGGTTTCGGTAATAATTTTTTTAACTGAATGTTAAATTTTCCTCTACTCTACTCTACATGTAGTCTCTCTTAGTTTACAGAGTATTCCTTGAGATCATCAAACGCTGAACTTCTCAGGGAAAAACTTTCTTAATGCAAACCAAAAGTTGTATAACTTAATTACACGTATAAAATAAATGATATACATTTATTAAAATTAAAACGATAATAGACTTATATGCAGATAAATTAAATTGGATGCATAAAATTATATATTCGATAATTTAACATATAACTAATATATATATATGCAAAATTATTAATAATCGTACCTTTATTATACAATTTCCATATAATCATTAAATTTGAATGTAAACCATAATTATGATAATAACCATATACCATCTGAAATCGATGTCTATGCTCAAAACTGATATTATTCATGCTTCAACAAACAAACAGCATGAATAATCGCAATCAATACTTGTCGAAGTGAACAATGGGGCTAAATGTGGATTAAAGTTATAATTAGTTTATATATATATATTATTAAAATAATTAGTAATAGATAGTATTTTAATAATATTATATTGAACATTTTAATTTTTTATTGATTCCAGCAGATTTTTTAGTAGTACATAAAAAATTAGCAATAAGATGATGCAATTTCCCGTTAATTTTAAACAAATAATGAAATTTTTTTGGGCACCTAATGGACCAAATGAAAGGTCTATGTATAAATAATGGGGTCCAAAAGTGTGGCTTATTTTTTCTTTATGACTGCATAAAGAAAACGTATCGTTTGTTACAGATATTTTCAAGGATGGTTAGATTCCCAGAAAAAATCCTTCGACTTTGTGCAAACACCTGAAATAATTTTCAAAGTTCCATCTATTTTCTGAAATATATTTATATAATATATACAAATAGTAAATTAATGTGTTATGTTTATTACTATCATTTTTGTTTTATAATTTAACATCATAGTTCATTAATACAATTTGCTTTGATACCTGAAGAACTCTACTATGTATATGAGTATTTCTTCAAAACAAGGAAACCAAAACAAATAAACAAACAAAGCTCACTGGCGAAAGCTCCACAGCAGCTAGATTTCGCTAATCAGCATCAAGAGGTTAATTGTAGGTCGTTGCGCATAATGTGTCCATCAAAAAGTGTTTCGCGTCCCCCGCATTTTCGTCCTTTGGACCACCCTCCCCTTTTCGACCCCGCCACCGTGTTGCTGGGCTTTTAACGAAGGCTTCACCTTGGTGTGGTCCGCTCGATAACGAAAGCTCCTGAGGGGTGTTTAAATAAATTATTCATTTGTAGGCGCGCCGCGTCTCTCCCGCCGACATGTTGCCATTTCGGCTTTATCTTCGCAAACAGCCTTCTGCTTTATACTCTTCTATTCTTACCCGCCAATGTCTCGCTATTGTCTTGGCCCCAAAAGCTCGCCGGCCCTCTCACGTTCGCCCAATAAAACTTGAGCACTCACCTGAAAGCTGCTCGCCTTGATTATTCCGCTCTTGTGGCGTCTTTGTTCGGTCCTGTATATGACTTTTTTCGACAGGAAAACATGCGAAAACAGAACTAATAAGGAAGCAGCATAAACGGTGTTAAAATAAGCACGCACAATAAAAAAAATATTAAAATATTAATGTCATATGATCATTTGTCACTAGTCACACTATCTTTAATTTGTACATAATAACCAACATTGTTTCAAAAAAGTTTGATGACCTCGCAATTCTAACGCCAAACTGGAGATGTAGAGATCGAATAAGTTATTTATATACTACAGCCTTGGGCAAAAAGTGGGGCGCCATAAATATTAAGACGCTTGAATATCAAAATATATTTTATTGAATAAGTTACAATAACAATTATTATTATTATTATTATAAAGTAATACTACTAATACTCTCGTGTTGTTGATTCTCTGAAAGACGTAGTGACGGAGGCTCTCTGTGTGAAGACCGACAGCTGCAATCGCTAAAGGTGCCTTCTGTGGTGAATTAAAAATAAAATCATCTGATAGATAGGAAGGTAATATCTGACGGAAAGATAGACATTATGAATACATAAAACTTCAGAGGTATAGATGACTCATCGATGAGTCACCCCTTTTCTTGCGCTGCTTATGTATGTTTAATTTGTATATGTTTGGTGTGCCGGCAATCAGTAAATACACTGATTAAAGGTAAAATTATAAATATATACATTTTCACTTTATATAATATAAATAGGGAAAAATGTAAATAGGTTAAAAATACCACAATTATCAATATGTTAATACAGGCAACCCTCGACTTTCGCACATAATTGGTTCCTGAAAATGTGTGCGAATGTTGAATGTACGAAAGTCGAGGGAAGTAAAAAAATTGAAATTGTGTGTATCTTAAAATATTTATTTATCAAGTAAATATAATATGTTTAAGAGACGTTTAAGTGGGGTTTGCGAGTGTTTCCTTTGAAAAGTTATCAAGAGTTAACTGTTTTCCACTATTCTTTTTCTTTTCTTCATATAGTATTTTATAACTTGCTATGTTTTTATTGATCGCCCCACGCACTTGAGATATGCGTTCTCCATTGGAATCACAATCTTCCATAATATTTAAAAATTTGTCAAGGTGCGTGAAGGCTTCATTCATATTTTTCATTGTTAAGGAGTTTTCCAAAATAAACCTGTCTCGTCTACATTAAATATTTGGATAGAGGAATATTCTCCATCTTCAATAATTTTGGATAATTAGGAAATAAATTCTTTTGCAGCATCTTTATCCGCATCAGCCGTTTACAGTAAATTTAATATTATGAAAAGAATACCTCATTTTAAAATTGTAAAACCAACCGTTACTTGCTTGAAAAACCGTGTTAAAATCTTTTTTTAATCTATCCTTCCAATCTTTGTGCAAACTAAGAGCTTTTGCTTGAATAATTGAAATACTCAGTGGGACATCTTTTTGATGTTGGTCATCGATCTACGATGACAAAGATTTTCCATTTCATCCATGTTTTTTTTCTGCTGTGTTTTATTTGGAAACATATCATTAAAGATTGTGGAAATATATCTTTATTTTCCACAATTTTCAACGTATTCTTTAATTAAATTTTTATTTTGCAAAATTGAACATATCGTAGACCTGTTTATATCATACGAACGTCTGATTGAAGCAAAAACTTTATCGCTATCAGAACGTTTTTTAAAAAAAAATTAAATTTAAAAAAAATGTTTTTTTTTTAAATGTGCGAAATAGCGAATTGTGCGAAAGTCGAACGTTCGAAAGTCGAAGGCCGCCTGTAGTTTTTTAACAAAAAAAGCTCATTATATTTCCATATTAGACAGAAAATATTTATATTAAATTACTAATACTTTTATAAAATATCGAGTATTGCCCCAAATATCGGGATACTAGTTTTAAATTTACTTATATTTTAAATCCAATCATTTTTACCTAAATTGCGGTTTTATGGTATTAATTCTTATCATTATCGTGTCGTTTTCTATCAAAGGTGTGCTGGTAAATTAGCAATGAATACTTTTTTAAAGATGCTCGACATTAGGATTATGAACTTTTGCTGATTCTTAACTTATTTAATTTTGCTTCTACAGGTTCATATTATGCATTGCTAATTGCAGAAACTATTTTTTACTTGTAAAATGTGCTTAATAATATTTTAAATAGTCTAATTCAGCAAAAATTATTATTATTATTAATATTTTAAAATTTAATTTTTTTTAATTATACTTTATGTAATATATACTCAGTGAAAACTTTTTTTTATACCGCAAAGGCTTTAACTTTTAGTTTTTGAATGGAATTGTTTCATTTATTTAAATACAGAACGTTCATTGTGTAGTGTCTTAATTACGCTTAAGGCTAGTTTCGTTTGTTATTATGTCTTTCTTCCGTCGTCTACAGACGTTTAATTACATTAAAAATATAAAATTAAATTTAATTGAAATGGCAACTGTTATAAGTATATATAAACAAAAATATATACAACCTATTTATTTTATTTAAATTGAAGATTGTCTCATTTCAGCATGACTTGACACTGAATAGTATTTTTGTTTTATAACTAAAAATATGAAACATAATAATAACTTTTATATTAAAAATATTTTCCAACGTGTACGGTGCTATGGTATAAAATACTTTTACTAAAATATTATTATTACTATTGGTTTTTTGGTACTAAAGTTTTATGAGCATAGTTTTTTCTTTGAAAGTTTCTTTATGAATTTACTACGTAGCTTTTTTGACCTAGAACTATTATTTCATATTAGATATGTTTAATGACAAGTAATGTATTTGAAGAAATAAATTATACAGGAAGCATAAAAAATTTGATCAACTATGATTTAAAGCATCATTTTCTCACTGAAGCCCTAATGCAAAATTCAATATAAAAAATGTCCGTGATTTGTCAACGCGACTGAGTGTAGACGGCGCTCATTGTTATAGCAATTTATCATGATTCAATAGGCCGATCTCGAGATTGACAAGCGAAGGGCGTTAAGAGAGAGAGAGAGAAGTAAAGGATTATATATCAGAGAGAATAAAGAAAAGCGTACGAAACACCAGAAGCGCGAAACCGAATGGAAAATTCGCCGGAAAATCGCTCCACTGCCTCAGTTCTGACCTTTCGATATTTGAGCTCCAACTTCATAACTTTACCCAGTTTAATACCCAGTCCTTTGGGGGTTGCAACTTTATGGAAATTTGACTTTGTGTAAACACGAACGTGTCCCCGTTTCTTAATTTAGATCTAAAAATTTAATTATGTACGCGGGCGCAACCGCAAAACCTTGCGGAATTTGCACGTAAATTGGTATATCTGGACGCAAAAACATAATTTTACTTCTGTATAAAAGCTTCGTTAAATTTACCAGATTGTGGTATTTGAACATTTCTTTGTAAAATAATTAAAAAACATTAAAATTTATCATTTTTTTTGTAAAACGTTTACTTTACTACGATAAATATATGTTTCTGGTTTTTAACTTCTTTCATGTTTAGAGTGGAAACGAAACGTTAATAATCGTGTTTGTCTTATATATAAATTATTATCTAAGCACGTTGTTATATTTAGATACTTTGTCGCGGTTGAATTTGCATTACATTGCTAGATATTCAGTGTTTTTCTCAAACGCCTTTTTTATAAATAATTTGTTGTAGATTCTGAGTAATTTATAATATACAAGAACTTATTATTTTCATGAGGAATTGGAATTAATTTATTTTTCGTTGGAAAATGAATAAAAAACATTGATATGTGGGATTTCTGTCGCAGTATCTATAAAAGGAAATTTGAAGCGCTATTTCCACACGTTTCATGCTAAATCTTTATCTGATTTTTTTTATTAATAGTAGAAATCTGGTTAAGTATGTATTGTTTTCAACGCTAATAGCGAGTTTAGCGCGAAGGTTGAGGGAAATGTGGTCGTGTGGAAAGTGGGAAGAGAATTAGCATATTGGCAGTTCGCTTTGCCCGCTGCGGCTTAGTATCTGTGTGTGCGTGTTTGTGTCACGCTGCCACTTTTAAATACACATAACGCGTATTAACATTATAATGTTTTTTATTATTAATAATAATTTGTATTGGATCATTAATAATACAAAATATACAAAACCGTATCATTTCCATGAGAAATTAGTTTATTTTTTCCTGTGTCTGTCATGCTGTCACTATTAAATTTATATAACGCGTATCAACATTATATTGTATTTTTATTATTAATAATTTGTATTGGATCATTAATAATACAAAAAATACAAAACCGTTTCATTTCCATGAAAAATTAGTCTATTTTTTCGTTATGGTTTAAGAAAATATTGTTTGATATGTAGCATTTTCGTCACAATAACCAATAAATGAAAATTTGGAGTGCCATTTCAACACGCTACATATTTAATTTCAATCTGATTTTCCAATTAATTGTGAAATAAGAAATAATATGTTGCAATGACTTAATTCTAGATAAATTACGCAACAAAATATGTTTTCAAAGCCAATCGAAGGCGAGCGAGTTATCAAATAGTTAAAAACTGTAAATCGTTTTCCGAAGACAAAATTGTTAAAGAAACTTTAATTTAAGTTGTGGATTTACCCGTTTCAAATTAAAAAAAACCAAAACAGAATAAAAAAAACTTCAATAGAAAAAAATCTCAAATACAATATAGAAAAAAATGTAAATGAGCACCTTATGAAAGATGTGTGTTTAATTTTTGGTGATTATTTTACTAAATATAACCCGCTGATAATATATCTGATGATTTTTATGATTTGCCAGAAAAAAACAAATTTCACATTAAACCAAACACAGTATCGATAAAATGATCAAAATCAGCTAAAGAAAATTTCGTTCAATAATTTAGGGTTTTTCAAAAGTTTTTTTTTTAAAGTGTTTTCTTTTTATCTAAACAGCATCATGCTGTTCGTATGGTAATGCGTTGGTGATTTTGGAAAGTTTAAAATCGTATCCGTGTCGTACAAATAGTTAAAAAGCGTCATCCCGGAACAATTCCAATGCACGTGTCTGGCGTTGAGATCTCCGGTTAAAATAACCGAATCCCCAAGAGCAAACACCGCACCTGCGACAATTATTATTATCCTACTTTTATGCTTAATTTAGTTAGTTGTGTTAGTGTTCATGCAAGCGTGTTTTATTGATTTATTTACAAATATCGCGACTCTTACACTCGGTCTTGAGAGACGGTCCCTCAACTGTTAATAATAAATAACGTGAAGAGCAGAGGGCGCAGGTTGAATTCTTAAGGAACTCGCAAAGGAGTGAAATTTTTGTTCAACAATCATCAGTAACGTACTGTCTATGATTGCTAAAATAACCGAGTTAAATCATCGGAGAAACTTAAAAAAAAAACTCATGACAAACCATGTCAAAGGCATTTATAAAATCTCAAAATTGCATACGATCGCTCAAATAATTGAGTTTAATCATCTGAGCTACCGAGGTATGACAATTTATTTTTACTAATAACCCATGAAAAACCCTTTCAAAGGTCTTCTAAAAACCAGAATATACTATGTATATAAAATAGTTTACCCTCAGGTTTGTGATTATTTGGAATTTGAACTGAACGTCCCAAATAGCTAGTTCCCTCGCTTAACTCATGTTTTCACAGTTATCAGTTAGCTTCATAAGATTCTCATGTTATCTGGACGAAGTACCGTTACACGAAAGAGCATGCTTTATCTCTTTCTTCGTTGCATGCGACACCACTCCCACTTTTATTTCTAGGGGATCTGCATCAGTTCTGGACTGTTAAATGAATAAACTTGATTAACCTACAATACCACTAACTTTATTTTATAATTTTACTACTTATGTATCTAATTTTTTTTAATTTTGTGCAGAATTTTACTGATATTTTAAATAAATATAATTATTATAGTCATTATTAAATGTATTCCTACTATTTTTGTTTCCAAAAGCAGTCAATTATTTTCTATTTATTATAAGAAAAGAGCATTATTATATAATAAAAATCAAATGGTAAATATTTCTTTAGAAGCGCAGGGTAACACCCCCACGGTGTATGGCTGAGAGGCAAATAGTAGAGGATTCTAATTAGAATGTAACGGTAAACCGTCGAGCTCGATAGGGAATCTTATGATGCTATCGGTTACTCTTTGCTTGCGGCGACTAGCTTCATAAACCACTTACATATATGTATATTTCCTTCAGTCAAATATTTTCTGACGCTCTGGTCTCTGACAACTGGTTCAATCTGCTTTGAATAAAATGAAAGGAAAACTGAAAAATAAATAGCAGAGAGTGTTTCATGAACTTTATGCATATATTGAAGCAGTAAATAATATGCGACTGTCGCGGGGAATTCGAAGAACGTCCGTTTGACGCCGGGGCTGTTAATGAGGGTTAAAAGCGGGAAACGCTCCTCATTTTTCTATCCTCTTTTGCGGTACATCCGTACATGTGTATGACTTTTTTGTTATCTGGAGTGTCAGGTGTCGGACAAAGTGGCCCCCGCCGAACACACGAAAGGGACATTTAATCGCAATGACATATGTACGCCATGAATAACGCGAAAAAAATCATAATATATGTACTTATACACAGCGATGCGAAAAATAAAAATAAAATTTATTGTGCGTATTTCGTTATAGGCACACGTGTCGGATATCGGAGAGGAAAAAATTCAGTCAGCCGTGTCAATTTTTCGGCGGACAAAGGCTTAATTAGTGTGATGGCGTGTGACGCTAACGGAGTAGCTATAAATAAAATACTTGAAAAAAAAAGACAATAACTACTTTTAAATGCACTATATTATGTAGTAGTTTTTAAACAAAATTTATAGTAATAATAAAAAAATATTACAATGTATTAAATTTATTCCATAACGATTACGTTACACTTAGATTGCATAATTAAAATACTTCTATATCTAAAACTATTATTGAATTGTTTTGTGAAGGGTCCGTCCAATTGCGCAGCTACGTAAAGGTCACTTAACCCTTTGAGTAGTGAGTTATTTTTTCGGCATATACATCGTGGGAGTGAGTTAATTTTCAGTTTTTTTTTTTTTTTTTAAATTCGTTTTGTTTATTTTTTTCATCGATTATTATTTTTATTTATTGTATTATATTTTTTTTGTATTATATTTATTGATAAGGCAAATTCAGTGGCTCTCAACATTTTATTATAAGATTTATATTATTTATGTATCACATTTATCAACTTATGATTATTTTATTTACATTAGAGTAAATTTTAATATATTAGTGAATTTTTATTTATTGATAAAGAAAATTCAGTGGTTCTCAACATTTTATTGCTTTTTATTTACATTTTACTTTTATCAACTTATGATTATTTATTTACGTCTCCCTTTTATCAACTTATGATTATGATCATTTTATTTCCGTATATATTGAAGTAAATGTTGTTTTATTGATAATGTTAATTCAGTGGTTCTCAACATTTTAATTTTAGCATTTTTTATTTATTTCTCACTTTTATCAACTTATGATTATTTTATTTACAATAGTATTTTTTTATATAAGAGTAAATGTTGCTTTATTGGTAAAGTAATTCAGTGGCTCTCAACATTTTATTGTAAGTTTTTTATTTACATCTCACATTTATCAACTTATGTTTATTTTATTTATTTCTCATTTTTATCAAATTATGATTATTTTATATTTAGAATAGTATTTTTTTTATATAAGAGTAAATGTTGCTTTATTGGTAAAGTAATTCAGTGGTTCTCAACATTTTATTGTAAGTTTTTTATTTACATCTCACATTTATCAACTTATGATTATTTTATTTATTTCTCAATTTTATCAAATTATGATTATCTTATTTACGTTTATATTAGAGTAAATGCTGCTTCATTGGTAAGTTAATTTAGTGGTTCTCACCATTTTTTGTTTTTTTATTTACATATTACTTTTATCAACTTTTGATTATTTTATTTACGGTCTCATTGTTTTCAACTTATGATCATTTTATTCCCGTATGTATTGAAATAAATGTTGCTTTATTGATACAGTAAATTCAATGGTTCTCAACATTTTATTATAAGCATTTTTTATTTATGTCTCACTTTTATCAACTTATTATTATTTTATTTACAATTGTATTGGTTCTCAACATTTATTGTAAGTGTTTTACTTATGTCTCACTTTTATCAATTTATGAATTTTTTATTCACGTTATATTAGAGTAATTGTTGTTTTATTGATAACATAAATTAGTGGTTCTGAACATTTTATTGTCAGTTTTTTCATGTGAATAATGTATAAAAATATAAAAACAAGAGAGTAAAATATAAAAATCTATTATATATAATAATAAAGGTGTACATATAGGTAAAGTTTCATTATATAAACATAAAAAATAATCAGTTAGTTCTTCTTTCTTGCTCTGGGTCCACGAGTACTGTAATATTTTTTTCTTTGGTGTTTATCTTTTACAAGTCACGATATCTCATATGTGGAAAATTACATAGGTAGAATAACAAGAGAAACTAAAAATGTTATACAATTGGAATAAGTTTCCAGAAAACAGAAAATAAACCAAAGAAAATATCAGAGTGGAGAAACTTTACATACCCACGACTCTGCTTTCCTGTGGGAAATTTAGCATAATCTTTACGATTCGCTCTAATTGTGCCACAGGCATGAGTTTTATTTTAGAATAAATAGTGCAATGCTGGACTCGAGTTATCAATATATAATCGGTGCCTTTTTCCCAAATAATATGCCAGTATTGTTTTGACTACCGATCCTGAAATCCCAGTGGCTTTATCCACATCAATATCCGTCTGGCTTCCCGTGTAGACAATTATGTCAATCACAAAGCCAGTATGTGCATCGCACAAGACAAAAATTTTTATACCGAAACGGTTTCTTTTTGATGGAATATAAATTCTGAATGACAAATGCCCCTTTCATAGTAATAGACTTTCATCAATACATAAGTTTTGGAAGGGGTAAAATGCGGCTTTATACGTGGCTTTTATTGGGTCTAATAGCGGACGGATTTTTTGTAAGCCATCATTGCTCCGGATTGTATTATCTGCAAAGTGTAGTGCTCGCAGAAGAAGAAAAAATTGGTCTTGGGAAAAAAATACTCAAAAAATGGAGTCGAAATAATTGGATTTGTTGACCAGTATTCCTTCATGGAACTTTTACCAACCAAGCTAGTCAACATTATAGTAGCTAAAAATACATACATTTCCGAAATATTTGTATCTACCCATTTTTGCAGTTTAGAATTTGCACTCATATTTATGCTTATTTGATTAGCATATTTATTTGTCTCCGTTACAATATTATTCATAATTTCAACATTGAAAAAAAGGGTGAAATAGTAAATTTCAGTATCCCTTTGAAATGAAGACTGAATTCCAGATGATGAATTGTTGAATTCTAGTATCTGAGGGGAGAAATCACCATCTTCCCACTTTCGTTCCTCTCTTCGAGGACGTCGAGCGAGTGGCGATTCAGCCTCCTCTTCGGAGTCTGTTTCCTCATCTGAGGAATTGTTTAGATGGAGCACCAAGTCTTCTAAATCTTCCATCACATTTTCGTCTTCACTATCGATGAAAACTTTGTCTATTTCTTGATCACTCATTTTACGGGACATGCTTATAAATTTACGATTTTTACACGATACGGGAGAGAAATGAAATAATTATCGAACTAATTGTCGCGATCCGATACCAAAGCGTTCTCCGAAAAGACTAAAAAAAATCTATATGCATTGTTGAGGGTTGATAAGAGTGGGATTTGACCAAAAATGCGAATCTCTTTTGTGTGTCTAAAAACAATTTGTCACGTGCAAAACCTAAATTGAAATGAGAAACACATGTTGCTTGTTCTCAAAACAAACTCATTGAAGATGTTTGATATTACTATGTAAATAAATAAATATTATTATAAAATAATAATATTTTTACATTTATTATTTTTAATTTTTTTACTTACGAACACCAGAGTTGACAAAACTGATATGATTTTTTTTAAATTTATTTCCGTAATTATTTTTAAAATCTTGAATACGATATTTACTTCCATTTTAGGCCTGGAATCTTCAAAGAACATCTGTGATCCTGATGGTATCAATTCCAAGAATCACATACAATGAATTTAGATTGTGTACATCTATTATACTATTTTTTTTCACTATAAATAAATGATATCCAGATATCATTGATATCCAAATATCATTGATATGTACTACCGAGATTAATAAATAATTGATCGACATTACAAAAATCTAAAAAATATAAATAAAATAGCGTATACGTAATATTCGTAATTTTTACGATTTTTTTCACATACTAAATACTAATAATTATTATAATTTTATAATTTTATTATCGAAATATTACTGATAATAAATAGTATGGTCATGATAAATAATAAATAAATCGAATTTACAAACATAAAATAAAAAAATCGAGTGAAATGGTCGTGGACGCGTATGCGCGGCGATACTCTATCTGGACCCATTGAGTGTCGCCGCATACGTGCGGCCATACTGCCCAGCGGGTTAAGCAACACTTTTGAAGTAATGAAGGAAATAACAACTCGTTTGAACAAAGGGCCTAACCAACAAAATGATAATATATAAATAGCATAATTGCGTAACTTAACATACATCAGAGACTTAATTTGGGGAGGTGTCTGGTGGGGGATATTTGTCCCTCCCCTTCTTGAATTTGGCTAAAAAAATGCATATCATTTAATAAAATACTATAAAATATTAAAAAAACAATCATTGAGTAATTATTTAAAGAAAATCTAAAAAAACAGTTTCGAATCTATCCTGAAAATATTTTTTTTAAATATGTTCAGTGAAATCATATCAGAATACATTTTCACCGGTAGATATATATTTTTACTTGTGAAACTATAATTTATCTGGTAGCTGCTAGTATAAAAAATAGTAAAAAGCAGGTGCTAGTAAAATCAATTAAATACTATAAATCATTTAATTACATACTAGCCACATTAAAAAACTGAAATGATGTAGCTGTTTCTAAACCTAGAATTCTCAGGCTATTCCTCAAAGAAAATCTAAAAAAATATTCTCGAATCTATCCCAAAAATATTTTTTAAAATATGTCATTTCAGTGAAATCATATCGGAAATACATTTTCACCGGTAGATATATATTTTTTTAACCAGTGAAAATATAATTTATCTGAGATGTGCTAGTAAATTATATTATTTCAACTTTTTCATACGTAGTAATATATATATTTACATACAACATTATTTATTGATTTTTTATACTTTTAACTAATTTTCATCTTAGATAATATACATTTATATTTTTGTACTATTTTTTTAATGTTATAATTACAAATATCTTTAAAATTTTATTTTTTACCTTTATTCCTAATCAACTGTTAATATAAGTTAATTATCAACAATTATTTTTATATTATTATTTAACATATTTTTTAATTATCAATAACATATTATTATCTGAAATATTTTAAAATTATTTTCTAATGTAAAAATCAAAGTGTTGGTATATGCTGCCTATTATAAAGTTTTTTTAATTTGTAAAATATTTTAAAGCTCTATTTTTGATTAGTCTATAATATGTTACTTATGTACTTTATATAAAAAAAATAAGTAGCTATGCTTAATGGTTTACATTTAAAAATATTGTGTCTAATCAGTCTAAGAGCGGTTATGTCCAAGAGCGGAATTAGTGGCAAGCTTTCTAAAGCAAAGATCTGCGTTTATTAAATTTAAGCTTAAAGTCAAAGTAACCAATGTATTTAATGCTCAATTTATATTAAACCACTTAAAATGCGATGGAAAAGCTTATTTTCGTTGCATAAAATGATATAATTGTCTGTTTTAATCTTATGAAATATTTTTAGTTTTTTTATACTTGAAAGAAATCAGTGAAATTCTTAGAATAAACAAATTTTCGCTGTTAAATGTATGTCAGAATCCTAGCCTCAATCACACAGAATGTGTTCAACGCCTTCACAATCAACTACGTTTTATTGTACAGTTTCTGTGAATCCGAATTCCTAGGTAACATAGTAATAGGACTATAAATATTCAATGTGAGCTTGTGCTGTCGTAATCCACGTGGATTCGGGGAATTTAGGATCACATCTGAATGACTTGTAGCTTCTTCTTTATCCATTAAATTGGTAATTGAGTAAAATTGCAACTGGCATTATTCAAACCGAGACATAATTTAGCTCAAATATTTAATATTTTCAAAGTTAGTTACTTGAATAATTACATTCTTTTGGTTTTTATTATTTGAATTAATCTCTTTTCTATGAAGTATTTTTAACATTATTATGTTTTAAAACTACTATTATAATTAATAATGTATTAATTATTCTAAGCATGGCGACCTCTAAAATTATGTTTTCGTCAATATTATTTTGCCAAATATATAGGTGAAAAATAAATTATTATCACACGATTTATTTTTGTTTGCGATTAGTAAAAAAATAAAACCACTATTTTTAACCCTCATTTAATAGCGTCAAGCGGATGCTTCGCGAATTTTCCAGATATAATGTGTGGGTGTTCTTTTTTCGTCTGTTCAACGCCCTTCGCGAACAAAGGGCGGCCTCAACGAATGAATGGACAGGGACTCGTAAAACGCAACGCGCGCCAAAGTCCGCTATAAATTAGCAACCGTAGTAATGCACGAGACGCCCTAAGCAACACCTGACGCTCTTCGGGGGTCGCTAGGGCCGCTAACGATGGGACAGTGAAAATATTTTACGGCCTCGTTATTAATACTTGTCAAAATAACGTATCGGATGTGGGACGAGTAGGAGCTGCCTTTAGACAATGGATGAGGATCGTTTGGGATAATTAATTAATATAATACATAAACGTATTAATGGCATTAAGTGTAAATTGGCTAATTCTACTTTTGGGTAAAATGGCACTCTGCTCCCATAATACTTGGATATGTTATAAAAAATAGATTATCATAAAAATCGACGTAAATATTCATAATATAGTTTATTTAAATACTTATATTTTATTAAACCACAAAGGTTTACTTTAAACATATCTCAGAGTACTATTCGTTAGACCAATTGTCCGGTCTTAGTGATGCTGTTTTTCATTTTATCTTAAAACCATTGACTATGTAAATTTTTTCAACTCTGGGCTTAACTTCCTTGTCCCTTTTGCTCTGTTTGGATGAACACTTACAACGTTTCAGCACACAGAATAATATATATAGTATATATTCCAGTTTATTTTTCTTTTCAGCGGGCAGAAAAATTCTGGTTATAAAAATATTTCGCACATTTGTTTACTTTGCTGCTCAATTATAATTAGTAATTTTTTAAAACAATGATATTATTAACTATACATGCACCCATGTATTGTAATTAGTAAGACGAATATGTCTACTGAATCTTGAAATCTATTCCTTTTTCTACGTTCATTTTTGCATAATACTTGTTATTATAAGAGAAAGCGATCTGTTTTAATTTGCTAATATTTAATTCCTAAATTATTATTATATTTTAAATATCATATATTGCGGCTACTATGATAGGCACGTATCGTTTTCTACGAGCAGTGGCGGAGAAGCTGGCGCAAAGATGATGTCCCTGGAAAATCCTTAGGGATCTTGTAGGTGGCAGTAACAGTGTCTGGGGCAGTTCTGTCAGTGGGGGCGAATCTGATCTATCTCTTCGAGTGTCTGTCAAGTGATTGCTTAAAGCTTGCTCATCAATCACAATCATGCAGCGATCATCCAGCCAATCGCTTCTTAGAATCACCGAAATAAGTATACGCCTTTAGAAAGCGACATTTGCTTGATGGATATTCCCGAGGTTGAATTGTGTATATATAACGGAAAATATTGTGGCCTTACTGTGCTATATTGTTTCTCGTGACCGTTTAAAAACAAATAAATATTCATCCTTGCGTGTTATTTATGAGTTCAGGTCGTAACCAGAGCCTTTGTGTAATCGGATTATTGTTAAATAATCACTTTTGGTCACAGTAATTACGCGAGTTTCAAGAATCAAACTGTCTAGTCTTCACATATTTTATAATTGGCAAAAAATAGCAATTTTAATAAAGATTAAAAAGCAAATATGAACAAATAATATATACAAAAAATGGCAAATATGTTATTAAAGCTATATTAGGTACTAGAGATTTTGTCTCTCCGTAATTTTTAGAATATTATAAATCAAAGGTTATAGTATGAGATAATTTTTATACTATAAATATTTTTTGTGTGTAAAATATTTTTCATTCTATCAATAATATTTTAAAGTATCCTTTTTTTTTTATATAATTTTCATAAAATATGAATAGATTATTGTCTGCAGAATTTTCTTTATTTTATTATAAAAATCGTAGATTGAGTTATCCGCTTAGAGAGACACTTTAATTAGTCTTATTTAGAAAAACAAATAGAGAAAAGTTGGTTTTACTATTATTCAGTTATTAATAACAGTATATTTAATTTATACATAAATATTGATTGCAAATGTTTTTTTCCAGCTTAAATATTGTCAATTTTTTTCCAGAATTTTATTTGCCAGTTTATTTTAAACCCAAATATGTCTATTTATTTTGCCATGATTTATATGACACTTGTGATACATGAGATACATTGCTATAAATAAAAACATTTGTATTTTTTTAATATTTATTAATTCTACAGATTTGCATTTCACAGGCCCGTTATTATATTTTAAATATATTAGTTGTTTTATATGCATTAAGAAAATCATTTGAACTCATTTAGTGTTATTCACTGTTTTGCTAAGTTCTGGTTGTAGCTTAGACTCTTCTGCGGATATTTTTATGTAGTTGTGATTTGTGAATTTGATATTGTATTTGTAATTAGAATATCAGCAGTGAAATATAGAGTTGCTTTCATGAAACTGCCTTGTGGAACTTAAGATTTTTTGAATTGCTACTAAAACATTAAGTCACAGATGTGCTAAGCAAAAATATAATTAAAATAGAAAGTAAAAATAATTTTTATTACTTAAAAATATGTATTTTATAAATTTCATTAATCAGAAAAATCTATGAGTAGATTTAATTTATATTTAAATTTTCCATACTCCTAAATGATTATCTAAAAATTCTAATTATTTTTGGCCTTTCTGTGTAAACTTCACAAAATCTTAATTACAAACTAGATGCAATCTACTGGATAAAAAATTAAACTGCTTATAAAGATGCATAGGTACATTTCGAATGCCTTAGAAACAAGATTTTTCATAAACGGTTTTCTAAGAAAAAAATCTTTAGCTAAAATACTCTTCGTTGATATTTTGAAGATAATGACGTTTGTTAATAAATAATAAAACACATTTAATTGCGATGATATTATACTGTTAAAAAAAAATTATTCATCGTCACTAATACTTTTTAAGAAAATATTTATTCAGTTGCTCCTCAAGCAAATATTTTGTACTCCGCAGATAAAAATATGTTTTTGCGTATTACATTTTACGTTTACATGATAACATCAAACGAATTTCAGCTTGACTAATTTTCACGTCATATCACATAACCAGTCAATAACTACACGTCAAATAAAACTCAAATTTAAATCGCCCACAGCAGAGAATACATATCTACATACATTATTAATGCGCTCTCGGTCGAAATTTACGTTTATTACCCTTTGTCTCGAACGTGCCCTTTGTATTCCGAGGCATTGCGAAGGTTAAGAAAGATGCCACGAGAGGGTGTCAAGGGTGTAATTTTAGCACCGGCTTTTAACGATCAAAATTACCGTGGACACTCTCGCCTTGAGTAAAACCTGCAAAGGGCATTTGTTTACACGGCTCTAATGACTCCGCCCCAATTTGGAGGAAACCAACAGCAAAATTAAATATTTGTCAAGTATTAAAACAAACTATAAAGTGACCGTTTAAATCCAATCTGTAATCGGGCACTTTACAGCATCGATTCATTATGTATTCACACGTAGAATATATAATTAATACACGTTTGCTATTTAGTTAATATGCAAATAACGTAACGCTGTTTGAGCTTATATTAGACTTCAATTGCTTAATAATGCAAAACGCACGAGACTGAAATTGTAAAAGTGTAATATTAATCATCGCTCGGTGTTGATCTGCTTTTAATCTTCATTTATATCTTGTCAAATTACAGATGTTATCATTCTTCGCGTGCCCGACGAACATTGCCTTCATCAATCTTGTGTGATCCGATGGTATTAGCAGATTCGAAGCAATTGTCTCGTAATTTGTGTTGTATCATTCTATCATATAATAAATATATTTTTTTATTCATATTTCAGCTATATTTCAATCAATTAAACAAGCATAAAAGCTCTTCTCCCGATTGTGCTCAATTTCTATGGTGTCTGAGGGATTTGAATTAATATAATAACAATAATTAATGTTATAATCTTTATTAATCTATTGAAAAGATTCTATTAAATTTGTATAGATATTAATATATTTTATTTAACTGATATTCAATACAAAAGATATGAAAATGCAGATGTATAGAAAATCGATGCTTTATTATAAATAGACATATTCCAATTTTTCAAATCAAAGTTTTCAAGATAAATTCTATTACTATGGCTTACTGTCGTTTTTTTAGTGGAATAAACTTATTTTTTTGATGATTCAAAATTCAGCATATATGCAAGAAATTTTTTTTTTTTTTAATTTGCAAAAAATAATTTGATTACCGTCATATCTTCGGTCACTTATAATTGTTCTTCTTTCTTAAAGAATAAAGCAAATAAACTGAAAGATTTATAAAAAATTTATTATCGTTGTTATTTATTAAATAATATTAAACATTTACAAGCGATCCAATTCCATTTGCTCCAATAATCGCTTTGCCTTTGACTTAATCATGAACCTATCATTGACTCTATACTCATCAATAGCATATGGTACGACCATAAAGCATACCATGTATATACAGTTATGTGGTTGCCATGTTTGAATATATAATATTTGGATTGACAACTAATTTTTGGTATATAATGACGGTTGAAATTTTCGTTGAAAATTGAGTAAGTGTTACGAACAAATTACCTGGCGAAATACTCGGCCGCGAAAAGTTTTAACCTCTTTTCTGCGGGAAAGCTTTCACGCTGGAAGTGAATCGTAATTCATTTTAAATCCTCGAGAGGGAGAGAGAAAGAGAGGCTGCTCCAGATAGACGTTCGAGTTTGAAAGGAAAACTCTAGATTAATGGAGGTTACGTATACCGTATAAACCGGAGCAAAATGGATTAATTTTGCGTAGGTAGGTTATTATCAAGTTATTAAATGTATAATGTACTTGTTTGTTATTTCATAATGTGAATTAATATAGAGGGTAGCGTTACGAATTCGTGATTGTCGGAAAACTCTGGATGATATCATTGTTCTTGAAGCATTAATGGAATTTTCATTAAACTGTCAATTAATTATGTATTGGAATGATTAAAATTATATGATTATTCTTCATTACTTATTAAAATATAAAAATATTTTAACCAAATCAACTTTTTTCAATCAATATCAAAAACTAGCTTTTGCCTCTTTGGTGGGGTAAAAAAATTTAAATATATATATACGTTCCGAATCAAAGATCTGCGTACACATTTTCAAATCTTTGTCAACTTCAGCTCTTTTTTTTCTATTTAGAGTTTCTTCGTTAGAAAAATGTTGCTTTCTCTTAGCTGATCTTGTAGTTTATTAAGTATCTTATTTATTTTAATTTATAAAATATTCTTAAAAGCTTCGCGGTGGGGCAAGTTAACATGCGAACTTTCATATAAAACTTTTGTAATATACGAAGGTCTAACATGCATGTCTATTACGATTTTTTTATTTTTCCCAGTATTCCAAAAAAAATATATTGTTACAGAGTCTTAATGTTTTACTGGGAAATTATGTAATACATTTTAAATTAATTCCCATAAAAAAATAGCGCAAAGTAAATAACAAAATGCATTGATATTATTTAATAATGTGTTACAAATATTAATATATTTATTTTGTACATATTAATATTTTTTTAAGCTTTGTTATTTCAGCTTGGAATAGTTCATATAATTTAAATATTCAGTTTCAAAACTAATATTACGTTATTATTTATTTAAAAATATTCATAATAACATATTCGCCATTTTTTCTAAAAAGAATTTGATTTTTTAATGACGGTATGTTTTATTATTACCCTTATGTATCATTCATGCCTATGATTGTTTATTCATGTATACAAAGCATAAAAAATATATTTAATATAAAGCTTTTGATAGTGGTAATAATTCTTAATAAAAATATGTTATACAGCGCAATATATTTTTTATGTACGAATTTTAGAAATATGAATGAACTTAAAAAAAACACATCATATGTGATTTGAACTCAGGACTTTCTGGTATTAGTCATCGACTATATCAGTTGTACATTATCTCTCCTAAATGATTTTTTGATTTTGACTTGCACTTTATAGCATATAGAACTTCTTCTTTAATGGTGACTGATCCCTTATTGGACTCTTCACTATAATTCTGCAAAGATTCTCATCATATCTTCTTATTATCGAAGAGCTCTTCAATGTATTCCTTCAAACGATTCAGTTTATCTTCTAAATCCAGGATAATTTTGCCTTTTTTATCTTATTTTTACAACCATTTTTCCTTTTTATATTAAAATATAAATTCCAAAAAATATAAAAATGGTTTTAAAATTTATATTTAAAGTTCCTTTTTTCAACCAGTAAATTTATAATTTCGTCTGTCTTCCATTGCTGTTTTTTACACCTATTTATATTTAGACACAAATTTAGTGCTCTACATATTTAGATAGAAATTATCTGAACGGTCAATAAAAGTATCTAAAACTATGAAAGTTTATTCTAATTTTAGCTTAACTTTGAGTTTGTATGCGCTTTAGTTCATTTACGTATTTTTGTCCTTCTGTATTCACATTTTCTAGTCCTTAAAGTCGAACTTTCATATTAGCGACTATTGTGTTCGAATCAAATATTTGCCTCTATATGTGTTTTTTTACTGATATAAACGAATTTTTGTATTTTTATCAAATTTTAATTTCTTACAATATTATGATATTGTTAATCATGCAGGAAAAAAGAACTAAAATGATAAAAAATAAGCTGCGCATAATGGAAAAAGAAAGAGTACACAACCCTAAAATTATCAAAGAGCAAACAAAATCCTCTCGAGTACGGCGCTATGCCTGCAAGGGATCCTGATAGGGAAAGACAAAGTTCTTTGAAAATCTACTAAGCTCCGCAGAGGAGCAAAATTGTATCCAAAAATCAGCCTTCTTCTTAACATAAATGATAGCTGAACAACACACAATTAAAGAAGTTAGATCAGATATAAAAAGCTTTAAAAAACTTAAGTATTTGAGGCGATGCTCTTGTTACAATAATATTTAAAATAATATGTTTCGCATGGAATAACGAAATAATATCAGAATCATTGTCCCCATGTAGAAAAAGGGGGTTAAAAGAAATTGTAATAACTATCATAAATAAAACAATTATCCGTCCCATCATTACCAGGCGCGTATTCTGAGACACTTTCCCTTTCGCTCGCACGCATGTTAAGTGACAAGAGTGAGTGAGAGATACGAACGTGCGTTACAAGCGTTCCGCACGCCCTTATCTCTCACTCACCCTCGTCTAGGGAAAGGGAAAGTATCTCACCATATGCGCCTGACAAACACATGTATAGAAGAAAGCCAGCTAGTTAAAAGCATTATTAATTTGATTTGAGTTATAAATGTTTATATATATTATAGGATAAAAACGTAAATACTGCATAGCATTCTTAGTCCAAGATTTTTTTCTAACATACATATGTTAATATTTTTCTGAAATAATCATTGGTTTGCATTTCTTAATATGTGTTTTAAAATGTTCTACTTTTTTGTGTACTCTCATTAATGTGAGGTAATAAAAAGCAATAATATTTAGTTATTATAGATATTAGACAAATATATTTTTCAAATTTATTTACTTAAAATTAAGTTTGATAAAAATAACACCAGTTAACACATTTCAATTTAAAAAAAATACATTGTATTATTTTTCAATGAAAAACTTTTTAAATACGTTTTCCATACAAATTGCTAATATTACAGACATATGTTTCTTAAAACATAGTACATATACTATTTGGGTATAAACATCTTGTATTTAATATCTGCTTTTATTTTACCTTCGCCAGCCATCCTTATCATAAAAATGAGCCGCGGTGGCGCGGTCTTTTTTCTATGTTACATTATATAATAACTGCTTTCCGTTCATAAAAAATGCTATAAGTACATCATCTTTATTTTTTATAGGGACATATCTTGTATTATATCGATATTTCTTATCTAGGATTTAAGTTAGGGTAGTATTGTTCTGTCTAAGTAAGATATTTAGTTATTTACTGATTTGTTTATATTTTAATTATTAAAAGTAAATTTTCCTGCTATCTTACTTCACTGATTCCAAGAATTTATAGTCGTAGTCAAATAAAAAGACGGAAAGATAACGGAAGATTATTCGCACCCTCTGACCATTTTAAATCTGCCTATAAGGGCTATATTTTTTTGGTTATCAGCTATAATGATAATCTAACTAATACATAAGCGTGTTTATTATTACGTATTTACTATGTTACAAATTTTGCATTTATACTTGTTACGGAAACAACATAAAAAACGTTTTAGTATGAACAAAAATTGTCATAACCGGAGGTTATGACATGGCAGCGGTTTCGGCTGCCGAAAACAGAAAAAATATTTGAGGCTTTACCGGCAACCAGATATTGTTACATAATAATGTGTTATATCAAATGATTGACATACTGTATCAAAATCTGTTTCTCTGTTGTCAAAACATCAAACACATCAAACAATGACCATATTTTTATATATTCTAATTTATTTTATATATTCTGATAACAGGTGAAAAGTTACGTTTTATGCTAGATTAATACGCGATGATCGCATCTTTTTTTTTTAAACAGTACAATGTCATTTTGACAAAGGGCATGTGACAAATGTTTGTGCGAGTTTAAGGTGAAAAGTCAACGTAATCGCGTTTGAGCGCGTACACGTACCAGGACTGTCTCCTTTGGCGAAATTGTTTGGAAACGCTTCAAAAAGGAGAGGCGGCCAATTAAGGTCCTTTTGTGAACAATTCCTGGCGTTTGATAACTTTTGTGAAATCACGGGAGAGAAAGAGAGCGAGACGGGTGAAAAAATGACGAAATTTCCCGTCGGCGCGAGAGAGGAAAACTGGAAATTAAATTATATCAACACGGTTGCTTTTCCGAAAACACTCTTGGAGTGGGCGATGTGAAAAAATATTAAATTTGTACGACCGTTGTGTGGGTTTTTGTTCTCTCTTTAGACTTCTTTGGTCGTGGAGTGCATTACAAATTTTGCGAATTTTAATCTTGTTTTAAGGGTATTAAAAATCCATACATATACTAAGCAAAGTAATAAAATATATCCCTATATTTTTATTATTTTTTCTTTACATATTATTTTAATGAAACATAAGGTATTAAAACCACAATGAAGCATACATTTTGAATTACCCCTACATGGAGTTTTCAAATGTCCAATCTGGGACGTTATTTATTAATGACATACCTACAAGTTTTCTTTTATATACAGATGATTTAAAATTATTAAAATGCATTCAATCTGTTGCGGGCTCTTTCTCTCTACTGAGTGATTTAGATGGGTTTCAGTCAACCGTCTGCCCTTTAGTGTCGGAATGTGTCATATTGTGTCTTTTTCTCGATCTCGTTCACCATCAAATTTTTCTACGATCTCGGTAGGAACATTTTGGCTAAAGAATCTTTCACAAAAGATTTCGGAATCACCTTTGAAAGCAAGTGAAGGTTCTCTCTACATGTAAACGACGACTACGATATATCTTCCAAAATGCTCGGCTTTGTTATGAGGAACACATTTCACTTTGACGATTTGATTCGCAAAACTCTTGAATCGGAATATATAATTTTGAATATCCGAATAGGCAAATACTACTTCATAATAATCAAAACAGTTGCTGAGTTCTCATGTCTCAAAGCATTTCTTTAAGCTCCTGAAAGGTGCTGTCTACAAACAAACTATTTTCCCTGAACAACCATACATGTTATTATCCGTTTTTGTGATCCCAGAGCATTTATTTTAGAAACATTGCGATGCGATAGAGATAGCATTTTTTCAAATTACTGAAATATGCTGATCAAAAAAAATATTTTTCGGTTTTCGAACGATCACGTCCTCTTCTTAGCCACTCGCCTATGGCTGTCACCATCCGGCTCCTCAATGCGCTGGCATTGAACATTGATATATTTAATGTCAACTACAAAGAGCTGGTCCAGTTTGCATTATTTAATTTTATTATTTTTTGTCATAATTATATTACGTTTTTTCTTAATAATATGCGAAGCCATATTAACCCACTAATCTCCAGAATCGGTGATTACGACAATACCAAACTTAGATTTAAGTATAAATATAAAATGATCAAACACATCATACCCTAAAGGCATAAATTTATTTTGTGTAGCTTCAGATCTCCAATTAGGTAACATAGCTTCAGGCTTAACAATTTAAATTAATTATTTATTTACTTTACCTACTTTGTTAAAGGTTTTTGTATTTTTTTCTTAATTTATCTTTCGTTTTTATTACAATAAGTCTTACTTTAATTTTTTATTTTTTTCTATGGTTATAAATCAGCATCTAAAAAAAGTTATAAAATAGTAACTTGTACTTAAATTTTTATATACGCATTTCCGAATTTTAATTATTGTTAATAATATTTAAAAAAAATACTACTACTTTAACCATTTTTTAAAATTAAATTCCAAATTTAATGCATCACAATTGATACTCACTAGAAATATATTTTAACTGCGTCTTTAAACACGTTAACTAAATCAATAGTAAAGGTAATTAATTTTTAGTTGACAATACTAAAAAGCAAAACAACAGTTTGTCAAGGCAAACATATTTTCAACTTTATTTCAAACAATAGTTATGGTTAAAATAATAAACCAAAATCATATTTCCACTTATTTGCAAGTGAGCAACAGTGATTCACTAAAACATTTATTTAATTAGCTTGTAGCTATTTACATTAATAATATAATAATGGCATAATACCTTTTATTTATATTTCTGATAGTCAAAATATTCTATATTATATAAGATGATATAATTAATTTTTTATACAATGTGCTTCATGTTTTTAATAAAAAGCATGTATCCTATTTCAAACTACACAATAGCCATCAAAAGCTGCATTTCATTTTAGTACGTGTACTGACAGGCATATTGAATTACATAGGCAAATATTTATATACAAAATTTTCCACGATAGGTGTGTAATAAATTTGTATGTAAGATAAACATAATATACATACATTACATTTAGAGGCAGGTCATTAAGCCAGAAGGACCGGCAGTCTAGGAATATTCCAGATTTAGATAAGCGTCATAAACCAAGACCGGTGAATCTTTTTGCGTGAACGAGCCAAATTATATTATCTTGCAGCTCATTAGGGTCAGCAAATCAAACTGAAACGATCTCTCCGGCGAGAGTCCTTCGCAATCAACTGTAAAGGTTAAGTGCGATAGACGATAATGCCGTACCACAAAAGATATATAAATAAATACATTTTTGCGAAGCGACCTACAATAAGCAATTGAAAATTGTAAGCGGGTTAAAAGTTTTTTTTTATCAATAAAGTGGTTTAAAGGATATTTTATCTAGCATTGAATAATTTATAAGCGTAGCAAAAAATATTTACATGTATATTTTCACACAGTGTCACATTTTTCATAATGCCATTTTATATTGCCACACCGACGAAATGTGTTTACGTCTTAAAATTAAAATAGTTTAAATAGCCATTCCTGCGATCCGTAACCTGAGGGCAGAATAACAATACTAACTATCATTTAATGAAAATAATTTTAAATCGTAGACATGTTTATTAGGTTGTGCTTGAACGCCTATTCTGATTGCTTATGCACTTCGCTTTACTTTTATCAATAAAATTTACAATCGGTACCATCGAAATGGGGTACTATTGTACGCATAGCCGATTTCAGTTAAGCACCCATCATCTGCCAGTCATATATACTTTCATTACCCTTCGACAAGGAGCATTGTGCTCGGGCGCGTGCCCGTTTTGAGCACATCTGTCGTTTTTTTCACTAGAATTTGATCGTTTTCCCCTTGCTTGTGTGTGAATTTTAACTTGACGATCGGGTTTGCCCCTAAAACCAAAACCCATCACTGTTTGAGTTTAGATACGGTCGGAGCGTGTGCCAATCTGCACCTGCTCTGGAAATAATGGCCGCTTTTCAGAGGTGTTGTTATATGAAATCAATCTAGATATTTCAATTAATAATTTATATTTTATATATCAAAGTAAAAAATATTAAATTTAATAACTCATTCCCGTATCGAAAAACATTTACTTTAAGTTAAAGTACAAATATTACATCACGAAACTCCGTCTCGAAATCTTTCATGTCTTTCATTACTCAGTACAGCTAATCTACCAATTATGAAAACAAAGAGATTACTTTACTTTTATATATTTTAAATTTAAACTTATTATGGTAAAAGCTGAAATAAAATCTAACACAAATCAAGTGATATATTTTTAAACAACCCATCTTTGAGCATACATATAATAAAGGTTTAATAAATTAATTAAATATTTGTGGATTTTAAAGTATGCGCCATTATGAAAGTTAATTATAAAGCGGGTTTTTTTGGTATTAGAAAATAAATTAAATTATTCGCAAACCTTAATCCAATGAACCCCGAAAGTTTTACAAAAGTTTGAAAGCCGCTATTTAATTTGCTTTCGAGTATCAGATTTAATCAAAAGTTTTTTTTTGCTGCACGCATTGTTTACTATCGCGTTTATTTCACACATCACAAATCAAATCCACGGTTTTAATTTAAACGCTGGACTTTTTTTTATCTAGTCTGGTATCGATTGCTGCAGTCAACTGACTGAGCAATAATAACAAGAGATGTCATGTCAATAGATAAAAATATCACTCGATGTGGAAAAGTGTCAAAGTCGTTCGTTGGTTGACGTCTGTTTGTCCGGTTCTTGATATTTACATCTAAATATAATATATTTATATAAATATTATTTTTATATAATTTATGTTGTATGTATATACCAATGAAGATAATAAAGAAATTCGCAAGATTTGTATTTTAATCTAAAATTATCTGCAGGAAGTCGTAAAAGAAAAAAGAAACTGAAATGAAACTTTCTTCATGAGGGATCGTATTTATGACTGAAATTTAAATAAAAATATTCTTTCTTCCCCAGCTCTTCTTCGTATACTTTTCTCCTTTTTCATCTTTAATAATATCGATATTGATTCGCAAGGTATACGCTGATTTTATATTACATATAAAAAGATGCTTTTAATTATTAGCATAATAAATTATTCAAGATAAAAATAGTCAATAAATACGAATATTTAATTAGGTTCTATAAATATACTTACATTTTTAGAGCTTCCGTTTTAATTTTTGTCTATATTTTGGTAAAATCACATTTGCATTTATTCTTATTTTTTAAGTAAGCAAATAACAGTATTTTTTGTATGGCTTCAAAACGGGTGATAATACGACAGAAGTAATTTAATATTATTATTATTTGTTTTATTTAGACTTTTAAGAACAAAGTTTTATTCTTTTGCGTTATACAACAATATTGCTTATTTAAGCGTACATCATTTGAACAGTATCCATTAACAGTTTCAAAGCACCTGCACTATATAAACAGGGACTATCTTAACAAAAATGAAAGGTCAGTGCATAATGTATCGATTTCATGACAACTTTTTTTATCTGTAATTGTTTTGATAGGACTAAAAAAATGTAAATGATCTTATCGATCAAAACAATATTTTTTTTGCATCTTAATTTTTATCCAACAATTTACAGATGGCTTCCTATTCTTTTCATCGCACGTTATAGTTTAATCGAAAAAACTATCTTTTTATTACTTTATTATTTATTTTATTTTATTTTATTAATTTATTTAGCTTAATAGCTAATCTTTACATCTAACAAATTTAGTAAACATATATAAAAATATATAAAAAATACATAACAGAAATAAAAAATAAAAATATACAATAATAAAGTCTTAATATTATAATTTATTTCTATATGTACGAAGGTGTTTTTTTATTCCATTTATGAAACCCGTTATATTTTTGCTGTTTCGGATTTCTCTTGGAAGACTATTATATAAATCAAAACCTCCGTACATAATTCCCCTAGCCGTACTCGTCTTCTTATACTTAATTATCTTTAAATTTTCTTTATTTCTAGTATTATATTTATGTACATCTTTATTTCTTATTAAATACTTATTAAAATATTTTGGTAACATATTATTTTCTAACTTATATATAAATACTAAAACATTCATACTCAATATTTCTTGAACATTCAACCATTCTAATCTATCAATCATACTTTTACAATTAGTAAATCTATTTTTATTTAAGATTACTCTCATTGCCCTATTTTGTAATTTTTGCAACATTTGTTTATCTAATTTATTTAACATATTTAATAGTGTTGCACAATAATTAAAATGGGGCAATATTATACTATTGTAAATTATTTTTTTTGTATTTATACTTAATATATTTCTTAATCTAGATAATAAACCTATTTTTCTACTAATTTTTTTTAATATGTAATTACAATGTTCTTTAAAATTTAATTTTGTATCAACAATTACTCCTAAATATTTTATATTGTATTATCCACTATTTCTATACTAGAGTTATTTATTACTATTTTGGTACTATTATCTAACACATTTTTATAATTAATAAACATACATTTAGTTTTATTCTCATTTAATTTAAGTACATTATTCTTTAACCATATTTCTAATATACTTAATTCATTATTTAAATTATTTACAATTTCTTTAATGTTATCACCTATGCAATACATTAATGTGTCATCCGCAAATAGATGAATTTTACATTTTTTCACGTTATTAACTATATCATTAATATACAAAACAAATACCAATGGTCCCAATTTAGACCATTGTGGTACTCCTTAAGACACTAATTTCTCTTCAGAATATACATTATTTATTTTAACTTTTTGTTTTCTTTTATATAAGTAATTATTAAACCATCTTAAAACTATATCACTTATACCTATACTCTCCAATTTCTTTAACATTATTTTTCTGTCTATTGTTTCGAAGGCTCTCTTGAAATCCAAGAAAACTGCTCCAATGATTTTGTTTGTATCCTTAGCCAACAGCCAATCATTTATCACTACTTGTAATGCAGTTTCAGTCGAATGCTTTTCTCTGAATCCCGATTGTTGTTCAAATATTATGTTTTGAGAAGTAATAAATTCCTTTAATTGTTTGATTACTACTTCTTCTATTCTTCTTCTATGTTGATTGGTCTCATTTCTTTAAAGAAGTATTTTATATCTTTATTTATATTTTTTAGGTTTTTGTTTAGTTCATTTAGCAAGCTTTTTAAATTTTTTAGCCGCTTGCTTACCAATACCTATTTTTTATATAAGCTCTTGAATTTTTTTATTTGGTTTTTATACTGATAGTCTTTATTAACCCTTTAAACACCAGCGACTTTTTAGTGAGTCGCTGTTTTTTTTTCTGCTACTTTTCAATCTTTAATCTGAGGCAAAAATAATAATTAATTAGCTAATATGATTTTAACAAAATACATATTATAAAATAAGCATTAAAATGGTAATAACACAAACACTATATATTGATATAACACTAAAAAAATACATTGCAATTGAAAAAATATTAAAATCTTACAATTCTCTTTGCGCCGAATAAACAAAATTGAAATGAAAATACCCATTTTAAATTCTGTAATTAAATAAAAGGTATTTTATTACTAAAGCTAGTTCCACAAATTTAAAGTTATATAATTAAGTTTCATGGTTTCAATATATTTTTCATTAACATAATCATAGAATATTACATACGTATCGATATTGTCAAAATACGTCTGCTTGAATAAAGGGATGCCTTTTGTTTTTCAATGGTTTAGTTGTCTTCGCTAAAGACCAAGCATGAAATATAATGCGTATTTCTATGGTTATCCATTTCTGAAAGTCTCCAATTTGAGTACCCATTTGTTTTTAAGATCTCGCGTTTCAAAATAAATTGAAAGGAATTATGAATTATATCTTTTACGCTAATGTACGTGTAAGTAATATGCTTTTTGAATTGAAATAGATTACATTCAAATCTTGCTGATCTTAAATTGGTGAAAGCTTTTAACCAAAACATAATTATATTTTTGCTCTTAAAGATATCAATTAGTATTAAATCTGATTATTTTTCGCAATAGATTTTGCGCATTCAATGGATTACCTTTATATTGGTGATGGTTCTTTGATTGCAGATTACAAACAGGAGTGTAATATATTTTTTTAATATAAGCTTAACTATAAATGTATAGATATAAAAAATCGTCAACACAGGTACGCCCCCTAAAAATATTTTTTGCGTTTCTCGCTACGCATAATATAAAATGAACAAACTAATTTATAACTTATATATTTCCGTGGGTATGATTCAGTTATTCAATAATACTGTTACATGCTGATTAGTATAGTCTTCTCCCGTCGCGTATCATATGCAACATAACCTCTCTCAAATTGGCTTGTATCTCATATTAACATCCGAAACACCCTCTCTCATAGCCAAGATACGAGCACGTCTTCGAGAAGTTTCAGACTATTCGTCTGACTGAGCCAAGAATGCATGTGTTTGCATGTACCCGTATGCGAGACATCTAGAGAGGGAGAGAGACGGGGAGAGTCGTCAATCCGTTTGCAGCGCGGTGCAAACGCTTCCCCGTTAAAATCTATTCGTCCCTTGCCCGTAGCCGAGATGAAATCTAGTTACCCTGCGCCGGGGTAAATTACTAGGGTGGTCGGCAGAGCGCCGATCGATATGGCACCCTCTCCCTGTATACGTAGTGTATATTCAGAAGGGGACGCGCGCCCTCCACGATTCGCAGCCTGCTGCAAATTCGGGGGACGCTTCGACCACTTGCACCGTTTGGATGTGTATATGTATGTACATATATATACATGTATTATGTATTCTGGCTTGTTTTCATCATGACGCTATTTTACTCATGAAAGTAATTTTGATTTAATGGCATTATTTAACACAATATAATACTGATATAGATAGATAGATAGCCAACATGGACAAAATTTTCATATAAATGAAAGATCGTCAGATATTGATAAAATACAGCTGGTCAAAAAGGTGGCATAGGTCATAGATAAATAGAAGACACATTTTTAAATACAATAATGAGATAAATCTGGCATGTAAAAAAATCATTTGCATCATTCAGCTGGCTTAGATATTTTTATGGAAACTACTGATATATATTGATAAATAAAAGTCGGATATATAATAAATAGTGACATGGAAAAAAGGAAAAAAATAACCAAACACAACTTGCCCTAATGAACGTTTGGGTAGGGCTATTTTATCAGAACTTGCATTTATTACTGATATTACCATTTGAACGAATTAAATTTAACGTAACTATATTTTTCTACTTTTTCTCCTATTGTCTGTATTTATCGTTGCTTAATAATATTAGCGAGAAACTTATGAATCGTTCACTAATGATATGATTATTTATAATAAGTTTTGCTTTTATTTTTTTAGACAGTTATGATGGCTTTCCATCAGGACCCATTGAAAACGTCAAAAGCTTTCTAGAGAAACTTTAATGAAATTAAACAATGGATAAAAAGTTCAGAATTAAAGCAAACCCAACAAAATCCACATTGTAACGTTCCCATTGAATAAAAATACTTGCTGAATATTATAGCATAAAGAATAGGTCAAATACCTAAAAATATATTTGTATTAACGACTTAAACGGCGACAACATATTTTCTCCAAAGGAAACCTCTTAAATTAACTTTGTAACAATAATTGATTCAGAGTCCCTAAATTCTTTAAATCTAACTGGAATATCACAGAAAAAATTAATCTGTAAATTAAAGTGTTAAAAATTCAATTCAAATTCAAGAGTTAAACGATACCATATAACTGCCGAAGTTGAGTACAAAATATATAAAATATATAATACAAGGATATATTTTAAAAACAAGTTGTTTAATTTTTACATAGCTGATTTCATTATGAAATATTATTTTTATCCTTTATTTTCCTTAATAAAATATGGACCGTGAATTATAATTTCGTCAACAGTAATAAATAATACAGGTATTTGAAAAAAATTGTGCCTTAACATATTGATATAAAAGCTTTAGTCTGTTACCTGTGTGTGGAAATGCGGATTCAAAAACATGCTTTTTAATAATAAAAATATAAATAAAACTATATTCATAGTTAATAATTATTAATTAGTCAATTATAAATGAAATATCGTGCTAGTATTATATGTACATTGGAGCTCATAATTTTATTAAAAAATAATTTTTATAAAGAAAAACCATGTACGTATATTTTTATGGTACGCTGAAAACTTCAACATTTTTACTACCGTTTTCCAGCAACTCCAATTCATGGCGTCCCATTCGAACCCTTTCACACCGCCCAAGGTGAAATTCAATGAAATTGCTAATTTAGCATTCTTCGACTATAAATCCATCTGAAACAGCCATGTCATCGAATTAATTTTCATCTACAAAACACGCTAAATTCACAGCGTAATAATATTCATGCTGTGGGTGTAACGTTTTTGCGATTGAATTTATGAATAAATTAATTAACTATGTATCTATAAATATTTTTTTTTATAAAAAAACATTTCGTTTGACGTGTCAGCAAAAATAACATCATCTAATTTTAGACGTTCTTCCCTTCGGTCTATGCGTAGTTTATGGACTGGGGGAGGTTATGTAATTGTGTTAATAAAAGCAACACCCTATTTTCATGCACATAAATTTATTTTATAACGTACATATTTAAAGCATTTAAAATTTAATACGTGAAACCAATTTCATAATAATACGAATACGTGATCTGACCAAATGAAATCGCAAACGTTTTACCGTCTTATGGTCATTCGCATAATTGAATATGTTCATATTCGATTACTGCTACGTAGATCGTAGGTTTGCTATTAGATTCTCCGTCTGCTTGATTGCTTTAAGCAAACATACATGAAGTTTCAGAATCAGACACAATTCAATCGAGAACTTCATATTTTAATTTACTATACAAATCTAAGTATTATGTAAGATAATATTTAAGGAAAATCTGACTCTGAATATTTAATCATTTAATAATATAATTTTCATTATTTTATTTGAGACAAATCGTCACTAGATAAATAATTTATTCTTTGAATACAATTACTGATATGTATATAAATATATTTATAATAAAGTCAAAAGCTCCGTTGCCGCTTTTAGGGTACTTTCCAGAACATGATGAAACCATCCAGCAAATTCGACGGCGTTCTATGACGCATAACACTGCTATTAATATAAGTTATAAATTAATTACACCCTCTTATTTTGTTGGTTGATAATATGATTTATTTAAAATTTGCCTATTATGATCTGCACAGGTTATCCCAATGCGTCACATTATTATTTGCCTGGTCTTGCAATAAATAATGTGAAGTAAATGAACATTTTTTTTATTTCATTTTGATTTTTCAACCAAATACTATTTTATTTAATTTTTTTGGAAATCTTATATACATGACTATTAATTTATTATATTTAATTAACCCAATAAAAGTGACCTTTATATATTTTCTATTTTAATCATTAAAAAATATTTTGTTTTTAGTTTATGATTAATAGTTTTTGAAAGCTGACAAAATTCATCCGATGAAGAAACCCGACAAGCATCCTATAATTCCGTTATCGCCCCATCAGTTCATAACCGTAATTTGGTTAAATGGTTAAAAATAATATTTGAGAAATAAAATTATTATCGAACAGCTTGGCTTCCTCGAAAATCACTCGACAACACAACTTAATAGTTTGACTTTTTTAGTATTTTAAATTTTTGAGCGGTATCGCCGTACATGTACGGTGGTCGATCTTTCATTGTTTTGAAGTACCCCAGAGAGTTATATATTTACATTAATAACCGAAAAACATTATATTTATATAATATTTTTTTATTCTATATCCAATAAATTTAAAAGTATGCAATAAATAATATAACAGAAAATATTATATATTAATTTTATAAAAATATTGAGAGCCTCTGAATTGATATAAAAAAATCCACAATAACCGAATAATATTGTATATAAAAAATATGTAAAATAAATTAACAAAATTTAATACTAGAAAAGTGTTAAAATAAAATAATCAAAAATAATACAACATAAAACGTTGAGAATCATTGATTATTTTGTATCAATTTACTATAATTTTTTTATAAAATAATAAAAAAAAATAGCGACAGAAATAATTAACAAATATATATATATATATATATATATATATATATATATATATATATATATATATATATATATATATATATATATATATATATATATATATATATATAAATTAGCTTACTACTCAAAGGGTAAATGTTAGATATAGAGAAATCTTTAGGGTTTGATTCATAAACTATACAAATACAAAACCATTGAATATCTACTATGCTCATACCTGAGAAGTAGACGCTATGTTGTTTTACTAAATAATGAACACTCGATACCGCGTATAATTCCAGCTAGAGGACCCTAGGGAAGTTTTCTCAGGCCATTTCTCCGTATCTTGTATACCAGGCCTGGGAAAACTACGTCCCGCCGAGAATATTTGTATGGCCCGCGAGCTATAATCGTATTTTTGAAAAAATACTTTTTCTGCATTTTATACGAACGACATCCCAAAAATAAAAAAATACGCGTTTATCCATATACGCTGACGATACCACTATTTTAACAAGTGCTTGCGGTCTTAAACCGACCGCAAAAATATTTTGAGAGGTGGAAAATCAAAATCAATTAAAGCGTAGACAAACTCCGCCACCACCTCTCCAAAATGAACATGGTGGTAAAGTAAATTAAAAAACAAGCGTTAAATACCTTGGGTTACACCTGAAATACAATCTTGAATTTAATAAACATATTTAGGAACTTCGTTCTAAAAGGCTTGCCGCCATTGCGGCCATTATATCAAGAAAAAGAGCGAAATTTATAAAAAAATAAAATTGTAATCTATTAAAAATTAATTATACTCATTTTAACATATGTCTGCCCGGTGAAGAATAACACCAATAATATTATTTTTTATAAATTGCTAGTCATTCAATATAAAGATATTAAAATAATACATAATACAAATTTTGATACTAATTTATAAAAAAATGCATTTTAGCCTTTAAATACATATAATTAAAGAACACTGTCATAATAAAATTGCTGGTCGTAATTTCCCTTTTGAATTTTTTTAATCCATCTTTGACATTTACGGATATCTAATGAATCACCTACCTCTTCAAGATTGTTTTTAGTGAGCGTAGTTATCGAATTTTAATAATTTTAATAAATTTATGTAACATCTAATTTCGTATAAATTGTATTTTAACGCCTAATTTTATTTTTAATTTTAAGATGTGCTTTAACACTATATAATATATAATAAAATACGTAAGATTTATTGTTTAAAAAGTTGAATTTAAAAAAACGACATTTATTTTAGGATTACCTAATATAAATCTAAATTAAAAAATATTTCTTATAAAGTAAAATAAAATAGTAAATTTATTATTTTCGACAGACAAGCATCTCTAATTAAACATGAATTAAAATAATAATTAATTCAATATTAAAATAAATAGATGACATAATATAACATTTTTTATTAAAAAATTTTAAATAATATTTACTACAATAACAAATATTAATTATAAATTTATTTATTTATTTATAAATATATTTATAAAATAATGCTTGTTATTGTGTATTTTTGTTTTTTAATATACAGATTACTGTATTAAGCCAGGCGCGTAACATTTCATTTCTCTCGCTCGCGTGTTAAGTGACGAGAGTGAGTAAGAGATAAGGGCGTGCGTTACATGCGTTCCGCACGTCTATTTCTTCTCACTCACTCTCGACACTTAATACGCGAGCGAGCGAAAGGGAATGTATCTACGCGCCTGGTATTAACTCATTGGTTGCCAAAATTTTTGTAAGACACCGGGTCCAGCGTCATTCATTGTCAATGTGCTGTAAAGTTTTTTATTATTTTTTTTCCTGCATGTAAGTTTTTAATGTGTTTATATAAAGATGGCTCAGAGACAAAAATGTTTATTTTTAGCATATACATATATTTTTATATTCGATTTTATATTTTTTAGAATTGTGTAACGCGTAATTCTAATAAATAAAAATTTTATTACAGATTTTTACCATATAGATTTAATAACATTGATTTATATAAACATATTGTAAATCTATGCGTTGATTTTTTATATTAAATCTGTTAATTTTTATTTTATGAGATTAGTGTTTGTACTGAATTCAGTCATTAAATTTAATAACTAATAGTAAATATATATATACATAGCAAATAAATGAGTTAAGCATTGCATTAAAAATATATATACATAGCAAAAATATATATAATAAAAATTATATATTATTTCATAAATATTTTATGTAAATATTAGATATTTTCTATGAGCTGAAGTGGCTTACTATTAGAAAATTGACTATACCTATATATGTACGACATAGCTCGATTTTAATTAATCATTATGATATTTATTCGTGAGATTAGGAAAATCAAGGTAAATTTAATCTGTGATGATCGATCGGAATTATAATTATAGAATAACCACAAACTTGATAACAGTGAGATCTATATCGGATTAGAACCCAAATCTTTCAGGGCAATACTCAGCGATTTATACCACTGTTTTTTCTCTATATTTTATATTTTATCATTATTTTAATAATCACCTTGATACCCGTGGAACATATAAAGTTGCAAGTAAGACAATATTTTTTTTCTTTACTAATTGTATTTAATAATTATTTTTATGCCTAAAAACGTATATGTTAAAATAATAATATGTGTTTAATTTTACACTTAAATTTTATTTATCATAATATAAAATATTTAATAATCTACTGCAAATGATAAATATGTGTACATATTAAATAGGTGGCAAACAATTTTCATGATAATAATGAATCTATTTTAATTATTAGAGCAAAAGTTTTATGTATTGCCAACATATTTGGGTCTAAATCCCGAAAACCAGAGATATATTTTATATATTGAAATATTTGCATATTTTGCGGCATTGATAACATTTTAAAATGTTCTGGAATCAAGAATACATTTCTAAAAAAATATTTCGAATGCTAAAAATTAAAAATATTTTTATAAACCTATCTTCCTTTTGATTCATCTTCTTCTCAACTATAATTGTGTCTATGTGTGCCTTATTCAGTAACCAGATTATTCATCGAATGATACTCTAGTAAATAAATAATCACAAAGCTCTTGAACATGGCCGCATAAAAAAGTACTAATAAAGACTTTTTATGCCTCCATCACAACGCACAAATCAAATACAATTCGACCCACACACGCTCGTCATTACCATTCTCAACAACACAAACAAAACATCTACAATTGAATCTCACACGTTCGACTCATTATCATATCTTTGTTTGTGTTTAGTCGAAGATTCAGAGCGTGCACGAATCGTAACAATTGAGTTACGACATCGTCGTAGGTGCGAGTTTATCGAGTTACGTTTGCGCACCTATACGCAATATCAACAGATGGTTTTTCTTCGCCGGCTCGATCCGCCGTGAAATCGGAACAGATTGCCAAAGTTACGTCGGTCGTATATTATTATTATTAAAACGTGAACGTAATTGCCAAATTACCGGGCTGCGAGCCGGGATCCTTAAGCCTACCCTTGTCACAAAGTTGGACAACAGATGGAAACGTTATCCGGCAACTACGTCGATACGTCGTACCTATGTATAACGTATCTATAATGGATTCGGTGAGCGTTTTGCATGCGAATCAGACGATTAATCGTATTCAGATGATTGGATACTATTTGTGTTATGTGCGTGAAGTATTTGGATCATTTATCGTTTGTCTTTCATTCTCTTGAATGTCGCTGAGTAATTCTGCGGTATTTGAATGTTCTGAATAAAATGGTGCTACTTGAACAATGCATCAACGTAAATCGATACATTTGCATCGTAAAAAATATTCAGTGAAAACGTTGCTTCAATAGCACTGAACCATTAAATGGCAATAAAGCGACTAAAGCATTTTTTTATAATAAATAGCACCTTAGACATTTCAGAAAACAAACTAATATAATTTTTAGTGCCATAGACAACAATCAACATTAAAATTTTATTACAAATAAATCGAGTGCTTATGCAATTTAAATATAAAATAAATACGAATGAAACTAATGCATACAATAAAAAATGCCCTGAATTTAAATAAACTATATACAAACATCTTGTATTTTCTTGTATAAAACCTATAAATTACATACAAATCGCTATATTGGTTTAAAATCATATTCTCACCAATCTTACTAGACGCATATTCCACAATTGAAAACATTCGCTTAACTTTTTTTAATCTATATATATATATTTTTTGAACGATGAAAACAAACTAGAAAAAACAGCATAATTTATATCGTCTTAGTTACCAAAAAGTCTGCACATTTAAAAAAATACCTTGCTACTTATATTTGTTTAGTGTTGTTTTATTTGAAAATATTAATACAATTTATTATATCTTGAAATGAAAAGCAATATCATGCCCTAATCCTACGATAAGCGTCCAATATATGCCTGAACTCATCCATAGAATCAGACAGCCAAGTATTTGGTTTATAAAAATCCTAATATGAGCGATTCGCGTTTGATTGATTATAAAAGTTATGTGTCATATATTTTATTGCGCTATTAATTTAAATAACTTACGTGTCCAAATACAATCAATTGCCTTCATAAATATGTTTTAATGGATCAATTATCAAAAAAATACCATTTTAACCAATAATTATGATTGTAATCATTTAATCGTAAAGGTTAGATTTTAAATAAAAGTACGGGCAGTCAAATAAACCAAATAAATTCATTATTTATCACTAAATTGAAGTTTTCGTTTGATGAAGTATTTAACATACAAAACTTTCAGAGCTTATAGAATTTAATAGTTAATTTGTGGTGCGACAACTTATTTGAGAAAACTCAAGTGTTCGATCGCGCAAAGCTGAATTTATAATATGCATAAACATTGAATGTTAACAAACTTAACATTTTTATATAAATTATTTATGACTGTCTTAAGAGCATAAAATGCTAATTAATTCCGACTTTAGTTTAACAAACTACCCGACTTAAAATATACATGTTTTTTTATTTCGTATCGCTTTGTATGAACGGTGTATAATAATACACGTAAACATATGAAATATATTTATTTATAATAATAAAAATTGAATTTGTTCCGATTGATTTTCAAACCACCGGTATTGCATTCTGTTGTTTCGACCAATGAAAAATAAGCATTCAAATATAAAACAAGATGGCCGACAGTAACGTGACAACAGTTTTAAATAATTATTATTTATTAGTAAAATTTTGCTATGCGACAATAATTTTCATTAATTTGTCATTTGACTGAATATAAATTATCGGATTGCAAATTTACTAGGTATGTTATAACTATGAAAATGAAATATATACATAATGTGCGTAAGGATTATAAGAATACATTGATTAAACTAGATAAAAAACCATAAAACAATCTTCGTAATGAAATCTTCAAATTTTGAATTCCCGTTGACGTGCTTCGAGGCTGAAAAGTGAGTTTTTTCTTTTACAATACATAAAAATTATCATTGCTTCTGATTTAATGCACATATTCGTTAGATATAACGAATTGCAAATAAACCATGTACTTATCTGGTAATCGTGGACGTGTAATATATTCTTAGTATGTATGAGGATTGAAAGTTAATGTCGATCAAATCGGCGCTGTCGCAGTGAGAACGCTATATATTATATATACATACATCAGCCAATGGATATCTTATAAATGTGTAGTTTCTTGGACATTTTACAATGATTATAAATATGTGATTGCATATCTGGAATAATCGATAGCCAAAATATCTAAGAGTGGATTATTTTTAATTTTGATGTAACAAAATATGTATCTAAGTCAGTGGTTCTTAACCTTTTCAAAGTCACGGTGCACTTTTGATCATGGGAAAAAGTGGCGGTGCACCAGAATTAAGAGGTCGAAAAAAATATGTGGACATAATTTTTATTACATATTTAAAAAAAATAATAGTTACGTACAAAATTACATACGATTTTTTTACATATTTTTAAAAATTAAATTATATAAAAAAGTTTAATATTGAAAATAAATTTAGTTAGTTAATTTTGCTCTAGAAACATTTTTTTATTGCGTATTTTATTAAAAATGTTTGTATTAATATTTGAAGGTGCTCTTTGGGTGGCAAATCTAAGTGGTCATTTTCCCCCCTTTATTTACCCAAAATTACGTTCCTGCTTAACATAATGGAATTTATATGATCAATCAAAAATTAAATGATGTGTTACCTGAGCTTGTTGGCTTTTCAGATATCAGAAATATTAGGTCAAATATTTGATATAGTTACCCTGAATTCTTCGTTTAATTTTTTTTATAGTTTTCATATTAGTTGTTGTTGAGAAACCAAGCTCACACATATATGATGTTAAAAACTGTAACAAAATTTTCAGTGCCTTCATGTAAAGAACTGAATATTCCTCTTGGACAGTAATCCGAAAATTCTTCATAGTTATTTCGGAAAATTTAATTTTTAGAGTACGATCAGTCGACAATGAGACTAATTTGCTGATTTCGTATCCAGTCATAATTTTTTATATATAAGGATGGAAAATAATGTGCAATCTTTTCTTCCAATAAAACTAAATGTTCTAATATTGCGGAAATTACTCCCTCAGGAATGTTTTCGTTAAGTGAAGGAAACATATCTAGTTTTACTTCTATTATTCGATTTTTCCTAAGAGTTATTAACACTAATATGAGATTTTTCATTATTACTACCATTGTAATATGTATAATTAACTTTGGTATGTATACAGTTAATTGTCAAATCACTGCTGTTTGTCTTTTCATATTTGATCCTAGAAAGTCAATAGTAATATTGCTAGAATAACTGTGATGTATTATTCATATAACCAAACACTTACTGCCACACTCATAATTTATAGTTTTAATTATATTATCTGTAATTTTAAGTGCAACATCATTTGGAATCATCTTCAATTAACACTTATGTGATTATAACATATTTCACTGTTTATTTAATTGCACAGAACTGCGCGCAACGAGTGCTTGCCAGATGTAAGCAATTTTGAGATTTAGGGGAAATCCCGGTTTTGGGCGCGCTTGAGAACGAATTTCGAAATTGATTTTATCGATTTAAATTGTAAAACACTTAACTATACATTGTTTTAAATATAATATAAATAATGTGGATTTGTTTCTCTATACAGAAAAAAGTGTACTTAAATTTTGGCGAATGTTTTCAATTTAAAGTTATAGTTTTTAGAGAGTTTTTAAAAATTCGCTTGAAAAAACATTTTCAACGAAAAGAGGCAAAGTTTCAAAATAACAACCAACTACTAAACACATAGTGTTTCAAAAATCCCTCTTACTAACGCCTTTAAAAGAAAACTACACAAAATTGTATAACACTATTTAAATATTTTTAAAACTATAAAGTTTCAGAATAAAACTTCAAGATTTATTAAAAATATTTTTTTCAACCTTAATTTTTTTTAAATTTTATTATGGATTTCAAGTATTTCAAATTTATTATAGATTTTAAATATGTTTAGTTTATTATAAATTTTAAATACAGTGAAAACTTTCTGCACTTATTAATTATTAAAATATATAATGCTGCGCAAAAAAAAACATTTACTTAAAAAATATATTTAAAGTAAAATACTTTTTAATAAAAATAGACAAAGGTCTCAAAATTATTAATATTTTTTAAGTGCATATTGCACTTATTGCCCACTTTTGGTCTCAAGTAACAGATTAGGTGCTTGATATTTTCAGTTTATTGTTTCTTTCCAATTAGTAAATGTAATTAAAAACTGGCTTTTATATTTACACATAAAATATATAAACAACTTTTTTAATTATAAAGTAACATATGGTGTAACTAAAAAACGTTCTTATTACTAAAATTTAAATTTATGATTGAATTGTGTTAGATTATGTTAAAACGGACCCTCCAACACCTAAAATACGCTAAAACACAATCAATGACTTATAATCGCACACATTGCACCAATCACATAGTATCAGTAAAGTGTAACAAAATATTTTTTGATATTAGTCATATTTTTGAGCGGATGTGTAAATGATGCTATTATTATTATTATTATTTATTTAAACTCTAAACATACTTTTTAATGATACAAAATGTTACGTTTTATTATTGTTTTTTATGTTGAAAACATCTTAGTATTTTTTTGTTTTATTAATATTTAGTTAAGTTGCAAACCTATTTTGAAACTTAATACAGTGAAATCTCTTTGTAACGAATACCGAAATATCGAAATACCCATAACAATGAATCTCCAATTTATCCCTGATAAACTTTCATACAAAATGTTGTCATTGTAACGAAGACTGATCTCAGTATAACGAAATATTTTGATCCGAATTTAAGGATGACGTTACAACTTGACCCAATATTTTTCCGAATTCAGTTCGTCTATGACTTGGCGTGTGCCGGATGTGCTCACAAGCGACAGTCAATGTGTTTCGCCGACCCTCAAACTTTTTAAACAAATTTATTGTGTTCCTTAAATCCGATCCATTAAAACGATCCGTCAATCTTATAAGAGGTTATTTTGATGCTGTAGTAATATGATAATTAAAAAATATCTATCCTTTTCCTTACATTCAATGTAACGAATTTTCAGTACAACGATTTTTTTGTTCGGTACCGTGAGCTTCTCTATACTGAGATTTTACTGTACAATATTTAGTTTTATCAAATTTATAATCTAACTTTAAATAATATAAAATGTTTACTTCTGGAAATATTTAGCTAAGTTGTAAACCTATTTTCAAATGAATTGAAAATATTAAGTTGTTTTTTATAGATTGAACCATTTTAGCTATCATTGAAAATTCTAAATATTAATGTCGAATTTTAACCATAAAAATCAGGACGAAGCTTAAATAATATTTAAAATACAAAAAGTTGAGGGTCCGGTATTCGCACACTTGCTAGCTTCGGTACCTCACGATAGTGATCAGATACATAACTTGAATTAATTAAGATAAATAAGATCCTAAACAAATAAAAAATATATAACAAATTTATATAATAAATTTGCTACAATTCTTATTTAAAAAATAAAACGAGAAAATAAAATAATTTAAGATATTCACCTTTCTTTTTGTAGTAATATTCATGAATCGCCTTTTACATAAATACACGTAGTCGCTTTTGTACGCCATTATTGTTAAACTTTCCTTTTAGACTTTGAAATAATGAATCGGCAATGCAGATTCGTTAAGGCGGTGTTTCCTGAATTGTTCTATCGAGTCCCAGCGGAGCCATATATACTACGACGGCTACATCCCTCGTAGCAAGTTGTTCCGTAGTAAAATCGAATCCAATTAACAAACTCGACTGCCGATTCTACGAGCTAATTTCGTTTATTTGCCCACGCCTATATATTATATCTCTGCGAGGCATAAAAAATATGACCTCGCCAGGTCGAGCTCCCCTAGACCTTTCGGTGTGTATATGAGGGGGATATTATATAACGCTCTGTTGATCGGGATGTCGTATATCAAACGGTATTAACCCCTCCGTGCAGTATTGATTCGACAGTTTTTACCCCACCCCATATACGATGGGGCACCCTGTTGTGTATTAAAAGGGACAGACGGACAAATAATAGCGTATAATTCAGACGCCCACACCGCAATGCCAGGAACACAATCAGAAGGGGTTAGCCATCGATTGAAATTTATTAAAATTTAATGACTCGTCGAAACTATCTATATATTTCCTGTCGTTGAATAAATTTATCTTTTTATAAAGTAATTTAAAAAAAATTGAACAATGTTTTGATTTTTAGTTATTTGATTGCCTTCTGAATTGAAAGCTTTAAAAATACGAGTCAAATAGATGTTAAATATGAAACTATAATAAATAGTGAAAGGTCAAGAGATATTATTTATAATATACATGTATTAAGTTATTTAGAATATTAAGTGCCAATTAAACCTATGTATCGTTTTTGATATTTACTGAAAATAGTGTGTAAAAAGCTCAGATACTTATATACAAGGATTTTTTTAAAATAAATACTTATCCAACTCAAACTCAAAGGAAATACATATTGCTCCATAGTTTGTCTGCACTTTGATATTACACTATGTTTTTAAAATACAGCTATCGTTATTGATATTACTACAGATTTCTGATATAAAAGTATTGGTCAAATTGTATTCAAGCCGAATTTTGGTCAATAGGAGAGCGCAAAAACAATTATCACTTCTCAGAAGTCAAAAATTCACGGCAAAAGCAATAAAATCGTTCCCACTGAGACGGCGACAGCACGATTTTATTGCTTTTGACGTGGATTTTTAACTTCTGAGAAGGGATAATTGTTTTTTGCGCCCTCCTATTGGTCAAAATTTGGTTTAGATGTGTTTCATTAAATGAAATACACTTATTATGAATCGTAATATTGTTATATAGTCTTATTATGAACGCTAGATAATCGAGTGTTTTCACTGCGACGATACAATTTTATTGATTTTTATTTGGATTCATAACAGGGTCATTTAGAAGGGGCAGTTAGGGACATTCCCTCTCACTTTTAAATTTGTACAGAAAAATGCATATCATTTAGTGAAATCAAAATATTAAAAAAACGATCACTGACTGCCCAACTTTTGCTCCCACCCCTGTACAAATTTTTTTTTTATTATTTAAAAACTTGAGCTAATGTATTTATTTTTCGATTTTCAATCACATCCAATATAAAGGCTGCATATGTTATTTTTTCTTAAGCCATCGTAAATATACATATAATTTTTATCCATCGTAAGATCATTCATCGCTTCTTAAAAATGACGCACAATGAGATTCAGAAAATATGTCCATATGTTCTGTTGTTGTTTTGGACTTTTCTTAGGTGGACCGGTGGTTAAAAAAAAGCTGAAATTTTCATTCATTTTTAAACTTGGGATTAAACTTTCACACTAAAAAATAAATGAAAATAATATGTATGTATTATATAGTATAAAAAGTAAGTAGAACTACTTGCGGTTGAGCCTTCAGAAAGTTTAACGGGAAACGAAGCTTTAGTTAATTTTTCCAGACAATGGGAGAGAGAGCGCTTAACTTGAGTTTAAAATCGGCCAATGAGGGCTTTAGAAGTTGTTTCTGATTGTGCAACGTGAGGTATAGAAAATCGAATGCTTTTTCGCCAGAAAGAAGCTAATCCTTATTAGCTTTTATTAGATGATAAACTAAAATGCCGTTAGAATTAAAAGACTATTTTTTAATATATTTTTAAAGTGTATGTATATATTATGAAGTGCGGTTTATTATAACGTGACACAAAAGGCAAAACTCTCTTCCAGGGTCGGATTTTGTACGCTTCTAATCGGATTAGAATAAGTAGAATATACTTAATATTGAAATAAATAAATAAACTCAGGGAATCTTTTTGAGGATAAAGAGCGAATGGCGTTTATTTTACATTTATATTAAGAAACCCCCAAACATAAATAAATATTATTTACAAAAATAATATTCGTGAAATAATAGTAATTAAATTTAAAATACATAAATAAAGTCATGTATATATTGTTTTATCTTAATATAAATAATGAAATAAAGTCGTATGGTCTGAGATTTATAGGATTCAAATACATAATCCATAAAGACTCCGACCTTAATAGACAGAAATTGCGTTTGTAGTGAATAAAAATGAACTTATCAAAGCATATCTGCCCTCTTCATCAACCCTACGGTTTATTGGATATCTTACATAGCCAGTAGTACTGTACTGAAAGCCCTGTGAAAGCAATGTGTCTTAGTGATTATTATAATTTATTGTATATAATTATAATTCCAATCGATTATCACAGATTAGGTTTTCCCAAATCTTCCTTATCTCACCAATGTATAATTAAATTAAAAACGAGCTTGTTCCTGCATAGGGAACATTCTCGATATTTTTAATTTTTTGCGAAATGAAAATTCTCATTTCCAAATTTTCCTATTTTGATATATAAAAGAAATATATTTAATTATTAATTATAAGTATATTCCTTAACAGATAACTTGATCATTACGATATACGCGAATAATCGAAAGACCAGAACAGATCGATCTACTTCGATTGATTATAGTAAAACATAGAATTTCGTTGGAATTTTGTGCCTTCGTATTTATACCTGAATCGTTGAAAAAATTGGCATTACCAGCAGTTGCTACTTTACATTTTTGATATATAAAGCATATATTAGTCATAAAAAACCTCTTTGAATTATTATAAAAACGAGATTTAATTTTGCCGACGGGAAAATTTCATGACGTAACTTTGTGAAAAGCTTCAATATATTTTTTTAATCTGCTGATTTTTACGCAGAGTAGCTTCTTCTTATCTAATTAATAACTCAGTTCTTTGCTTACGAAAGCGAAGATTAGTTGAGAAATTTGTAAACAATTTTTTGTTGTGCAAATACTTCCCATCTTATTAAAAGCTTCTAAGATAGCATGCATGTTTATAAACCTTCCTTTTTATGCAGCAGTTGTTAAACATTTAAAAATATTTGTAGTAAGTTATTTTTTTAGTAAAAATGTTTTTTTAAATCCTATACATGGCATTTTTCTCGAAAAATTTCTTGAGAAAAACACTGCTACTAACCATTTCAGAACTTGATAAAAAATAAGTATAAGCTTAAGGAAGTATATTTTAGTATATATGTTTGTATATAGTATATTCAGAAAAAGACATGCAATAGAGCAAGAATTATTAGCACTGAATCGTGATAATTTCTTCCTATTGGAGCGGTTTTTTAGATCATCAAAGCAAAAATAAAGCCGCCGGCCGGTTAGAGTAATAGAAATTGTATAAAATGTTGGTTATTCAAATACTTTCGATCTTTCGAGAAAGTATGCATATTTTCAAACATCTGTTAGGAACACCTTCTGAAAGGTTTCTTACCTGAGTGTCTTCTTTTAATATTTAAGCATAAATAAGGCGAGTTCGAGTGTTAAAAATTAGTAAACAATTTTTTGTCATTTCCAGATCCATAATAAATCCTTCCTAAAAGTATGCATATTATGCATGAACCCGCCTTTACTTATGCAGCATTATAAAAAAGCAGTAGTTGTGAACCATTTAATAATATTCGTACAAATTTAATTTTATATAATTAAAAAAAAACACTCACAAATACGTTTATTCAATTGTGGATATCTAATTAATATAATATCTTACTGGAAGCTAAGAGCAATTTTATAGAATGCTTATAAGAAGCAAGATAGACATAGATTCGCTTCAATAGTTTATGGAATGTCTCAATGAACACGAAATTTCGTATTGTAAGTTGAGTATAGTTTTCTCTATCTGTCTTTATACTTCGGAAACGTAAACTATAGAGGCGATAGATCGAAAGAGATTAGAAGCTTTTGAGTTGAGGTGTTGGAGGTGTAAGTTGAGAATATCAGACGAGCGCTCAAATATTTGTGAGAAAATAAAAATAAGGAACAGACGTTGGACCATTTATATTCAGTTGATTATCTGGATCTTTGGTCATGTAACCTATAGAGAGATCTTGATTAAGTTAGACCGATTTAATAAAGACTTCGGTAGTAGAGATATTTCGACTAAAATAATCAATTGAGAGCTATTCGTAAATGGTCATCTGTTTCATAAGGTTATTATTTCAAAAGAGTCTGTGACAAGAGCTCTGTTTAATAGCCCGGGAGTTTCAGACAACTGCGATCCATATAAATCGGGGCGCTTCTAGACCTAACTTCCTACCTGGGCTGTCGCGAGCATCAGTCGCTGTGGAATTATTCGTCGCAAAGCTACTGCTGATCTCTGGCTTATCTAATATTTATGGAGATGGACCCGAGATGGGGATAATTAAAACAATACTCTCTATATACCTTCTGAAATTGTTGGTTTAGCTGGTTAGTGTTTATTTATGTTACAAGGCCGGATATTTTTGCTTTAGGAACTATTAGCATAATGTATTTTTACTGAATTTTAATTGGATAAAATAAATAGAATTTCAGTGACTTGCTCGATTAATACAGTTTGAAATTCGCTAGAGAAACGTTTCCATGTCACTCGATCCTGTCAAGGGTTCCACCCACGCCGTCTTCCCGATTGTTAGACACTCGAAAGGCTTTGTCGAGTGTAAACAGAGGCCGCGGAAAAATCAACTTTGGCCGCAAAAGCCGTCGAGCTTTATTCGACTGACGGGCTCAAGATTTTTAAACGTTCTATTTTGCTTCAGCCGGTACTAAATTCAAAGGCCTTTTGTGCACAATTTGACCTCCGGTTTTTGCCCTCGGCGAGCGGACGCCCTGTTTTGTCAATAATCCTTTTACTCTCCTATTTCATCCGGGCGTATTTTTTCCTCGTTATTATATTGTGTATATCCTTTAACACTTTTCACCCGCAGGTTCTTTCGTTTACCGGACAAAACAACAATGAAAAATGTAAAAGCGACATTCGCTCATTTTTCAACGCGCACAATATGACGCTGAATGTGTTTTTTAATTTTTTTATTCATTATGAAATATGTTGTAAAATGAAAAATTCTATATTATATGGTGGATTAAATTTTTTTATATATTGCTGTAATTATATTTTTGCTAGCATGTGTAATTTTTTGTTAAAGGTGGTTTTATAATTTTTACGAGTGTATTATACAGTTGAATAATAAAACCAGCAATAACATAATTCAACATATAAATCAGGTTATTAAATATATGTAGCAATATTTAATAATAATTAAATAATACATATACAATAACTATTCTACAAACTTAGGTGTAAAAAGTGAAAAAAAATCGACAGTAGCCAATTATTTACAATAACAAAAATTATAATTTTGATTCCAGAAATTTGAATACCTTTTTCTACTTTAAAGAATCATTGCAAAGCTCGCCTATAAATTAGTTTAAAGTAAATTTAGTGATATACAATATTTATGATATTTTAATAAAAATAAAATTAAGCGTGTAATTTTATATATGTGTTATTATTAGTGATTATAATACATAGAACATAATAAATTGATTTGAAGCAGAGTTTTGAACTCTAATTATTGTTATTAGTTAACCTCATACCTAGATATAAACAAATTAGTAATGTAATGCTTAGAATAAGTTGAAATACAATCTTAATTAAATTGTTGCTAAAAATAAAAATATAAAAATGTAATTGCATACAAATTTAAAATTAAGAAAATAACAATGCAATTTAAATACCTAATTTCGTGCTGCAGCTGCACACGTCAACCGCAACGTTTGGCGAATATCAGGCAGTCATTCTAGGAGCTATCATACCATTTTCCCTAGTCAAGTTTAAATCAGTGTAAATATATTTTTTAAATTATTTTACTCAATCTTCCTTGAATTCAGGTACTTCTAAAAATATTTTATACGCTCTTTTAAATATACTTTTAAATTCTGTTAAAAACTGTAAAACTATGTATGATGTAGATAAGCTGCTTCTCGGATACCTGCCAAGTATATATGAACAATTTCAAAGAGTCCTAGAAAGCTTGGAACGCTCTGATATGAATAAGTTTTTTGATATAAATATATGATTGATTCGAAATCAATATATCAAAATATGTTTAAATTTGATTTACAGAAACATTAGTAATCAAATTATACGAATTGGCATCTTAATTAGATTTAGCTTGATTTTGTAATTAAATATAATATTGGTATAACTGTGTCTATATATACTATTCGAGTCTTATTCAAAGACGGCTAACAAGTCGATTAATTGATTGATTATTCAAATTGTAGGCTGTTAATTTCAAGGTGGGCGTCCGTCCTTTATTCAGAAGCGGCAGAAACGAATCGCGCTAATTGCGCCTGAAATTCGGTATGCAGACCGAGTTATTTCAGGTTCAACGCACCTTTGGCCATAAATTCCGCCGCGCAGACAGGGGACAGGGCACGACCACCGCGAGGAGGGGCTGCGCCCCCGCGGGGTGTGTCTGCTCCCAAACCATCGTTCGCAGCCACCGGCGGAGAAAAAAGAAGTGGCTGGCTGGCTGGCTGGCAATAGCCCCATCGAACTGTACGCACACAAAGCAATGCCTTCTTTCTTCTCCTTCTCTTTACAATGTATGTACATTGTGTGTTTCCGCGCAGTTGAGTAACAGGTTGCCGTCACTGCGCCAAAGTGACGCCCTAATCACTCCTTTTTGCTCCCGCGTTAGATTCTTCGGCGATGGGATGACAGGTTTGCGACAAAATGGTAGTGTGCAAAAAATACTGAGGTATATATCGTCGCCTTAAAAGAAAATTGCTATAACTCAAAAATAGTATTTTTTAAATTTATATACGAAGCAATTAGAAATAGCTATTATTGCTACTTTAAAAGTATTCATAATATTTTTAAATAAATTTACAAAGAGACCCAAAAAAATTAAATGCACTTAAATAACTGTTTGAAAGACAAAAAATGTCATTAAGCAAAGCTTTATAATGAATGAACAAACCGGTTGCTGAAAAAGCTTTTTCTGCTTCAACAGATTTGGGTAAAATACATAGATAATGAGCTTCAACGATTAAATTTAAATTTTACGTTCTTGACCACTTACTTCGCACATCTGTATTTCTTTAAGAAAATTCATTATATTGTATCCGCGACTTGTAGACATGAGTTTGTTTTTTAGTATGCTTTCTTTGCCATATCTTACATATCAATTGTGTATGTTACTATGTCATTTACTGCATTGCTTCATCATTCAAACAACAATTTCAAACATTATGATAAGAAAATACCTACTCGCCTCGATAATAGGCTTAACAATAAAAGAGGTAACTCAGTGCTAATTAATTGCGTAATGATTATTAAGACTTCATGAACCACCTGTAAGGACGTCCATCACTCGTAAGCACTGCATTTATCCTGCGCAAAAACCATTATTGTCATTTACGCTGTTTGCCAGCGATCTCAAAAAGCGTAAACACATTCCTTGGTGCGACCAACAAGAGATGCAATTGGCCCACAACATCCTCATCTGTGATACGTTATAACTGTTTTGATTCAAGAATATAAAATATGTGACACTTTGTCACATCATCTGATGGGCAAAAACAGACGAATGAAAATGGCATTCGATCACAAAGATATGACATCACAACGATAATCTCAGCTACTCTACTTGGGATTGAAATGCCGGTAATACTAGCATTGGGGCAAAAATCGATCTTCGGTAATACCGGTAGTACCGAATTTTTTTTCTCAAATCCCTACATTTTATTTTCACACACTCCATTCTCATAAGGTCTATTAAAAAATCATAACTGAGCAAAAATAATAAGTAATGTAAGAATTTTATTGGAATTAATTAGTGAGTAGTACTCTGGCTCCTGGTATTAAAATTTAGAGGCATCCTGTCGATCAAATATGATGATTTTCTAGACTTATTATTCCAAAAATAGAAAGATTGTACAAAATATTTTCAAAAATAATTTTTCCGATAATGAATGAAAGTAAAGAAATAAATAAGACAAAGGGATTTTTGTACACAGTCGTTTTATTGTTTTTTATTAGTATTCGTAGACATCACAATAAAAGATCAGCGTTTAAAATATATTTAGAAGTACTTGAATTCAAGGAAGATTGTTTAAAAATTATTATTGTTTTAAAAGCGAAATATGCACAGACTTACGGATAATAGGTCATTTGAACCTGTTTGTTTATCATATTACAAAAAAAATACGAAGACGAGAATATTTACTACATCTTCCTTCAATATTTCCATAGAAAATATTTGAAAATGACTCTTGAATCCTTGGATTTTTTTGCAAAATTCACAAGCATTCGCACTTAGCAATAAAATATTTAGTTCGACTTGAATGAATGTACATTATATTTTTATTAGCAATTAATGAAAAAAAAACAATGTCAATACCTGTAATACCGGTACTGACTGTTTTTCTCTCGGTAATACTAGTAATATTGCAATCCCTATACTCGACACGCCAGCAAAGACTTCCTGACTTCCAAAAGACGCATTCATGATACAATATTTCTATTTACATTAACTACTAGTAACTAAATAAACTTACCAGATTTTTCAGCGTCTATTTTGGCTGCAAAATCATACTCTTTAGGACTCAAAATCCGATTTTTTTTTTATATATATATATATATAATATATATAATGAGTCTGTAAAATATATTTAATATCGTAATGATAATTCTGAATGCAAAGTATTCTATAGCTCAATAGATTGCTTAAAAGTATATTAACTATGTGTATATATTTACATATGTATATATATACATATTACGTAGCACTTCAATTCATTTGCATATAAATTTTCTTAGATATAGCGAAAGTTTTTAAGTCAACTAATAGAAAAATTTATAAATAAACATTCTTAAAAGTAAAAACGTAGTCGCATATCACGAACCTTATTTTTCCCATTAACCGGCTCGTGAACTTTCCCAAAGTATCCTATGGGAAATAAATTAATTAATATCAAATCCTCCACAAAAAAAGCTACGTCAATATAAATACATTATTTATTATTTTTTATATTCACGGGTTTTTACTTACAAGTTCTTCTGCCTATTTATATATAATAATTGCACATTAAAGAATGTATCAATTTTTGATTGCTTTTCTCTCTTTTTAAGGAAGCTCTTTAAATAGTGACGTGCTATGCCATTTTAGAGATCCCTTACTGTATTGAAAATCCTTTGAATCTTGCAAGTCCTTAAGAATTTCCCTGTAGTTATTATTTTATGTTATTTTTCTCAGGTGAAACATTTGTTAGTTACCTCACCCTTTAGTTTTTCTGTAGTAATCTGAAATTATGCTCATCTAAGAACTCATCCAAATATTCTTTAAATTCTAAGTACAGATCTGTTGCTACTACTACAACGTCATTCGTGATTTCTCATAAATGACATAAGATACATTTCTAATATGTACTTACTGATAGACAGACACTAATATTGTACAATAACTATGATTGTATGACATATGCATAAATATGCTTTATCACACGTGAATGATAAACTATTTGTGTGTGCTATTTTAAGAGGACTACAAATTCAATCAGCATATAGAAAACATACATAAAGATGCTGGGATTTGTCTTACGATACACTTTCCTTGTTTCTTGTATAATGTGCGCAGTACCCATAAGCATGCTTCTTTGGTCTGGTTGGAAAACAATGCAACTGACTAATAGTGTAGTCCGTAACGTCTCAGACTAGTAACTCTAAAGTTGCGGGTTCGAGCTCCGGCAGCGAAACTCAAATTTTTATTTATAAAAAATATGCTATTATTAAAAAACTTGCCCTAGCAGCAGTAACATCAATTGATTATGAATTTTATAGCACATATTTTTTTTATAATTAATAATATAGATGTCACCGATTCCCAGACTTTCAGTCTGGTGGTTAATACTTACTTGTAGGTATTCATTATGTCTGATTAACTTGAGCTGGTACAGATTTGCCCGTTGTAACGCATTGGACTTATGCCTCTCAGATTTAATAAAAATAAAATAAAATAAATATTATCCATTTTTATTTCCAATAAAATACCTACATAATATGCTGGAATATAATTCCTTCGAGTGGCGTCGACAAGTGTTCTTCACAATCCAGAAATTCTGGAAGAACTTCGTTTTTGTGTGCCATCTATTACCAGCGATTGCGTTCGCATCGTTAAATTACCGTATGCAAGAACATAAGTATTGGGAAACTCTCCAATAAGCAAAGCTTTTTCATTTTTAACCTGTCGGATAGTAATGATTTGTTTTCATCCGGGTGCTCACAGTTGATAGACGAATTGTGGTCTAGACGTTATTGTTTATAAATTTATCTGTAAATATATCAGTTATATTTATATTAATTATCAGTTGGAAGTTGTTCTGTGTTTATATTTAGATTTCTATACCAATTTATAATCTTAATCTATATTTTTGATTTGTCCAACTGATTTTTATTTTTTTAATAATTTATTGAACAATAATTCTTTTAAAATATATTATTACAAAATAAATAGAATAATAAATCAATGGCTCTTTTCAATTGTTACTATGCAAATTTTGACACGCGTCTCCTAAATATCTATTAATTTCGTGTTGTGACAGTCTTATTCTAAGCCGACGATATACTCTTATTTGTTTGCAATGTAGCAAAAAGGGTACAATATTGCTAGCTTTTACCCGCAGGTAGAAAGCCCTACCTCCTTTTATTACCTTGTTGAAAAAGGGTTGGGTTTCAGGTGAGGTTTACATACAATTGCTTTATTACAATGACTTACCAAGAAATTAGTTTGCCGAAATTTATAACACTAATGCAAAAGGACACTCAATCAATTCAAAGGGAAGGAAATGTATGTATTACTAACTTTTATACCCGGTTATATATTGTTTGTTTCAAAATTTAACTATACTTGTTAAATTATTTTCATCTGTCTGTTTTTGATACTCCGCTGCAAAGGAATTGACCATAAAAGAAGCATTCATTATCACGTTGAGTGACAGAAATATATTTATGACTTATTTATTGTCATGACAAGGCAAGGCTTATCCTCATTCCTCGTCGACATAATAGGGCTACCAACTTAAATGATTCGGATAATTTAAAAACTAATCCAAAAAATTTAAAAATGGATTTCATCGACTTTTAAATTTATTGATACGAGTATTGTTTGTTTTTATAGTCATTATCTTAAGTATCTTTGATATAATTATGGCAGTGTTCTTTAATTGATGATTAAAATCAACTAATAAGTTTTTTAATGTTAGTATATAGGTGTGTTATATATTATTTGTATCGCTTTATTTTTAATGAAATAAAATAATTGCTAGTGTTACTCCACACCCAGCAACCATTTGTTAGTACCGGTCTAATTATCTGTTTATATAGACATATTTTTGTTAATGTGCTACTTCGGTTAAATATTTTTTTAGCAAACTCTTCTGGGTCTGATTTTCGCAATACTTTTTCTGAATTAAGCTTGAAGTCTAGATGCTTGCAGAGAACACATTTTGGCTGTTTTTTAGACTCCGATTTATCAGGCAATGTAAAAAAGATTTGAAATGCTTTATTCAAATCAGTACCGTTTTATAATTTATAATTGCATTTTCTTGCTAAATAATGAACAAATTTTAATCCACAAAAATTGTTAAATTTAGAAAAAAATTGTCATACTATGCCTTTATTTTATTTTTATTGCTTCGTACAGAAGCCACTAAAAAAAATTTATAAGCTCACAGTATTATTTAAAAAAATATTTCATTTTATATTCTTAAAATAATATATTTTATTTTAAAACCATGCACCTAATAATAATATAAGAATAAAGCTCTAGTCCTTAAGAGAGTCGTTTAATGATGATCAAACGAGATGTCAAGTAAAGAAAAGTAATTTGGCAAATGTCCAGAAAAAACGGATAGATGTGTTTTAATAAAAATTTCGTCCTCATAATAAATAACACAGGTACTAGTTGCATTGCAATTTCTTATCCCGTTTTAACTTCGTTCTCTGTTGTGATTTCTCAGATGTAACTCATTCTGTCGACATCCTAGATTCTAGATCTTATCTTCGTTGGCTAAGGTGTATAGAGAAAATGAATCAAGTGAGAGAAAGCTCCTGCATCTACGAGATCAGATGGTAAAATGTGATGAAATTCAACTATTTTATTTTACGTTTACTCCCTGATTTATTATAAAGCAGAATATATTTATTTTTTCTTCTCAAGTACGAAAAGCGTTATTAATCGTTTCGACGGGCGTTGAAATATTCAACGGTCGTTATTAGAGCATTTTCCACGTTAGACGTTTCCCTTGTCCGGCTTTCACTTTTCATTATTATTCAAAGCCGCTTTTATTTTTGTGTTAAGGCAGCGATTTACTATATTTAAGCCAATTAGGCGTCAGTAACGAAACTCATTATATTTTATATCAGCAACGAGATAAATTGATAATTGTTAATGCGATTATAATTCGAAACAAATATAAATAAACAAAGGGAAAGATTACTGGAATTTAAAAAAAAATACTGAATCGATTCATTCAATTAATTTAATTTTAAACAGTAGGATTTTATCTCAGAAATTTCCTGGTAATTATTTAAATAATCTTTCGAGTTCATGTTTTAATTTGTGGTGGTCTAAATAAATGCGAATTCAGGTTAAAAACAAACAAACATTTTAGTAAAAACGGTAAAAAAATCATAAGCTATTTTTAAATTATATGATTAATATGTCTGTCATTAATGTAATTTATAAATCACTCTTAACAATTAGTAAAAAGGATTATGTATATATACAATAGAAGAAACTAACTAGTAAAATTGTGATGTTGTTAAAACATAAATTTAATTTGGCAGAGGTAAGCCAAAATTTTAAAAGGACTAATATTGATTAAGCGAGCACACTGTATGAGGAACAAATGGACTGAAGCGTATATCACAGTATTTAGATAAAAAATATATCTGTTATATTACAGCCTAAAATAAACTATGACATTGTTGCTTTATATGAAGCAACACATAAAAAATATATAAAAAAATACAGTAAATAGACGCAGTCATACAGACCACGACAGATAAAATAATCTACAACACTCCACTATATATAAACTTCAAAAGTAAGAAAAGATATTCTTTATCATATAATATGTAAATCTAAACACAAGGTTCCAAAATACATATTGATCTAATTTAAATATTATAAATATAAGTAATTGTTATTATTACCATAAAATTATTTGTATAACTAGTTCTTAATTTTAAGTGTATATTCCTTTAAAATTATTTTAGATGTTTCTCCTTAGTCTACTTTATAAATTTGATAATAATTTCAGATGCGAGGATGTTTCAAAAAGTTCGTAGAAGTGACATATATAAATGACGTTGTGTAGAGTTAAAAGTTTGTTTCTGTAGTGGTAACCTTGGTAAGCATCCTGTCAAAATTTGAGCTCGAAAAGTATGTTAGTTTAGTTATGACAGCAGTTTGAATAAGACTATTAGTCTTTAGTAATTTTTAAAAAGCGGATAAATTTAAGGATCGTGCTGTTATTAAATGTTATTCTTGGATCGCATGAATGTTAAACAAATTTTAAAATATGCATAGTGTATATAATGCCTATGCCAAAGTGGCAAGATAGATTGCTAATTTAATTAGCGTAAATGAAGCTCTTGGAGCTTTGGTGTGACTGCTCGGCTGGAAACAGATCGGACGATCGAAGTGAAGAGTTTGCATTTTTGTTAATTTCAGCGTAGCTACCAAGTTGAAAGCGAAGTAGTGGATCAGTTAATAGTGAGATGATGGTCTTTGCTCACTCACACCTAAAAAGCGATTGATAAATAAACATTTAAAGAGGTGCTGAGGGCCGCAAAAAGTTGATAGTATACAAGGAGAATTTTTTAAGTACAGCGAAAATAATTTCCTTAACATCACCCAGAATAAACCATAGAGAGTAAGTCTATATACTTTGTTTTGTTGATCAAAGCCCAGAACAACGTCAGTGATGAGGTCCAAACAAGAATAATTTCTACAAATATATGATTACTTAGACTTTATTTCTACAAATAGAAGAGTAAAGTCTGGTGACCTTAAAAGTCAACTCATTTCAATTGACCTTTTGATGTCAGGTAATTTATAAGTTTAGTCAAAGCTTCGTAGAAAATACTTTAGTCGAATAAATATTTTTCTTTACACAATGCCAATTGTCTTATTGAAAAGCTGCTATTGTAATCGATTAAAAAAATTACTGCAGCGATAGATTTGTTGGAATCTTTAAACAAATATATTCAACCTTCGCATCGCAGTATATTTTTCTTCAACCAACTTTGTAAAATATGCATGACTTTTTTATTTATAAAAATATGTCTTTATTAGCATATTTAAAATTGAAAGTATACGCTATATTACATCCGACACGCCGTTAAAATACGTGTATTAAAAACAGTCAGCTGCTGCGTCCGTTTCGCGTTGAAATTTATCATATTTTTAACAATGGCAGCAAACAACAATGCCGCCCGTAAAAAATATAAACTTTATCCCCGCAGGAGCATTGTCGCTTTTGACTGGTGTTATTTGAATGGTCGATTACAGCTGTGCTCAATGGGTGAAATATTCGCAAGGGAGGAATATCTTGACTGGTGTGTGAAAGGTGTTTTGAGGCAATTAATCAAGGTGTTATCGGCCGGGAAATTGCTTTTCACTTTGACAAAGAACATAGAGAGCGTAATAAATAAAGTCATTTGAGAGGTGCGACAAGGTGGTGTTATAGACCACATATTGAACTATTGAATGAACTGTTCAACCACAATAACGCTACCTTTGTTTATGTCTAAAGCAAAACCCAAGTAATTAATACAGAAGAGTATAACTTTTCAAATATTGAGAGTTTCGTATCAAATGATTTTTGTGTATATGCGTAAAGTGGATTTTGTGTAGCAATTCATTTAATATTATTAATATCAATAAATATTTATTTTGAACTCTTTCCTTAACCTATTTTTTGGCATGATCTACATTTCCCTAAAAACTGCATTATATACATAAAACTTAAACACTAAAAATAATTGTATAATTATAACTCGTCGGTTTTTCAAAGTCGTCATTAAAACCAAAGCTATTTTTAAAGCTTTGAAGAATTTAAAATGCATACAATTTTTAATTGAAAAAATAAAAATAAATGCGCTTTAATTTTTTTTATGTATCTCTTTATTTAACATTTTTTCATTAAATGTTATCCAGATATAAAAATAAATTTATTTCTTAGAAATTAATATTGAGTTTTTTGTATAAAAAAATAACTACGTATTTCTCGTTTAACATACATTTGGATAAAAACAGGGATTAAGAAAACATTGTTTCCAATGAGGTGGGGGCGTAATCGTCTCCCCATGGAACATTTTCACATCTATGGGGGCGGATTATATTCTTCGCCAAATTAATTATTTATGAAAAAAAAACATTGGGTGGGTGGCACACTTACATAATAATTATATTGTTATTTTATATAATTTTATTAATGTAAAAGTTTTTTACGTATTTGTTATACAAAAAAAAATATTTTTTAACAAGCAGTGTTTTTTTAGTTTATTTGATATTTTTCATTAATTGTTATGATAGTATTCCAGGTTTCTCAACACTTACATATTTATTGCATCTTCATAAATAAACTTTAAATGCTTAAATTCTAAAAATATAAGACTCTTAACTTTAATACTACTTTTGCAATAAATAATTTAATGTTGAAGAATATGAGTGCTTTATAAAATCCAATACAAATTGTTTCACTTTTGTATTGGATTTTATAATTCATGTAACTAATACATATTATATATTAAAAAATAAGTGTTGTGTAATATAGTTATGTTACAGTGAATGTGTATCGTTCATCAAATTATATTTTAACTAGTAGGAAAATAATTTCATCAACTAGGTCAGTAAACATTTTTTGCCTTAACTTGAATTTTTAAAAATACTACTGATCTTTGTGCGAAGGACCAATAATAAAAAATAAAATAAATTTGCTTATTAAATTAATTAACATCGAGCAGTGATTATATGATAGCGTGTGCATTAGAAGTATTGGTCAGCCTTTAAAGGTTTCCTTTCATGCTTTGACATCGTACATGTATAAAAATAATGGCAGAAAGGAGCAATGCGACATTTCGATTCTCCTTCTTTTCATTTTCAGTGTCGTCGCGTTCAAAAGAGGAAGAATAAAGGAAACCTGATGCAGGGAAAATGTGCACCGCTACATCCATTGCGAACAATCCCCCGGGAAATAAGCACTTCGCGTAATGCAGCTGAATTATTCATGTGCGATGATTTGTTAAAGCCCTTGGAACCTTCATAGGGTCATCCGACGTCAGTCCGGCTCCATTTTCAACAGTTTCAGGAGGGAATGAAACGATTTTCACCCCGAGACGCCAATATTTATTCATAAAAAGACACAAAAAAAAAACATTAAATTGATTGTTATTTTTATTCAATAAAAATACGTAAATTATATAATTCATCGAAAAGTAAATTCTGGGAAGTTTGGCCTTATTAATTTAATTGCCGAAGGATGTAACCCTGAAGCTACTTCAAGTAAAGCAGGTATAAGCCGTGAGTCGTTTTTAATTTATTTTATTTTTATTCCATGGAAACATTTTATTGTCTGGCTAATTAAATGTTTATATTATACATATTTAATAATTTAAAATACAATTAATAAGTATTATTTTAAAGATTAAATCAATTTGTACTAATTTTATTGTAGCAAAGGGGTATAAAAAATTATAATCTAGAGACATGGGCGAAGAAATAAGCCACATTAATAAATGTGTAATATCTTGATAAATATAGAAAATATAAATAATAAGTTGCCTGAATTTTTATTACTATTCAGCTCAACTCTATTTAAATGAATTACAGATTTTGCAAAAGCCAACAAAGATTTTGCGTAAATTGAATATTTACAACCGAAAAGTTTTCATTGATAATGTATTGGTGAGTGCCCACACAAACTTTTATAATTATCAGTAGCGTAATTTTAATAATATGACAATTTAAAAATTGCGATTATGTGGCACATTTTTCGATCGTGCGCAAATATGCCAGCTGTACGTGACAGCAGCCGCCGTGCGGACGTCGTTCACGGTCGCCGTCCGGACGGCATATGAAATTTGAGGCAGTGTGTCCGCTACTCGGAAGTCGGCGACCGCGGCCGATTTCAGTTGAACTTTGGTTCGGACAACTTCCAGAAAATGTAGTGCAAACATAAGAGTATTTTAAAATAAAAAATAGACGTTACATTTTTAATGAAATGCTCTTTTTTCGTATATTTTTATTTTTTATTTCACCACTTTTTTTAGGAGATCATGTAAAAGCTACGGTAAAAATATTTAAAAAACAACAATATTGATAAGTGGGCCGCGGATTGGATATCTATGTCTGAATAGCTGAACTTTCGCTTATCCTCAGTCGAAAACGAAATAGTAGCTAAGTCGAATTCTTTTGAATGGAAAGATAAGAATTCTTTTGAATTTTATGGCATAACTATGTTAAAGCCCACATACATTTATGTAATCTGTCGATTCCCATGCGGAGCGGTTTACTTTTATTACTTATTAATGTAGTTCTTAGATTACCAAGGCATAGATTAGGTCTATATAGTTGAGAAAATCGTGTACATATTTTTAGTTTGCAAATATTTCCTATCTTATTAAAATCTTTCAATAAATCATGCATGTTTTCAAACATCTGGCATAAATCCGCCCATTTTATGCAGGTGTTGCTAAACATTTACAAATATTTGTACAAATTATTTGATTTGATAAAAAATAACAAGGAAGAATATTTTAGTATATGTATTAAGAAAAAAACATTCAATGGAGCAAGAATTATATATAATATAATATTACTGTTAGAAATAAATATCATTGTCTAAGACTAATTTTTTTTTAACCAAGTGAAAAACATTTTCCCAGATAAAGAACGTCGCAAATTGATATTAAAGTATTTATTAAATTTTCCTGAAACATATAAATAACGTGAAATTAGTAATGCTATTACAACCCAATAGTTGCAACATCTTTTTTTCCAGTTTTTTTGCTTTTAAAAATATTTATTTATAAATTCATTATTAAATTTATGCAATTGTGGATGGCTATCTGCTATATTTTTGGTAGTTTAAGGGCTCTTTACTAAAGGAATTTCTGGGAGTTCTTAGCGAGAATTATATTTATTTTAATATATTTATTAATACAATTTTTAGATTTCCAAAGCAAAGATAGTCGATAAAATCGTACACATTGTTTTACCATTTAAATAATCCCGATTTTTATTAAAAGCTTTCAGGAAAGTATGCATATTTTCTAGCATCTGGCATGGACCCACCCTTTCTGATGTAGCGGTATAAAAATTCAGCAGTTGTAAAACATATTCGTACAAATTTTATTTTAAAAAAAACTGTATGAAAATTCAAAGCAAATTAGAATTCTTGATTCGACATTTTTTTCAATAAATTTTTAATAAGAAACATTTCTTGAAATTTAAGATATATTTTTTTGAGATTTTTATACATAAAAGGAAAAAATCAAATTCATATAAATTTATGATGTACATATATTCAGATGAATTAGCTAAATGTTTGCGTTTATTAAAAATAATTCTTCAACAGTTTCTAGAACTAAAGATTCTGAATTTGACAAATATTTGCTACCTTCATTTGTAACACTCGCGGTTTTCATACAAAAAAATGTGAATCAATATAATATGATACAATATTTTGATTGATACATTAGTTAATTCATATAATTTTATTTTAGTCAGATAAAGGATCGCGTTTAATAAAAATAATCCTTCAACAGTTTCTTAATATTAGACACCTTAATTCCCAAAATTTAATAATAAACATGACAATGTTATTTCCAATTTTGTAAATATCACAAATAATTATTAAAAAAAAACTTTATAAATTAAGTTTATTTTTGACATTCTTGTGACAGTTTAATGATCAATTTTCTTTAACAATACGCAACAAATTGCGTATGTTTTATAAATAAGCAATTTTTCGAAGATTAAATATTAAATTTTTCCATGAAAAAGCCCACGCGAATTAGTCAGAATTGATTCATAACATGTCTATATAAGCCACTTCATTTTTCTAAGGAATGCGGGAAATTGCTTTTCGCGTGGATACAGATCAAATTTTATTTATTTAATGAAAGTGTCAGATTACATAAGTTCAATTTTTAGCAATATATCGTTCACTAAGATATTTAAATTATTTTAGACAGCGTGACTCGAACGATTACTTCGTTTACTGATGTTGATTTGATTCAGTTGTGCGAATTTAATAAAATAATATTTGGTATTTGACCTTTACATAATCGCTGTTTTTCAGAATTAATTTAATGTTTATATATTATTCAAAATATCTTAACCATATTAAATAAAATAACGGCAACAAACAGAAACACGCAACTAAGCAGGCGATAATTTTGTCATCAATCAGTAAACAAAAACACAATAAAATCGTTTTTATATATGTATCTGAATGCCAGTTAAAACAACCTTCTAAAATTTTTTTATACATATATGCTACAAGATTGGGTATTAGTAGGTTGTCATACAACTTTTTAGTGTATTGTTAAAAAATATATTATGTGGCAACTGATAAGTAGAAATGTTTTATTTTAGAATTTAGTTCTTTGAATTAATGTTTACTCTTAAGAAAACCTTATAATTGTTTTAATTACATTTAATACATCCAATATTTTTTCAACGGCTATTTCTAAAGCTCGCTAAGCTTATGTTTCCGTACTGTATAACATATTAGTTCGTCATGTAATACACTATGATATAAATTTTCTGTATAGATTGTACATAATGAGCCTTCTGATGAAATCTCGCCGAGATGGATGACGTCATAAATTTTTGCGCGTAATTTGCTTTAACCCAGCTCTCGTCGAATCATTAAGTGAATTACATAGAGGCCGGATTAATGGGGCGTTATGGGTGGTGCGTATGGAGAAAATTGTGGACATGTATGAATATGAAACCGCGCGTGAACGTCAAACCGAGAATTCGACTCGTCTTTCAGCACACAAATGACTCGTTATGATATAAAGTTGCAGGCGAAAGAGCTTGCTATTAACCTGATTATATCTATATATCTAGGTACGTGCACTTATGTTATGGTGTATTACATAAAAACGTAAAGCTAGCGTTCAAACGTTAGCTCGGTCGAGCTTCCTGTCGTTATGTAAATCCAGCGGGTATAAAATGCGAATGTAAATTTTTCTCCTTTGACTTATCATGCAGCTACTCCTTTTTCTTGATTATTTTTATTTTCTTAAAAATGTATATTGTGCATAAAATATTTGAACTAAGTAAAAAGTTTAACTTATTTATCATATAAAAATATCTAAATCCATGGTTCAAGATTTCTAGATTACACAAAGAAAATTATTTAAACATTAAAGACAAAAATTGCCTTTCTGAAACAATTTAATTATTGTTGGCCTAGCACGTCTGAAATAAGACCTTTTAGTATAACTGACAATTAAAAAAATTAGTGAATCAAATGTGCTTAAAAAATCGCACTTTATAACAGTGATGTGCAAACTATAAATCCAAACATCTTTAGAGCTCGAAAAAAAAATCGGGATCACAAAATTCAACGAAATTTATTTGATAAAAAATATATTTTATTCAACAAAAATCAAGTACCAGTAAAATAGCAAAATTAAATTATATTATCAAAACTTATATTTATTTATGTGATTGCAGTAGGGACTCACAGGAGAAAGCTCCAATAGCCGCCAGGTGAAGTGCCAAGCGACGCTACGCAGATCGCGTACTCTCTCAATGTAATCAATATGATCAGGATACGTGTGACGAGTATAGCGCCTTAAAATGACTTATGGCTTGAAATTTCTAATACAGATCCGAACATAAAATGAATCATAAGTTTTTTCTAAGGCATACCTCACACTTAATGGTATGATTTAATTTTTTCAAAAGTATTTTACATTGATAAAATATGTATATCCACATGCATAAATAAAACCATTGTTTTATAAAATTATTGTTAAAAACAAAAAATTACTTCCACTGCGCTGACGGATAAAAAAAATCGTCTATCATGGGTCATTTTAAACAATAAGGAGGGTCATAAGTAAAATGAAAATAGTTTGCGCACCACTGTTTTAGAAAGCTACAACAGCAACGGCTTGGCTAAATAAAATTAAAATGAAATAAACTATTTGGAACACCTAAGAATTGCGCAATATACACACAGATTATCACTAATTACTACAACGCAAAATCTCTTTAAACCCTTTTTCATAACAAAACATTGTTATTGTTATACGTTATGACACAATGACACGTTAAAAAATAATGCGATTAGTTCTAAATTGTATCAGTGCAGCTCACGCCAAATTGACATAAATGAATCAGAATTTGCACATATTTTCATGCTGCCTTTAAAGCTTTGAGAAAAGCAGCCTTTCTACTTCAATTGTCAGAATTTTAGGTCTAGTCAGGTCATCATATTGAGTCGCCAGGAGCTAACTCGAGCTTTAAGATGAGTTGCGAGATTTAGAGACACAATTTTAGAGTATATATTAATTGCACTTTTTTTTCTATTTATTATATACCAAAAACACAATGGCAACAAAATTATATTAATTAGATGCCAGTGGCTGTATCGCGCTGTGCGCTCATAACAATGCATTTTGTACTCGTAACCATATTTTTTATTAAAATAAATCCCAGCTGATTATCAAACTATTACATATACGTCTATTTCTGCGTTTTATAAAATAAAAATAAAAGTCATAATAGTATAATAAACTTAACAAATTAAAAACATAAGAATCAATGTAGATTATCGTGTTTCATAAATTTTAGAATAAAACTATTAGTTTACAATTAAATATCGTAAAAACCTGACTAATTAGTGAGTAAGAGTAATTTGATTACAAACCTATTTTATGAAAATGATTTATTCACTATAAATTAACTATTAATTAACATGATTATAGTAATTTGATGGCATTTTAAGATCATTATTTTTTAAAAGTTTTTAAAAAAATATTATTTTGGGAAATTTAAAAAAAAAATATTTTTGACATATTAACATTGTACAATAAAATTGTCACAGAAAATCTGCAATTAGATTTTTCCTATATGCTTTCATTGTTTAAGTTAAAAGCTTGCAAAAATTCAACTTTAACCAAACCCTTATACAAAAGCAAAATTAAATTTAAATATTGTAGTAGGTAAAAATTCTATCAAAAAAAAGTAGCTTTATAAAATAATATTGAGCTACTTTTTGTAGCGATTTTATACAGTAAACTTTTTAAACCTATAAAATAAAAACTAAGCTTTGAAAGTACTTAATAAATACTATGTGTTTTAATATAATATAAAGAATTTAAATACATTTTTTAGATGTTTTTCAAATCAAATGGCCAAAAATTAAATCTCAACAAAAAAAAAATCTCAGGAAAATCGTAATGATTCACAGATTAAAAAACAACAATATTAATATAGAAAAAAATATTATTGCGCCTAAAAGAATCTCTGAACGAATAAATATGTATTTTTAATTCCTAATATTTTGTGTAAATTAAAAATGGTTGCAATGGCTACAAATCAGCTATTTATAATTTAATAATATGTATGTTTAAATGTACTATAATTTTTTGTATAAACGATTTATAAAAAACATCCGTTTATATAATATAATTTGCACTCACCAATTTTTCGGCGTCCTTTTTCTGCTTACAACTGTCACAGACACATTTATTTTCATCATTACACTTATAAACCACACTATATCTCTTCTATGTGCAGAACAAACACGACATTTATTCTCACATATTTCTCCCCACAATTTATATTTATTGACTGATAGTTTTTAAGCTTATCCGAAAGCCTTTCTGGTTGATCGACAGCATGGGCACGGCAAGATGTGGTAGAAACTGTTGAAATGTCTTCAGAATCAATAGATTCTTTAGGCTCAAAAGAAAATCTTTGAATTTAATTTTACTATTACGATTTAAATTTTGATAGATACTGAATGAATAAAACAACACGAATTGAAATAAATAAAAAAACAACGGAATAAATATTTTTTAAATTATTCGATTGTTTTTCGAAATATTAGGTACAACTAAGTATTGATCGGCGCGATCAACACCTCATATATATACGTTGAAGGCTATATATTGTAAAGCCGGTTGTTCTGTTTTTTTTCCGTGTCTATCATCTGGCTGCTATGAAAAGAAGATATCATTCTGAAATCTCGAAGGTTGATACTTCTCTGCTGCGGTACTCGGATGGTGTAGTCCCTCTCAGAAGTAAGTAATTTCAGTATCTTATAATTTTTTAAATTGATTTTTTCATTTGAATTATTTTTGAAAATGTGTGTTTTTATGATAAATCATTTTTAATTAGATTAAAGAAATGTTTTAAAATAATTTTAAAGTTGATTTCATTATAAAAAAAAATAAGAAAAACTAATGAAAGCATAAACATCTATGTTTTGTGCATTTATAGATAATCACATATCTAACTTATATACATAAAAACTATAAATTATATATCAATGATTATTACAGTACAAATAAATTTATTATTTCGCCGCATTTGCTCACAAAATTGTTATGTTCGGATTTAATGCTTCAGAAAATTATACATTAAGGTTTATTGCTTGAATTCCATGTTATTTATTTATTTAAAGAGGAAAACCTCTTTAATAGCTTTGTCCCACATACTCAACGACATATTGCGGTAAAGGGATAAATATAACATAAAACATGTAGTATCAATTTTACGTTGAAAATTGTCTATAAATATAAGATCATTACATTTACAACTCTTTCATGACGTAATATAAAGTATCCAGAGCATATTGTATGAGGGTTGACCCAACTTACCATTAACTCATTGTCTTTCCTTTGACTCTGATTCGCCGTTGACTTTTCTGCTCGCAACGTACATTATCTCGTTGAGACTTGAACCTTGATACACACATTTTCCATGGCATTTTCTTTGATTCGCACACACGAGGACGAGATACGTGAACGCATTGAATTTCAGCACAAAAGTGTACCTACGTGGACGAGGGTCGAGTGTCCTTTTGAATTGGAACCCTTTTCAAAAAATAGATGAGTGATCTCGAAAGGATCGCGTCGCTAATACATTTTTTCGCACTGGCAGAGTTATTCCGAGATACATCGATTTTTTAACACATATCACCTCGAAACCGATACTTGGTTTGTAACGTACATAAGGTTATGAACTGATTATGTATATTCCAAAAGGGGAAATGCTTTCAATACGACAGATATATCTTGCGAGCTACAGGAAACGTAAAAAGTCGGGTTTAACCAATGACAGATAAAGATTTTCGCATTAAAATAAATTATACAACCAAATTGTATATCTTTGCTGACAACAAAACAGTTTTCTTGTTACATTTTTATTTTGGTACCAAAAATAAGTCTCATTGAATTAAAGCATTTTTTTATAAACACTAAAGTTGACGATTTATTATAGATAGCGATATTGTAATTCATTTTATCGTTATTAAAGCACTTGGTTGCTTTTGTTGCCAACTTATTAGTCTATATTTATATAGCGAAAAAAAATTGTTATGAAACTTGTTGGTATATATATTTATATAGCAAAAAATGGTGATCCCATATTTATTTAAATTGCAAGATATTTTTTGTGTAGATAGACAGTATATGTAAAATATTTTTTTATAGTACATTTAGAAAAAAAATATGGTTTATTTGTTTGTGTTTCGTTCATAGTAAATCATTTTGGATTATTTCTATAAATATAATTGTGATAGATTATGATGTTTGTGTTTAGGCTAAGCAATTACTACCACTTCTTTCAGAATATAACGTATGTTGCTGTTGTTATATTTTTAATAGCGCATTTTTTTTATTAAATACGACTTTGTTACAATGGATTTTGCATTATTAATATTGTTTTTTTTCAGTTGAATTCAATCAAAACTCATTTTTTCGTGATTACATGTCCCTCTTCATTATCATTCTGCAAAGCTTCTCTATCATCATGATAGAGCTCCTTAATAAATTTATTCCAACGTTCCAGTTTATCTTCCATACCCATAATACTTTTGCTTTTTTTATCTATAAAAGGTGTATTGATTTTGAAAATTCTTAGTTTCTTCGTTTTTTATGTGCGCTGAAGACGTCGTTTTTATTTCATCTTCTTGCATTTATCAGACAACCAATTTTCCTTTGCTCTCCTAATTTTATATTTAATTAAAATATAGATTTATTATATCTAGTGTCATTTTAAAATAAAATATAAAAAAATATGATGCTTTGATGATTATTGACCATTTATGTTAACTTGTAAAATTTATTTTCCATGGTATCAAAAAAATTTAAGTAAATAAAATCTCTACTTCTACAAAAAATTACAGCGGATTTGAGCTTAAATCAATTTTAGCAACCATTTTCGAATATTGATGCAAGTGTAGAATACATTTCGATTTTTAAAAATCCATTTGACTGTAAATAAAATATTCAAATAGATGCTTAAATTATAAATTTTAATGTTTGAGAACTCTAGGGGGATGTGACTTCGCTGCCATGAAGACGCTGGTGGGATGTTGTTAGAGTTTTATTAGATTATATTTACATATGTTGCGAGTTTTTTTTTCCGAGTGGTGGCGGAGAAGCTGGCGGAGGGATGATGTCCGTGGTCCTCAAAGGTCTAGTAGGCGGAGTGGCAACGAGTGTACAGCAGAAGTTGATCCCTCTCATCTACGGTAGTGCTCATATGGAGTTCCTCTCGAAATGTGAGCGCCCGTGACAGTATGTTGTGAGTCTTCGAGTGGCTGCTTGTGACTGCCCTCTCCTCATCGAAGTTCAGGCTTAAGTATCCAGGACTGCAAAGCTTTCTGACCAATCACAATCATGCAACGATCATTCATCCTATAAATGTACTCGTTTCTTAGAAGAGCTAAATAGATATACGTCTTTATAAAGCGACATTTTCTCGACGGGCGTTGTCTAAGGTCGTATACTGCAACGATGATCTTGTGAATCTGGTGATTTATTGTTTCCTTGATTGTTTCGCAACAAAGAAATATTCTTTCAATGATGATGTTATGTGTTTTTTCTGGTCGTAACGAGGGCTTTTGTGTGTGATCCCATCATTTACGTTATGTTTTGTTTCCTTGTTGATAGATGATCATTTTAGTCACGGTAAATTAACGTGATTTTTAAGAATAAGACTAGAAAATTATAGAACAAATATTGCTTTTTTATTATTTGAAAACCAAATAATTAAATTAAAATGTTTCTGATCCGGACCTTTAAAAAAAGTTTACCTACCTCTTTTTTATAGGATGACTTTTGGATCTTTTCCTGATTATAAAAATAATATTACCTGCGACGTCTTTATTTGTTAATATATATTTTTATAAGTTCGCTCAGCAGCTTCCCTGTTATTAAATATTTTTTTCTTGAAGGGTTAGATCAATTAAAATGCTTTGTATTTTTTTTCAAACACTTTATTTTTCATCCATTTCAGTACAACATAGAAGTAAAATTATTCATGAAATATTTATCATTAAGGTAATCCCTATTATAATTAATGATAAGAAGATTAACACGACAGATCCGGGACTCCATGGGTGAAATGCATAGGTCCGCACAACTTCAACATCGTCTTTATCATAATCATCATCGTATGGAATGTCAGAGAAACCTGATCGAATAAATTAAACGTATGTATAAACAACAGCGAATATGTCTAAATTCTAGAAAAAAAACTCTTCCTCCTACACTCTTCTCTTACAAGTATAAAAATCGAACAATTCCCAACGAACTACCAAATGCGAATTGCCATGAAAAACACACCCTCCTCGTCATTGGTCACAAACAACTTATTAACTATCCACGAAACTGTTCGGTCAACGTCAACCGTTTACGAAATTTCACTAATCCGTCACACCTGATAGAAAACCATCGGTCGACGAACGCAACGCATCATCAATCCTATAAATATTTATTTTTAAATAAAACCACTTAATCTAATATAAAATCCAAATTGTGATATTTCCATCTTTATGCACATACACAAAGATACGTATTAACAAATTGAGAGAGTCGACGATCAACTTTACAAAAGTATCAATATAAATTTATCTTCATTAAAAACACGTTTCCAAACATTTTTCTATATTCAAAGACAACCTCATCATAATCACTTATACAATAGACACAACCGTTGCAGGTTCCCTTGAAATTGTATTTTTTTTTTTCACTCTGATAAAAACACGCAGAAGATCGACTCTCAAAAATTTGCATTATTTACTTAAAATTGTGTATATACATAACGCGTATGAATATGTTCCGTTCATGTTGTGCTGATATTGAAATATAAACTAGAAATTAATTAATTGTAAATAGTGGGAGGGAAAGAATTTTCATATGTAAAAAAAATAAATATCGTACATAAACAATCATATACGTATATAATCATACTTATTATCAATTTTTCCATTAAAATAATCACTATCATTATCTGATTTAACAATTTTTTGATTATTCAAAGAACAATAACAACGTTTTTTTATTTATTATTAAAATGCTTATTTCAATATGCCAGATGTAAAAATTTGATGATGGCTGTTGTTGTATGAAAAATTAAATTTCCTCTTTTTAAAATATTTATATATATAAATATAATAATGTAACCATTGACAACCATTTCTAACACAGATAAAATTATTATTTTTTTTCTCTTATTATTTTTTAATATCCATCTGTATGATTCCTACATTGTTATATTTTAATCTTCTTACGCGAGTCCAGGAGGGAAAGACTCTGGCCAAATCGTTTTTATTTTCACGTGAAAGGACGTAATAATCGTTCAACATAATAAAAACCGTAACGTAATGTATGAATGTTCAATAACAACTCGCAACAAATAATTTATTATCATCATCATTAATATTACATTATAATTATTAAAAATTTAATAATTGGCACTAAGCAAATTGACACATTTCAAAAGACGGTTTTTAGCATTAATGTATTGCATATACACTTTATAAATATATTTTTTATATTATTAATATGATAGCCAGACACTTTACCTCCCTTTACCTAATAAACAATTCCACTGATCTACACACAGACTAATAAAATCAACCAGAATCAGAGAAAAGTTCGGATTAAAACATATAAACGATGATATGATTTTGATTTCTCAACGCGTGATGTTTTAACCCATTTATGCAAAATATTTTTGCTTAATTTTCGGGAAGATACTCATGGATATACTACATAATACATCTGTATAAATTTATATACATATGCATGTAAAATTAACAAAATTATTATTAAAAAAACACCTAATAAGGACTAGATGATTCATTGTTTAAAAATATAAACTGCACAAAATTATCATCAAAGACTAGACAATACGAGAAGTAATCGTTAAGTAGCAAAAAGTCAATAACAGTTAAGTACGCTAAGTGTTAATTAATATACTTTTCATATATATCATATATATTTAAAATGTAAGTCTTACACGCCTAAAGAATTATACCATAGTTTTTCAAGTAATAAAATACACTTTTTCAATTTATTTCAAACATAATAAGTATATCATAGGATTCAGTAAGGCTACGTTAGACAACAGATTGTTTCAAGGTTTTATTTTTTAATCTTTTTCATTATTTTAATAATATTTTATTCATCATCATCATCATCATCATCATTATTATTACTTTCGTTCATCCCCTATACACTGTATACGATTTCGACCTACACTGTTTCATGTTAGGATATACTATCAGAGAGATTAAAAGTTACGAATAATATGAATATATGTATACATACATATGTACATATTAAAAAAAAAAACATTGTGTTGCATCGTCATTTTTAATTTTATTTCATAAAAAATTGATATTTGTAAAAGTCAGTTATTATTTTAAAGCATCAAGATTTTTTATATATTTATAAAAAAGCAAAGCCATGTTTTGTGCGTCCATCGAATTTTAAATTCTTGTGTCATTATAATGATCTATTAGATATTGGACCATTTTCAACAAAGCTCCCAATTAATTTCGAGATTACTCTATTACGGAGTTTTCGGGAACTTAATCGTACGTGTTAGTTTGGCATGTCAGAGACGTGTTTAATCAAAAGAGTTGAATTAGCAACCGTGCAAATATACAATCGAGGTAATAAACGTATTTTAAGTATCGTAGGTATGTCGATTAGTTATAAAAAATATTCATATATGTATCGTTAGTAAATATTAGACTCATTATGCGAGTCTTATTTATATGTGAATAATTAATATAATGGGTTTTCTTTAAACAATTCAAAAGTAAAAAATGTGATTCAAAAGATTAGAATTAGCGCAATGCTATGTCACTTGATTTTAAAATAAATCTTAATTTTTTAAGTTACAATGATCCAACGTGTGGCCCCCGGAATAAATTACCCTAAAAACTATGGTAGTTTTTTTTATTAATATTATTATATCATACACATTAAATCGTTACATACACGTTATCGTTACGGTTACTAACGTTAATTTATGAAAAAATAAAATATTGAAGTTCGTTTCATCATCAACCGACAAAGAACAACATTCACAATTGTCAAATGGGTATTATCAACTTTTAACGTTTTAAAAAATGTTTTTTTTTTAGATTTTTTTGGCAACAATTTTTTTATTCAATTTTCGAACGATACAATTACTTTCAACCAACCTCAACATCTCTCCTTTTATTTTATTTATCACTCACATTTATACATAACATGTTCTCGGTGAGCGGTGATTTGAGAACACCCTGTATTTAATATAGCATCATTTTTAACGCGAAGGGAGAGATTCGTAGATAGGAGTTAGAACAGAGCAAAACAATCATCATCGATGAACATTTTTTTGTCAATTTTTCGTTTAGTCATTTTTTTAAATATTTTTTTTTTCTCACAGATTTTTTATTCTTCAATGTTTCAGTCTTAAAAATTGAGTACTTTAAAAATATCATATTTATGTCAAATATAGGCCTGGATATTCATCTTAAAGAGTGTGAACGGCAATAAGTATTGTTGCGAACGAACACTATATATTTTTTAATTATACTTATATTATCATAGCTGTGGGGTGCTAGTCGGAAAATATTCGAAAAGCTTTCTTTATTGTATCAAAATATCGATAGAAAATATAATTTGTGTCGAACCTGTTTTAAGATGCGTATATTTTTCCTTTGTCGTTACTACAAACTACTTCTCTGTTTTTCGTATATCAATCAAGATTGATTTGGCGTTTCAAAGCTGTGCTTTTTCATACGAAACCAAAAAAAAATCTTTTCTCAATAAATATATATATTTACAATGTATAAAAACTAAACAGATATAATGTTGAAAATGTATTATTTTTTCATAATAAAATATGACACGTCGAATCACGTAAATATATATACATATAATACGTATAACGAAAAAACATTTTCCAGACACAAAGAGATATGTAACAGGTGCTCTCGATGATAAATCACTGCTTTTCAACATTGTTTTTTTTTTTTATTCAATAATAATTTTATTTTTAAATATTCATATTCAATAACAGTTTGAAAACTTACCAAGTTAATATACTGTGCCATACGAATTCAAGAAGTGCAACGGTACGAACAATATTTATACATCATACAGAACAAACGGGGTTTATTTTATTATTAATTATTATTATTGATAATAATTTTATAATAAATATCAAACAATCAAACTTCGATTCTGTTCATTACGTTCAAATAAAATAATAATTTAAAACAATCCATTTTCGCATTACCAGTATTATCAATAAATTAAATAAAAATATTTCACACACTTATTACCTACGTAAAGATAATCAAAAATGGAATATACACAATAATAATAATAAATAAATAAAACCTAACGTTTCAGATCTCTCCATCGTTCAAAAAGAAACACAATTGCTTTTCGCACTAAATATTTCTGTATATTCACTAACAACATCAACACTCTGCTAATTGTTTTATTTATGTTTTTTTATGTTTATCATTAATTAATAATATAAAGCGACACTACAAACATTTATTTACTAAGCGCTCATTGGCGCATCTAAAAAAAATATATATTTATGGTAACTCTAATGACTTAGATTCCATCGCTCGTATGCAGATTAATTGATAGAAAGGCTTATAGTATTAATAAACACAATTCACAATACAAAAAATATATTATTCAAGTTACAGAACAAAAATACAAAATAAACATAGCGTCTCTTATTGTATTTTCTTGCGCTTATGCAATTGATTCGACTTGCGTGTCGAAGTGATTGCATATTAAAACCGTTGCAGGCGCAGTCTTAGTGAATTTGGGTTTTTGAGACATTCGCACGTTTTATTTACAACAATAAAAGCTTGGATGATTACAATGTGGTCACTCTAAGCGAGCGCCATCAACAGTGATTGCCTTAACACCTAAATTTAAGTGCATTAATAATGAATTGTTAACATACTCTTAATTTTAAGTCACTACCTATAAAAAAACACATAAGAATTATTAATACCGCAGTCGGGTATGTATGTAATATTATTATTATTATATCATTATTTAATAGAGGAGGCTCTAGATTCAGCGCTCGGACATCTGAATGAATTAGTCGCCGGTTATAATTCTGCGGCGATAGCGCTAGGAGGGAAACGGATTTGTGCTCAACATTTTAACATGGTGATCGAACGAATCACTATACATACGTATAATACATATAGCGTGTCTATGCCACATTCTACCTCGTATAAAAATCAACTTTTATCCCCCAATCAAATACAATATAATCAACATCGCTTAAATGTTCCTGATCAACTTGAACCGCCAGGTGATAAACTCTCTTTCCTCTTCAACCGCCGCAAGACTTAAAAATATTAAAATCATGCATACACACTATCGTTTACTTGCTATTAATCATATTATATATATAAATATATTTCGTATTACATAATATAATTCAACACCACTCAAATTAAAAAATATTCAGATATGTTTTTCAATTTTTCATTCGCCACCAAACGATACAAAAATATCACGCGTACGATGATAACATTTACAAACACGAATAAATTTAATATGAACAAACACTCGCTACTAAATTTAATGGAATCGTTACGAGAAGTAAAATAAAGTTTTTACATACATCCCATATGGACGCACCCCTGATCCGAGGGCTCCGCCAACAAAGAAACGTTTTAATTTTTTTCACCAAGATAAAAAAATATATACTCCCTATGATCTAAGCTTTTACTTAACAAGTATAATCATTTAACAAACACACATCGTTACAACTTATGTACATAACGCCGATCCTTTCAGATTTTTTTTAATCATAAATTCGTTTATCAGTCGGACAATTCAACACGTTAACGTCTAGGCATGAGATTAATGCAAAAATTATTATATACAATTTATATACGCGTAAAAAAATAACACGTTCGCGTCAGTGATCAGTATAAAAATAATAGAGCAACGTTATTTTTATACCCAAATTCATGGAATGATTGAGAGGAAACGTTAGCGCGTGCGATTCTTGGTCAAATTTTGAAGGAAAAATCGCAAATTGAACCATCAACCCTGATACTACTGAGCGTATGAAAGCGCGGATGATATTTGGTGTTAATTTGGGGTGATCGTGGTATAAAAAGACTATACACTACTTATGTTCGAATAGGTAAAAAAATATTCATAAACAGGATAAATTGGAGTGAGTTAAGCCTAAATAAGTACGAAAAGGATTGGTCTTTATATGAATATATTAGTGTAAATGCATCTTATTTCAATCAATTATCATAGATTCTTTTCAGCGAAACTTGAAAGAACAGTATTTCGAGAGGCGCTCGTTAAAAGCCTAAAAAAGGGTAAATCTAATACGCTTCGCTAATAAAATCAAAGCTCCTATATTTTTTTAACAATACTGGACGAAAAGAGAAAAATCTGCAGATGCAAATCCAATTCCAAAACCGACATCTGTCGGTTTAAAATTTGCATTGCAAAATGGCGAAATGCGAATATATAATAATATAATACGCATGTGTATATATATCTATTCATATAATATGTACACGTGTATTTTCGTAGCATATATAGAATTTAAATAGGGAGGAGTTTAGCGCGAAGCTTTAGGGATTACATAATTGCGTAGAGTTAAAAACGGCCCTGTATATATTCACGCTGAAGACTTTCCTCATGAATATTTATTTGATATTGTTTAATTTTTGATTCGCTATTTATAAAAGGCGCTCCTTTTTAACAATATATATAAAATATATATTACCGCCTTGCCGAATCTGCTTTGATTTTAAAATGCTTAAAAATTGTCTTGTTTGGTCCTTGGCGTCCTCGCGCGAAAAAAGGTTCGATAACGCTGTCAATTTTGTAAAATCCTATGTATATTATTTATCCTTCGTTTTTATTTAAATTTACACATTAAGTCGTTAATATGATTAATCGATAAAATGATCCCTATAGTAATTGACTTGAAGATAGGTGTTGGTTATCATTTTAACCGACGGAACTACTAAACGTTACGTGTAAAAGCGATTTTTTTTGTTGTTGTTGTATATTAACAAATAATATGAAAAATTAGGGGGCGTGCGAATCGAGTCGAACCCCTGGCAAGAATCTCACTTAGAGGGTAGAAAAGATTCTTCGGTAAATGCAAGCATAATATATATATATGCAATCGTTACACGCCTTTATAGCAAGTGCAAGCAAAGAGTCACGACTATTTGTAATTTAAAAATAGTTTAAATCAATAGAACTAATCAATTCTTGCTTTTAAGGCATCGATACACATCGCTGCCAATGCGACGCAAACGGCGCGCAGCGTCGGTGTGTCCGAGGCTTAAGACAAGTGCATATTTTTGTTCAATACAAAGATGTCAACAACTAGGTTTTGATAAATCGAGGACTTATATTATCAATAATAGCTTTTTATATAAATAATGTTTTTGCTACATTTATACTTAAAAACATTATTGGGAAAAATGAGATAAGCTTAAATTTTAATACATAGACAAAGGTCCAGTGCATTTTAATATGCATGTTATAGTAAAATTTTGAGATAGCTGCCAATTTTTTTTTTTTTTGTAGCACCAAATATTTTTTTTTTATAAAAAAAAATATTTGGTGCTTCAAAATAAAAACATAATAATATTTTTTTGTATCTGCATAATCTTGAAGCATAGAAAATAAAACAAAATATGCGATTTTTAAAGCTGTGGAATTTAATATTTATGGTTTTAGTTTCCACCCTCACACCTTAATTTATCTGCAAAATTGCCTCTCGGTCTAACTGTATCAATTTCAATGGCAAAGTTTACGCAGCATTTTCTTAGAACAACAGCCCTAAATCATGTTGACACTTCTTAGACGTGACTCTTTGACTCTCGACTTGCGTATAACCATTAATAGCTCAGATACTTATCCCGAAAACTTCGCTAATCTGCACGCGTGCGGATTAGCGATGTTCTAGCATCATAAGTGGCATCTCTTCAACAATATTTATACACATACACAATCGCGATTAATACATTATAAAAATTCGTATAAAAAGCTAACAAAATACTGTTACGGCAGACATTAATATTTGGCATGTTTCATAATAATAATAATAATAATAATAATATTCAATAACCTCGTTTTTTAATCTCTTATTTTTCATACAAAATATTTTTAAAACAGTTTCATATTTTACATTTAGTGTAAGAAAATACTATAAATCGATAATATAGAATGATATCATTATTATTTCTTATTAATTTAATTTTTTGACAAGTACAAAAGTATTGAAAAATAAAACAATCTTTTTCTTTTTCAATTTACACAACACACGCGCGCGCACACTTCACTATATTAATTTAATGTATACTGTTTATATGCATGTATATATGTATGTCTACATACGAATATTAAAATAGTACAGTGTGAACAATAAGTTCTGCATTCTTCGTATAATGTATAAAACAATGGCGAATAATGGATAATATCTACAACGCAAAATCGACGATAGATCTTTTTTTATCAATCATGAAAACGACGTCCACCGAAAATATTTTTAAAGAAATGTTTTAATATGCGTTGAAATCGAATCACTGATGCGTCATTTTTAATATATGATCATGAATATACTTACTTCAAAAATCTCAATGTTTGGCGTTTGTGTATATAATGTTCAAGCATCAACTACTAAGTCAAAAGTGTAGTGATAAAATAAAAGGAAAAGCGGGATTGTGATAAAATCAAGCGAAAGGTAATAAAAATAAAATAAAAAAAAAACACACTCAAACTACAAAAAAAAAACACAAAATAAACTGCAGAGAACTGGTATTATTAAAAAAAAGCAAATCTACAACAATAATAAATGAAAAACAAAACGACGTACATTATTAATTTAAGAACAATTTTTTACAATAATAATAATGTAATAATAATAATAATAATAATAAAAATAATGAATAATAACAACAAACACTGTATTATCAGTTGTAATAATATATAATTTCTTATCATTAAGGGTTGACGGTATAAATTTATAGGATATAAAAGGAACGGTATCATTTTTTTTAATTAGTCTCGTATTTAATTTTAATTTCGCCGACGCGAGGAACAAATTATTGTCTTGCATTATAAAAAAATTATAACAATCAAATTGCACAATTTTAAACTTCATCAAAAACTGACAACTTTCCATGTGTTTTTAAGTTAAAAATAAATATTTATCTACTTAAATGCTTCTTTCAATACATTAACAAATTTATTAATTATTAGAAAAAGAGAGAAGAAAATAGATATAAAAAGAGAGCGGTAACAAAAATGACCCGAAATGACCACTGAATTAAAAAAAATTAAATTAAATACATAATATAAGAAAAGAATATTATATACGCAATTAACAAAATAAGTCATACGAGATTAACTAATAATAATTTAATATCAAGTCTTTCAGAGATATTATCAATAGCGTTAAAAATCTTAAATATTAAAAAAAACTTTAATATAATCATGATTTATATTGAAATTTGGCTTAAATCTTAAATTTGTTCTGTATGCAAAATAATTGAATTTTAGGTTTTTTTTAATTTATTAATCGAGACTAGGAAATCTGAACTGAGTATATAGTACATAATTTTATGGTTTGGAGCTTCAAAACGTCTCACACAAATACTAAATTAAATTAACAACAACGAACAACACGATAAAATAATAGTAATAATTTAGCTAATAATCAAACTAATTTATTTAAAATAAAAAAAACATAAGAAAAGGGCGAAACGTCGATCCTTATGTGCGATCATATAATCCTGCATATTTTCGAGTAATACTGAATTTTATTAAAAGTTCGGTTTCAACAATTACAACCATTGAACCAACAATGCAAAAAAAAAACTATCAATATAATATACTTTTTATATAAAATAACTACATACAAACAATGCGTCGAACTTGTATCGCCATTTTAAACGATGGAAAACGATACTTGTTCAAAGTATTGAATTATATAAAAGGTTTAATTCGATGCTGTGTTATATTTATATTATAATAAAACACAATGCCCATTATTATAATTGAAACTTTAAATAGAAAAAAATAACATTACTTAAATATGTATATGAAAAATAATATTAATGAGTATTTTAATATAAACAAGCAATTGTTCGGTTCGTATGCATAGAATTATTGATAACATAGCATCGAGTAAAGCTTTTTGAATGAATGACACGTGAAAAAAAATACATATGGTACTGACATAATACATAACATAAAGTCATAACAAATTTAATTAAACAATAATATACACAATTATAATTACATACATGCAGCCTCCTGTATATAAGGGTTTGTTTTCGGAAAGGGTGTGATAAAAAGAAAAACAAAAATAATGGCAACACACAAAAGCAAAAAATCACTTGTGGAATTACAAATACAAAAAAAATGTCAACGGATAAAAATATACAAATAAACATCACCTACCGCACCGTGATGATATGAAAAAAACTATACCTTAAAAACAATAATACTTGGGCATACACAAATTCTCTACATATAATATTACAAACGAAAATCACTGATGTGACGCATGATCGGTAGTAACGCTCGTTTAACATTATTCAGTTAGTTTAAAAATTATTTAAATCAGTTTTAAGTAAAAGTGAACTTTTTTAGTTCACAAAAAATAGTTTAAGTACTTCTTTTGTATGTCAAATAGTTAAATAAAAACTCGCGTTATCTTGACGATCATTCGCCAATATGTACAGTAATAAAAATAATAATAATAAAACAGAAAAAATAACATAATGAACGTTCGCATGCATCTGTATAGTGTATCTTATCGAAATTAATTAATTACTCGTTTATACTGCGACGTGATCTGAATGAAGATATTCGCAGTATAAAATTATTATTGACTACGAAACGATTATTATATTATGTTAAGAGCATAATGTCATGTAGTAAAAATTAGGAAACACAATCAACCGTGTATTTATAAAAAAAGGTAAGTGTAACATAATTCGTTACCAAAATATAAACGAATTAAAATTACTTTAATATAAATACGATAAAAAAGGATCATACGTAAAAAAAACACAGCAAAAGTGAGACGATTTACATTGAGGACTGACTAGGCATTGTTTAAACTGTTTATATATTTCATAATAATTTAAATATTAATGAACTAAACGTAAGTCATGTTTGCAAATTAAAAAAAAAACAGTAATTAAAAAAAATAACAAATAGTTTGCGAATTACAAAAAATGTCTAATCTATATTATAAAAAAAAAATAGAATTACCGTGTATAATCCAATCGACCGTCGATTAAATTTCTATACTTTAAAAACTTATCTTTTAATTTTTTTTATCATAATATGTAATAATGACATTCACTCTAACGTTTCCAGTCTTGTGTCGTCCCGGCGGACTTTAGTTTATATTTTTTTCATAACACGCCTAAAAAAATATTTTCCTCAACAAATGCAGCTACGTCTGCTCAATTAACCAATAATTCAACAACTTTTTGTTAGATTTTTAACTATATCAATTTTCGAACAATAAAGATTGTAATAATATAAAAAAAACAGATGTCTATCATATACACATAAAATAAACAACATTCAAGAAATTTCTTTCGGCGGAGATCATTTCCATAATCAATAATCATCATCATCATTATCATCGATTAAACAAATACATAATATTATTTTAAACGTTATAGCAATATTGGTCCAACAAATGAGGATACATACACGATTTCCTCCCAACTCATCCCTTCAAAATTTGGGATATATAATTTTACGTATATATAAAGAAAAAAAAAACGTTAAGATAAAAGTGATAAACCATAATAGTGTAAACAAAAAACAATTCGTAAAATCCACCTTTTTCCACGTTTTTTTTTATTGTTCACATTCGGCAGAATTCTCATGCCCGCATGTATTCGAGTTTTTAGCGTCAAAATTGTTTAGGTCAATTTTGACGACCGGCGTTTTGAACTCACATCCCTATCGGGGGCACTTGAACATAGCGGTATATGTACAGGCGGTAGTCCTTACTGGCTAACACCACGGAGCCGTCGTCCATGAGGGCGACGTCGAAGCACTGCGCGTGTTTCACCTTGCTCTCCAGCGCCGAGACCAGTTGGCCCTCTTGCGCGAAAATCGTCAGATTAAAGTTGTTGTGATTGTCGGCGATGAGTATTTCACCAGCCGCGTTGATTCCAACGCCGATCGGATAATTGGTCACTCCTTCGCCTCCGATCTGCCTCAAATAAATTCCCTCGTAATTGAAAACCTTGACGCAATGAGCCCGATTGTCGCTGATGAAGATCTCCTGCTTATCGTTCACCACCACACCGTTGGGGAACTCCAAGTGCTTGGAACAGCCGAACTTTTGCAAGACGTTGCCTGACTGATCGAAGATGATCACCCTCATCACTTTGCACTCGACTACTACTATGCGTCCTTTAGAGTCCACGGTGACACCGCGGGGATGCTGTAGAATATTAGCGCCGAACTTGCGCACGAACTGTCCGTATTGGTTGTATATCTGTATTTGGTGTGTCGGAGATCTCTCAGTCACGATTATATCGCCAGAAGTCCTGACCACAGCCACGCGATTCGGGTACAGCAGTTGACCGTCGCGTTTTCCGCATTCGCCGAATTGGAATTTGAACCTGCCCTCCTTGTCGAATATCTGAATGCGGTGGTTATTCGTATCTGCGACTATGATGTCGTTCTGGGCGTTTACGGCAACTCCGCTCGGCTCGGTGAACTGTCCCTCCATCACCCCGAATTCTCCGAATTTGCAATGGTAGATCATCTTGTGTCGCTTGATCTGCGACTTGGGCGGAAAGATCGCCGTCGATATGAGCTTCGACGTCAAGTCGAGCATCGGATCTGTGTGGTTGTTGCTGTTCAGCGAGTACGGATCGGCTAGACTAGGAGAGAATATCTCGCAGCCGCCGTTTGACCATTTTTCGTACGGGTTGATCGCGTTTAAGTTCATGTCTCCGACGGTCGAGGAGAAAGGTCCTATGTTATTGGGGCTGTTGAAGCGCTTGTTGATTATGTTCGATTCGAAAGGCGACGTCGATTGGCTAGACGCCGATACGATTCCATTCGTGAACTGTCGATCCAGAGCGCCAATCAACGACGACAAGTGGATTCCGCCGCCATTCAAGCTTCCGGAAGATCCATGCACAGATGATCCAGAACTGCTTCCTGAGCCTGGAGCTATCGCACCAGCGGGTCGCGCAATCGGAGGCTGCTTACCCGATCCGATCGTGGTGTCTCCTCCCGACCTCACGTAGCCGAAGGTGTTTCGCACGCCCACTTGGATCGCTTGGTAATTAGACACAAACTCTAACTCGCACGTAGACTGTACGCTCTGTTCAGGGTTGTAGCTCAACAAATTCTGCAGCTTCGAGTCTAATAGTTTTCTAAACATTAAAACTTCCGTTAAACTGGCACATTTCGTCAGGCGTTCGATAAAATCGCACGCCTGGTAAACTTTATCGATCGTCTCCTGCGTCTTCTGGCCGACAACAGTCAGGGAGATCTGCTTCGCCGAAAACGCGTTCTCTAGCTCCTTGAGCAGTTCTTGCTTGCGCTCGTCGAGCATTGATCGATAGAATTGGAACGTGTCGTTGATTTCGTTCTGAGCTTTGTGGTATTGCACTTGAAGGCGGCTGGAGCTGTGCTCGGTGGCTTTCAGCATCGTCCTCATTTCGGACGCTCGCGCTTTGGCCTCTGATATGACCTGCTGCATGAGCTCCAACTGCTGAGGTCCCGCCTCGCTGATGTGCTCGCACTCGTGCATCGCGCTGGGGTGCTCCAAGAGCGTGCACTCTTTACACACGGGCACGGAGCAAGTCCGGCAGAAGTATTTGAGTACGTCGTTTTTGTGTCTGGGGCAAGGGACGGCCTTTTCGCCGGCGCCGTTGCAGGACCCGTTGCTCACGAGTCCGTTCTTCGTCTCTTCTTTCATGTCGCTCAAGTTCAACACTCGGTGGCTCTCGAAGCAGTGCATGAACTGGTGCGCCATGACGCAGTTCGCGCAGAGATAATTCGCGCAGTCGACGCAGCGAGCTACGGCGTCGGACTCTTTGCCTTTGCAGCCGGTGCAGCGGGTGGCAGCGGCGGTGACGAGCTCCGAATCAGACTCGATTATGGTCGATATGACCAAGTTGGACAGCAGGCCGTTGACGCCGGTGCTGGGCAGCGTGCAGTCGACGTGGCACTGCGAGCAGGTGACTTTGCCGGGATGGGACTGCTCCTTCTCGAGGCAGGGGCGGCAGAAAGTGTGAAAGCAGGGCAAAACCTTAGGCTCGGTGAAGGTTTCGTGGCACAAGCCGCAAGTGGTGTCGAGTCCGTCGAACTCTCTGAGGTCACAGACGGCAGAGTCGCTGGCCGGCGGAGATGAACCGCTCAAAGTCAGCGGCGAGTCGACGAGTGGCGAACAGGACGATAGGTCTCCGCGGTCTCCGTAAGATCCGATCGAGTTAGCTCCTGGAAGTGATTCGAGGGAAGGAGTACGCGAGGCCATCTTCAATTAACCAGCATCCCTGTAACAAAAAAAAAACAAATTAATATGGGGGTCTTCATATACTCGCGCAGTTAATACGATAATTACAAGAAAACAAAGGGTAACCCGCAATAACGATAACACAATAGACTGACACTAAACGGATCACTACGGTAAGCCCAGATGTAATGTCCAGAGGAAAAAACAAACTCATAAACAATGTGTCAAAACACGTCGTTATTAACATCGTAAATACAGAGAATCCATACGCTATTACGCATTATGGTTGCGTAAATAATACGCCATCGGGAAACAGGAAAAATACTGTTAATATTTAACAATCTAAAATTTCACTCTTTTGAGGCATGGACATATTTCGTTGAACGAATATACAAGCGCAACAATTGATTGAATAATCTCTGTATCGTTGTGATTCACTGGAGACCTCCCCAACCTACAGTACAAAAGGCCTGACATAGAGACATTAACGCTCGGAGAAAGCACAGTTTGTTTCAATATATATAATACTGAATAAATTGTTGTCAAAGTCATAAAATTTTATATTAATATCGTAGAATCTAACTCAAAGCTATTTTTTTAACGAGATGCATCCGCAACGATCGATCGGCGTCGCGCGCTGTGTTTACACCGACAGGGGCGTGTCCGCAGCCCGTTGCTATAGAGACGCGTCTCGACGCCGTAGACGTGACGTCGCAACCTGTTGCCGGCGCGCGCTGCAGCGTCCCGCCTACCCATATCGCAGGTTCTCAAAAGGCGAAGTACTTTCTATATTCATTGTCGCCCCCGAATATTGATATCGATCCGCGAGTTAGGTAAGCAGACGATTACGCGAGCGCTGCGTAATTTCTTACGCAAGTCGGAACAGATCGAGGAGAGAGAGAGAGAGAACGGAGAGAAACAAAGAGATTGCGAAGGTCGGCGGCTCATTTACGATCGAGCTGACTACTATCGACCTCGTTAATCTTTTATATAACGCGATCGACGCGCGACCCTCTTCGGCCCTCTTACGGGTCGTGTGTCGTTGACCTACCCCGGCGCAAGCGGGGGCGAAACATTAAAAGCCTACAATAAGCCCATAACAGACACCTCACTCGAGTCACAGTTTCATCTCTTCAAATCTAATATTTAAGAATGTGATTTTAATACAAAGAATATTAATTTATATCAAAATTGCATACAGTTGAAGCGATTTATGTACGTCGTAGTTGAAGAATACAGCCTAGAACCCAAAATCAATATAGAAAATGAATCATAATTTATCGTAACAAGAATGCAATTTATTTGTATTTTTAATATTTCATCAAAGCAAAATTTGATCGATTATTTTGAGGACAATTTAAATGAGCGATATATAAAATCATTGTTCCATAAAATGAATTGATTGTGCATTACAACATTAAAAAATGAGCATTAAATAAATATATACATATGTACATATATGTTCATTAAAAAAATTAAATTGAGCAACATTTTATTTGTAGCGTGCACTAAAACAAATGATTAAAATAAATTAGCTGCGCGTATTTATTTTAATACACAAAATATAAAAATTAAATGATTAAAAAATAATTAATGATTCGAGATTTTGTTAAAAAAAATCTTTTCGAATATCCTTATATATTATTCTAAATCGGTTTATATAAATGTCACTAGAATCAATGCCGACAAATTCTAGGATAGTCACATATGTGGTGTTCGTATTCTGAAGTATCATTTTAAGCCTTATGGCATTTTGCAAAAGCCGACAAAGATTTTCCGTAAATTTAATATTTACGACCGAAAAGTTCTCAGTGATATTGTATTTGATGTGTGCCTGCATCATTAGTGACTATAAAATATCCAAATTAGATGTGAGAAATTATCATATACAATACAATAATTCACATTAACACGCGACTGCATAAGGCTCGGACACACTGGCGCGATGCGCCTCGCGGCGTGCGTCGCGTCGGTGTACTCGCTGCTTTAAACGAACAAACTGTAGATTACATATAGACATTTTATGTAAATCGATAGCAAAGCGAGCTGAAAATTACAGGAGACAGGTGTTAACGACAATAGCGCGATAGCGATCTAGACGAGGGGGAGTCGCAAAAAAAACGATCGAAACTCTAAATGTCGCCGTTATGGTTACACTTAATGACGAAGGGGTAAACGGACGGCGTTAACGGTCAAATTTGCATGTGCACATTATTGTAGTTGTATCTACGGGATTAGTCATGAGCAAAAATGCAGATGGAATGCAGAAATGCGGTGAAAAATGAACGCCGCCCCGAGATGACATTTTACATAATGTCGTTCGTGTGACGGCATTTAAAGGGCCGCTTTCAAAATTTCATACGTCGGGAGCACGTACTGGCAGTAAAAAAGTGCAGGTTTGCTCTGAGCTTTGATATAAGCGCGCTCCGACAGATTGTCAAGGCTGGTTTACACTGTACGTGCGGATGAACGCATCGCGACAGCAGCATTTAGCACGCTTGACACTAGTGTATTTAAAAAACGAATGACGAATATTAAGGCGCGATACGACTAGATGTGATGTTCCAAGCGACAAGTTTGCTGGTTCGAATGACGAATGCCGCACCGGCAAGTTCTGACCATGCGTTGACTTTATAACGTCCGTTTCGTCGCTTCCATTGAAACGTTTTCGAGCGTGAACAGAAATACATGTCAGGGCGTCGACTGTGGTGGTCGCCGGTGCGTGATCGATTTCAAATTGACGTGTTTATCGGCCAAACGATGTGAATTATAATTTACACGCGCAAATTACGCGGTGACTAATCAAAACGACGGCGTGAGTCCGAGCGTTCAATAAACACACGATATGCGGCGCTTCCACAGCTTCTATGGACATATATGCTTATACGCCCAATTCATTATTAGGTCAAGTATTAACTGACGAGATCCATATACGCGTTTATAGGACCGCTCAAAAACACTCAAGCGGTTAATGTAAGCGCATAATATAGCGCACATAAAACGCCACGATTACATTATATTAGAATGATAAAGCATTTCCGGAGTGAATTGCTTGATGCGCGTGTGTGTGAGTGTTAGTTAAGCCAAACAAACGACACAAATAATAAATTAATTTGCGCGCATGCGTCACCCCACACAGCGCTGTACATAAAATTATTATCAACTCCCGTTATCGTCCGTTTTCCTAATTAAAAATTATACACAACACAAAATTGTGAGCACACGATATCGGGCAATAAATTCCTGGCGCGGCCCTGGTATGGCTCGGGGGCGGACTAAGGGGTGGCCCATTGTCGCTAAACGCGTGCCAAGTCATCGTTATAATGAAAATTAATTTTTCTGTGACATTTACAAACGGCCGCACAGTGCAACGTCAAAATACATACACACACATTTTTAAATCAGAGAGACAATACATATACGAAGGAAAAATATGCATCATATTTAATGGACGCCTGTTGTTTATGTAGCAAATTGGGGTTTTGTTGATTTACCATAATGATAAAATCACAGGCTGTGTATACCGTGACAGTTAAATTTATTTATCAAAACAATATACAATGTGTTTTTGGGAAACGTTACAAACTTGGAATTATGTTAGATGAGTGATGGTATAATTCATGGTTGAGTATTATTACAATCTAATCCCGCTGCTAAATCTAATCATTTATTAGTAACAATGAGGTATTTTTTTTAGTCGCATCATTTTTCACATATTAATATTTGCTTATATATAAAATGTTGCTAAAATAAATTAAAAGAACTCCATGAATATGATACATATAAGTTTAGTCCAAGAACTGGAAGAAAACGAAAGACTATTAAGGAGGAATGCTGTATATATTTACTACCTAGCTGATGAAGAGTTAATGAAGATTCACTCAAAGGTTACAGTAGAAGAGTGTATTAACAAGAAGTGTGAAGAAATGCATTTAGCACGCACGAAATGAACCAATCGACACAAAATCTAAACGGTTTTAAATTGAGAAAGATTGATCCTCTCTGATGAGAGTAAAATAAATGTATACGGGTGATAGAGTGCACATGGCAAAAGATACGGTGAAAATGTATTCGGGCAACTGTGCGAAATCCAGGGAGCCATATTACATGGGGGTGCTTCTTATATTCCGAAATGGAAGGTATCCACTTCATCGACGGAGCAGTAAAGACGGTGGATAAATCTGTCCATGGAAAATCACATCGACTCAAATTTTAACTGCAACTTATGAATGTTTCAAATAAAGTTCTCTTTCCGCAATTTTATAAAGAACAAAAAATAAATAAATAATTTATAATATAAGAAAAAATGTGAAAATATAATCTTGGACTCCTGAAAAAGTTCTTAATTAAAAACCAATAGAAAAAAAATCGATTGCACAACTCAACGACCAAACAAACAATTATATTTGTGATCGAAGCTGTTTTCCACAACAAATTCGTTAAATCGTTTAATTCCATACTTTTCTCTATTTTAGCAATATTGAAAGCAATAAAATAAAAATATTTAAACTATTTATTAGTGACACGATTTTAAATTTTTTTAAATCAGATGATGTTCAAGAATTTATTAATGAATTTCAAAGTTTTTAAAAATAACTGCTCAAATTTCATCATTTATTTATTATTTTATTATAGATTTTTATTTTATTTTTAATATGCAATAAACATACCAAGTGGTTAAAATTTAGTTGGGTTCGGTGATTATTACGCACAGCGAAATTCTGATCAACGAGAGTGAATGCGAGATAAGGGCGTGCTGAATGCATGCTCTTATCTCTCACTCATTCTCGTCACTTAACATACGAGCGATCGAGAGGAAAAATATCTCACCACCCGCGCCTGATACATATGTATGTATCTTTAAGAATACGTTAATATATATATAAAAAAATTGTATATAAAATAGATAATAAAATTACATAATTTTTTACTTAAAAATAGTGAAATATAAAGCAGTTGGAATTAAAAGTAAAATATATTTGACATTTTCATATACATTTGCAATTTTTGTTTGCGCAATGATCGCAGTAACCTTTAGTTGTATACGAAATATTATGATTTTGAAAGTGAATCGTTGTTTTTCACGCTAATGTACATATTTAAAAAAATTGTATGTTATTTGTGCTTGTAAAGTTTGCATTGCAGAAGCAGGGGTAGGAATCGTGTTCATGTGAAAATACAGCTGTAAACTAAATGCTAAAATCTACCATTATAAATTTGTTTTAGAAAACGTTTTAAAATATTTTCTATGCAATATATTTCTAGCAAGAGTTGATTAGTAAAAATAAGTATTATTGGTTTCTTTATATGAGCTTGTTTATCTTCCGATTACAAATTACGTTATACAGAACTTTTAATATCGAATAGTATTTAAAAATAAAGTGTTACATGGAAAAAAATAATTTATAAAATTATTAAAATAATTGATAGTATACATAAATTGATTCGAGTGAATTTGATTTATAAATGTGATATTAATTATAATTTACTGAATGATAAAATCTCGTTACGACCAAAAGGGTTAATATCGGTTTAATTAAGAAAAGTTGCGAGGGTGGAAGTCACGAATTTTTATCGCTAAGCTCTGAGATTAAAAATAAATGAAATAAAATTTACAGTTTGTATTATATAAAATACTAGCTTTATTACTCTGCCATGCCCGAAATAGATTTAAACTTATTATTTATTCATCCTGTTATTAAAATTTTCACTGTACGTATTGCAGCAGCACGTGTTCGGTCGTCAGCATATTGCTGTTCAGTTTCTTCAGCGGTTTCATGGCACGTTGACCTAGAAACGGCAACCAGAATAACATGTGCAAATGACACGTCGCTACTGTTTAGAAAGAGTTCTTGCGACACAAACAGACACATGTATTTTCTGTTTTATAGTATGGGTTAAAAATATATTAATAAATCGTTCAAGTTGACGTCTAGAGTACATCAACTTCGAGCGATCTCCTCCGTCAAATCCAAAAAGTAACTTTGCTAAAATAACAGCGCAAACTTTTAATTATCTGATAAGGCCAAAGTGGAAGCGCGAGGAAGGGAAAGAAGTGGGAACTTCAGGTATGCCGGCGGATGCTGCGTCTCATCCCCGCCGAAAAGGCAGGAGATTGTTCGGAAAGTTTCATGAATACAAATAGAGTCCGGAGGAGCGAAACATTATTAAAATTCGCATCGTCTACGCGCAGTTAAGCGAGATGTAAACAAACGACCAATCCAGTGGGTCAAATTGGGCATATTCATCGAGCGAATTAAGCGCAATTAACCGGGCATTGTAAACAACCTGCTGAAAATTTCTTATTTACACAGCGGACGCGTTGCCGATCGATACGTTTGTACAATATGCTACGATAACGGTGTACAATAACAGAATAATAGTGTATGTGTACATTAACAAATTGCAACCGCTAATAGGAGTAAACTATTGCCATTAATGTGTTAATAATTTAAAATTAATTGTTATATAACAACACGTTTCCTGTGTGTATAAATGTTGGTTAAAAAATATTTTATGTATTTATTCAAATAAACGCTTATAAAAATAATATATGCCCAATGTTTTGCAAAATTAAAAAACATAAAATATATATTATGTATGTATGTATAACATGAAGGAGAAACTGTATGAACTATCATATATTTTTTATCTAAATCAGCTGTTATGTATAATATATAATATTAATTTAACATATATTGGCGATTAACACTTTCAGCTGATCAACAGTTGATATAGATGTTATGAAAAGTCTTTTAGTCCGATAAATCCGGCTTTAAACTAAAATTGACTAATATAAAAAAAAAATATTCAAAACTTAATTCATTCAAAAAATTTTAAAGCAATAATACTTTTTTTTTGGGACACGTGCGTCGAAGGGCCGGAGAAGAATATCCAATTGATTGCGTAGTACCCAAAGTCAAATATTGTGGCGGAAGCGTTATGGTCTGGGGTTGCATGGCAGCAGCAGGGATAAGATATCTGTACATTTGCGAGGGTAATATGAATAGAAACATTTATATTTAAATGTTGGAATCCTTTTTAATGGATTACTACAGGAAAATATGTCCAAGCATAGACCACGCTACTCCAATTCCAGCAAGAAAACGCTCCATTAGTTAGTTTGCGTCAAAGGGTTTGACGCTTTTAAGATGGCCTACTCAGTTATGGGCAAAAAGTTGCCCAATACAATTGCAAACCAAAAATTAAGCTGCGAGAAAAATTGTCTCCGTCCACCCGTAAATCATTAGTTGACAGTATGCCAAAAAGGATAGCTAAGGGTGTGCTTACTAAATATTAAAAATAAGCTAAAAGTAAATACAACCAAGCTAAAGATATAGCACATTTATTGAAGTCCTCCATTATTATGGCCAAGCCTGTATCATATTATATTTGAGCTGAAGTAGCTTATTATAGATTTTTTAATACTGTACATAAACGACTTAACTTTGAATTAATCATTACGATATTCGTCAGTGAAATTAGGAAAATCTAAGAAAGCCTATCAAACTGAATTATAATTATATAATAATTATTACTAATTTCTATCCAAACCAGATACGATAGAAATTAAAAAATATAAAGGTTATTATGAGATTTGAAAAAGTCTTTCGGGTTTTAGTCATTGATTGTATAAATTGCAGATCACATTAATATCAGCAGTATCATGAATTTTTATGTAAGATCTTGTTGATTATAATTTTGAGAATTTTCTGGGAGTTCTTTACCAAAAAAGATTTGACAAATAATATTTTTTTAATAATATATTAAAATGCGTATTATATTTTTAATTTATTTTAAGCCAAGTATTGAGTTCTACGTTATAACTATAATTTTTTAAAGTAGAAAAAGTGCAATTTTTAATTAAAATTGATACAATAATTTTTATTTATAAGTATTTTAAATTTAATTAATAAACTTATTTTTAAATGAATTCAAAATGCATAAGAGTTATAATGAAAATTAAAATAACCGTCATGATACTTTAGTAATTTAACTTACCGACAGTTTTATCGCGCTTATAGAAACAAATATTGTCGAATAGAAAGCGCGAGATTGTGAGCACTAAGCGCGATAAATCCGTCGGCAAGTCGGATTAAATATTAAATGTATTTTTTAGGATTTTTTCAAAGCTTTGTTTGTAATTGTTAAAAAAATATGAATTGTGCCTAAACTATTTTTTTCTGCTTTATTTAGAGCGCAAAAATAAATCAAATGTTTTTAATTAATTTGTGGCAAAATTTTAGTGCAGTTAACAACTAGGTTATGGATCTCTTAAAAAGAGCGAATATTACGAATCAGGTAAGCGGATAAAATTGTCAAATTATCTATTTTAAAATGTGTTAATCTGATTTGCCTTTTAAAGTTTATTTGCAATAATTGGAATCAATTTGGGATAAAAACAAATATCCCGAACGGCTGCCATATTCAAAAGCGGCAGCAAACATTCACTGTATTATAATGTCGTGAAGAGCGTTATTGTCGTTAAATATTAAAAGCTCAACACAACAACAGAAGTCTCGAGCCTTTTCACAGGTGGACGAAAGCTGAGAGGCGCTTCATAAATACTCAAAGTCTGGGTACTTCCCCGGAGTTTTCGCACCGGATGCGTCAGAGTACACTCCATGCCGAGAGATCGTCGATAAAACACAAAACTTTTAACAACAAACACAGCAGTAAGTAGGCAGAGATACTTTTCAACCCAGGATGAGAGTTGGAGAAGACGAAAAGGGTTCGATTAAGGATCTGTGTTGTTCAAATCTACTCACACGTCAAAGCAAACACAAAGCGTCAGTATCCAGTCAAAGGCGGAAAAGTCAATACTAGTTTTCAAAACGCTACGACTTCCGCCTTTCACGGGTGACGCTCCTACAGTTTAAATCCAATTCAAATCAAAGTGACTCACTAATAACGTAAAAATGATCATAGTGCGGCCTGCATGACGCTCCGTAGCATGTGAGCGGCGCGCTTACCTATAAAAATAAAAAAATCTCATTTGAGTAACATCGACTTTTGCGGTATTACAAGATCAAAGTATGTGGGATTTTTAAGACTGGAGTAGGAAATACGCTGGGATAGACAGGACGTGTGCTCGATACATTATACATACACGTATCGATTTCGGTCATTCTCAAGAGTTGATACATATAAACAACATTTGTCGCTCGGTCACGACTGCTCGGCTTCTTCGCGATTAGCATAACTTGGCACGCATTGCGTTCTTTGATAATGCGGTGGAAATGCGGCAAAACGAACCCGATTTTTCAAACCACAATCGGACTGTGGCGATAAACTGGCGATGGCGAGAAATAAAACAAAATTATGATAATCTAACCACGGTAATGTGGCGCGTTGCTAGGGAAATAATTGTTTGACATGTTAACAGAAAATACAGGCGAACGATAAGGTTCGAAACGTAACATATGGTCCGACAGTGTTTAAGATTAATGGCAAACTAAACGCATGCGTCTAGTCACCGTCACGGTCAAGGTCGCCAAATTCGGTGGTGAGACATCACGCGTTGCGTGTTAAATTTTCCTTTAATATTCGTACAATTTTAGCCAATTTTGTATGTAATATGTATTGGGTGTATTCTGATATCAATTATTTATATTCTACTATTTCACATTAGTGATACAATAAAAGCATTAATAATACACCCATACCTCGCTATACGGCCGCTCTTTATACGGCCTTTCGCTATAACGGCCCTCTTCAATTAAGGCACGTTTTCGATTTACGGCCTAAAATGTTTCGCTATAACGGCAAAAAAACATTTTTTCGATGTCGATTTTTAAAAAAATTTAAAAATAGATTTAATTTGCATAATTTTAAAATGAAGTGAAGCAGCTAGCGCCGATGAGGCCGCATCTAAGGAATATCCCAACATTTTAAAGGGAATTATTGAAAGAGGTGGTCATAAGTACCACAAGGGTCTAAATTGGGACCATTGTTATTTGTTTTGTATATTAATGATATAGTTAATAACGTGAAAAAATGTAAAATTCATCTATTTGCGGATGACACATTAATGTATTGCATAGGTGATAACATTAAAGAAATTGTAAATAATTTAAATAATGAATTAAGTATATTAGAAATATGGTTAAAGAATAATGTACTTAAATTAAATGAGAATAAAACTAAATGTATGTTTATTAATTATAAAAATGTGTTAGATGATAGTACCAAAATAGTAATAAATAACTCTAATATAGAAATAGTGGATAATATAAAATATTTAGGAGTAATTGTTGATACAAAATTAAACTTTAAAGAACATTGTAATTACATATTAAAAAAAATTAGTAGAAAAATAGGTTTATTATCTAGATTAAGAAATATATTAAGTATAAATACAAAAAAATTAATTTACAATAGTATAATATTGCCCCATTTTAATTATTGTGCAACACTATTAAATATGTTGAATAAATTAGATAAACAAATGTTGCAAAAATTACAAAATAGGGCAATGAGAGTAATCTTAAATAAAAATAGATTAACTAATTGTAAAAGTATGATTGATAGATTAGAATGGTTGAATGTTCAAGAAATATTGAGTATGAATGTTTTAGTATTTATATATAAGTTAGAAAATAATATGTTACCACACTATTTTAATAAGTATTTAATAAGAAATAAAGATGTACATAAATATAATACTAGAAATAGAGAAAATTTAAAGATAATTAAGTATAAGAAAACGAGTACGGCTAGGGGAATTATGTACGGAGGTTTTAATTTATATAATAGTCTTCCAAGAGAAATCCGAAACAGCAAAAATATAACGGGTTTTATAAATGGAATAAAAAAACACCTTCGTACATATAGAAATAAAATATTATAATATTAAGTCTTTATTATTGTATATTTTTTCTTTCTGTTATGTATTTTTTATATATTTTATATATGTTTACTAAATTTGTTAGATGTAAAGATTAGCTATTAAGCTAAATAAATTAATAAAATAAATAAAATAAATAAATAAACCCGAATACGTAGACGAAACAGGGCTTTATTGGAAGCGAATGTCTGATTGTACGTACATTTCAAAAACCGAAAAATCTGCGCCTGGTTATAAGGTCTCTAAAGAACGATTAACTTTGCTACTTGGTGCAAATGCCGCGGGTGATTTTAAGCTAAAACCAATTTTAATATATTTGTCCGAAAATCCAAGGCCTCTTAAAGGACTAAATAGAAATCAATTACCCGTCATATGGAGATCCAACAAGAAAGCTTGGATGACTAAAGCTACTTTAGAGGATTGGTTCAAAAATCACTTTTGCACAGAAGTGAAAAAATATTTGCGAGACAATAACTTAAGCAACAAGGCTTTGCTAATTTTGGATAATACACCAGGGCATCCTACTAATTTATCCGAACTATCTGAAGATGTCATGATTGAGTACCTTCCGAAAAATACAACAGCTCTGATCCAACCAATGGATCAGGGTGCAATAGCCACTTTTAAGGCATATTACCTACGCTGAACTTTCCGACAACTTATAAGGGAAACCGATGGTAAATCTTCAATTAAAACATTTTGGAAAAACTATAACATCAAGGATGCTGTTGACAGCATCAATGAATCATGAAAGGGATTAAAATTAACAACAATGAACCATGTTTGGAAAAAAATATGGCCAGAATGTGTAAAAAGTACTGATGAAGAAGTTAATTGCCTTCCTGAAATTAGACAAAACATTTTGGATCTAGCACATGATCTCGGCTTTGAAGGTTTGAACGAACGTGATGTGCTTGATCTACTTGAAGCTGATAGGGAACCCCTTTCATATAAGGAACTCATTCAGTTGCAAGCAGAACCGGCATTTGATGAAGAGACAGAGCCTGTTGTATTCAAACAACTAACATCAAAAAAATTGTCAAAAGCTTTTTCCTATTTCGAACAAGGAATAAACATCTTCCTTGAAAACGATCCTGACGTCGAACGTAGCGCTAAAGTTTCTCGAGGAATTAACTAAGCCATTAGCTGTTATTAATCACTGAAGAACGAAAGAGACAAAAAGGCAAGACAAACAACGTTGGACAATTTTTTTAAGCCAGGCCCATCCTTACCAGCGAAAAATGAGAACAACAGTGATCTGCAGGTTACCATTTCTTCATCGTCTTCAGATTAAAGCCATTTTAAAAAAAATTATGTATGTATTCATACACATATTTTATGTAACATTAAGTTGTTTCATTTTTGTTTATGGATTATTGTTGGTTTTTGGAGTCTGTTATTATTTTATGTACAAATGTATGTACTTGTTATGTATGTATTTTAGATTTAAAAGAAATAAAAAGATAAAATGCATTTTAAATGATAAACCATGTTACATATTTAACAAATTTGGAACCGATCCCATAGAATTTGTATTAGAATAATTAATTCGTTATACGGCTTTTCGCTTTGCGGCCAAGTTTCGTGGAATGTATCTAGGCCGTAAAACGAGGTATGGGTGTATTTATAATATAACTACCATGAATATATAGAGCAGTAAAACTTGATATTCTAATACTGGTTTTATTAATTATATATTATTTAATTTCCAATACTTCCAAGACAATCGAGCCAATCAAGATGAAATGTCTGTAGAAATGCTGGATCCGAAACATCTTGTATATAAATCATTATGACTATACCTATGGCCTAACAATATTCAAACATATTTGACTTGAGGTGTATGTATAATACCTACTATTATAAAAAGCCAGACAGCTTGGGCGTGACGTCATAAGAGAGAGGTATGAACTAATTTTTAGTACCGTTATTTTTTTGATTAATGCTTAATATAAAATCAATTATAGGATGTTTAATACAACATACGTATAATTACTGTAATACAATTATTGTTTATTCATATACTTGTATGAATTGATTTTAGTGTAACTATGGTTGATTGATATTTCCAAAAGCTAGTTTTTTCATTGTTATATGCATCTCTCGTTATCGTTTATTATAGCAAACGTTGCACGTTTGTCTATGAATATAGTTTTACTTCTACAGAAGTAAGATTAAATTCACAGACATTTGAAATGAATTATAAATGGAGCCAAGAAAATGTAATCAGAGAGATATGACAGATCGCAACGTGTACTAGAAATTGTTGAGTTTTTGGACAACTCATTGACGAAATTGAGATTGCTCACCGATTCTGATTCATCGGGATATCTGGTTAGTCTGCGCTAGCGTGACTCACTCGGGGAAGACCCTGTATCGATTTTGAGACCGTTTACAAGACCCGCATCGAACGCGAACTGGTAATTATTTCGGTCCGATTGAAAACGCATTCAATTGTGCCTCCTCAATCCGCTCCAAGAGGATGCTGCAATTTTTCTTTAATTCAAAAATTGTCCGCATAATTGAGACAGCAGACAGTACGAAATTCTCCCTTTTAGCTCTCCCCACTTGGAGCGTGACTCTTCATACAAATTGGTTCGGATCTTGACCCTTGTCGATCGAAAATAAAACAAAAAAATGTAACCCTTTTGTAAACACAGTTGCATGCACGCATGCGCGGCAGATGCGTTGTCCATTATTATTTAGTAGGTCGGCCCCCTGCACTCAATGTGCATATCATTTCATGGCAACAGCTGCTCGATTTCTGGGCGAAAAAACTGAATTTCGCCACAGTCGGATGCACATTTCATTGCACACCTGTTCTGGTTCATATGTTCGATAGGGGAGAGCGTGCTCATTGGGACGGTATAATTTTCATTCATAAATAAGTATAATAAGGCACTGTGTTGATATTATTATATTATTCAATGTAACTCATCAGATTCTGGAAAATAATACATTTGTAGTGGACTTGCCTCACCTTAATGTTTTATTGCTTATTAGCTGTATTGAGTATGTGAGAGTTGAGTTCTCATCAAATTCTGTAGAAATATCGATTTCAAAATAAGTTTGGTAGGAAAATATCCCAGATTCAAGCCCTTTATAAAATGATACAATGTTTTATCGAAGCCCATCTTCATTACAAATCAAAACAGTGTTGTTTAGATGCGACTTGAGTACGCTAGTCGCTGCTCTCTTAATCGAGCCATTCAGCTCCCCGACAAATATGTCTTCGGCGATAAGTACGATGAGCTGGTTCGATTCGTTTGAGATTTTTGATCTAATTGAGCTGAGAAGTATATCGAATGAATAGCATATGTGCGTATGTGATAAACGTCACTATACACAGTAAACATTATAAATCATAAATACTGGCACTGTCCTAAAATACAACACTATCCTCTACATATTTTGAACAGACCGATCATTGTTTCGCGGCGCATGGCACGCCACTTTTTATCACGGAGTGATGTCATGACTGCGTTTTATCTCCGACCACATCCTCCCGCTGACCCTAAAACTCGACCAGAAAGAACGAGAAAGATCCTTTTTGGTCTTTTTACTCGAGAGGCGGCTGGCCTTGGTCTCGGACGCTGGGGTTGCTCCTTTTCTCGGGACAGGTTCTAGAGGGCAAGGTACCAATGCTCAAAGGGCGACACCCGCCTGCACAACGACCTCGGTCTGTGGGCGCATTGCGGAAAGTGCATTTATCACGCTTTAGCATGCCATCGACGCGGTTACGTGCCCTGCCATAAATCCGATCCCAGTCGGCCCGGCGACATCGCTGCTGACGGGGAATTCGGCGCAAATTGCCCGCACGGCGTGCGGTTATTGCCTTTCGGCTATATGTCATTGTTGAGGCACTTTTAACGAGAGCATTAGGTACAAACATGCTTTAAAATTGAACGCCGAACGTAATGCGTCGGTATGGAAATGACACTTAGTAAATACGCCGCTGTGTGGTTAGTTGCGTTCGTGATGTCACATTGAAAAAATGTCAACAAGCATTACCATTTATTAACGATAACGTAAGATCTGTGAGAAGTCGTTTTCTTATATTATGGATAATGGAAAACATAAATATAAACCTTCCCTTTACGGTGCAAAAAATCCGGTGATGTACAGTCAGTGTACACATAGCAATCAATTTAAAATTCAATAAATAATAATATTAATACAAAACAATCATTATAGTATTATTATTTTAATATAAATGTAAAAATTAAAACATAGCGTTTATTCTATATGCATACGTCTTAAACGAGCGTTTTCAAGCAACTGACCTTGATTTTCTTGGCGCTCATCGCCAATGTCAAGAAAATAAGCCATAGACCATTTTAAATACTCAAATATATTTATTTTAAAATAAGAGATTATACGATTTTTTTATATCCTATCTAGTTCGAAATGAATTACGAAGAAATTGCTAAGACCTTTTTATAGATATTCACATAATAAGATAACATGTACACTCGGTTTACATCACTGATCTTCACTACCACTATTCTTGTAAATATGCTACAAAAATCTCACATCATCAAAAAACGGCAATTCATTTTGGCAACTTCATTTTTAGTCACTGAAAAATGTTTAAAAATAATTTCACTATTTTGTTTGCTTTGATTAAACAGGTAATTATTTAAAGATATATGTGCCTTCAAATGAACAAAACATTTTTTTGTGCATTACAATAATTAAAAATGAGCATTTAATAAATATATCAATATTCAATAAAAAATGTTAAAATATGAGCTTAACTAAAAACAAAATGTTGCTCAATCTATTGTTTTTTAATGAACATAGATATGAGTCTTTGTTTTTGAGAATGGTATAAGTACATTATGATATTTAAGTGTTTGCATTTGAATCAATCAAAGTGTTTTATAACAAAATACTAATATTTTTTTAAATTGTTTTAACTTATAATTATATAAATTTCTATAATATTGAAATTATTATTTTTTAAATGGAAGGAAGTTTTGAAAAGACAGATTGATATGTGAGGATAAAAATATATTTTATCTAATAATGCACATTACATTATCACTTATTTTTAAACTTAGAACCCCGAATATAGTAACATTTAAATTACTCAAAATATGAATATTGGTCACAAAGGATAACAACACCTGTTCAGTAAATACAATAGAGGAATTGCTGGATTCAACGTCATCATTGCATAAAAAATCAGATATTTGCTTCCGAGAAAAAAAAATATTAACTACAGTTGACCCCCCAATAACACGGTAAATTAATGATGTGCTATTCGGGTGTCCGTTACTTTATGTCTCTATGTCTTACCACACGCACGTATTACAATAAAAAAAAGAGTATTTTCTAGTTCCCCAACTACACGCACCCAAATAGCACGTTTCCAATTTACCGTGTTATTGGAAGGTCTACTTTAATAGTGTTCTTAAACTATTTCGTAGCCTATCATATGTAATAAGTGACAGCAGTGTCATACGAAATTTGAGATAAACAAACGTAAGCAATAAAAAAAGTTACGCGCAGCAATCAAAACAGATATTTCTAATAATGTTTAAATAAATATGTCGCAACGGTGGCTAATTATTATATTTATCTGTAGCGTAGAAAATGTTAATGAATTGTTAATTGACACTCAACGTATAGCATTTTTTTATTAAATATTTTATAAGCACGATATAACAATGGTTAAAATCTTATATGGTAGATCGGAATTAATGATTAATATATAATTATTATTTCAATCGAGCATCATAGATTAGGTTTTCCTAGATTTTCCAAATCTTGCGGATGAATTTAAAATCTAGTTAGATCAGGTATAGTGGCATTTATTTTAAGCTTTAATAATAGTTTATAATTAATACATTTTCAGTCTGTTGTATAACTTTGTTTTACCGTATTAGGCTAAAATGACATGTTGCAACGGAAGATTTACTATAATTAATTATAAAAATTAAAAACTTTAGAAATTCTAGGCTTTTTTAATCACTGCTATAATAAAACTCTAATCACTGCTCCATCGCATTGATAATCAATGCGTATTAAGAAAATGTTTAACAACATATATGTTATCAGGTTCTATGTGGTTTAAAATGCGTTTTCCGAGCTGGATTCTCACAGCTGCGTATGTGTTTATTAACGATCGTTTAACCAACTATTGAAGGGCATTAATAAACTAAGCTACATTCTCTTTAAGAACAAAAAAACCTTAATACTTTTAATACCATGCAATCCCCACCTAAAGGAACAATACATATATAATAAACCTAGTTTAGAAAACTCGATTTTCCTGTACTGTAAAATTAAGCTCTTTTTTATAAAAACAGTTGAGCGAATTTTCGACAGAGTGACACACATTTATGCATGCAGACTGTTGCACAACGGCGTGGGAGCGCCGCAGTACTGCAGCGCAAAACAAAAACCGTCACTGTCGCTTTCTGAGAGACGAAAGGAAAAGTGTCGGCGGCGCATGGACGGAATGCAAGCAAGCAAACGCCGCGCTGCGTTGATTCAAAGGCCACTTTGTGCACTTCTAGGAGCAAGGTCGCGCATGCGCGGAGGAGACACTCGCGCATAAAAAGGATTTCATTCACAAAACATTCCGATAAGACCTCAACTTTTGACAGATATAATTCAACAATGTATCAGTCTCGATAAAAAAAAAGTGACAGACATCAACTGTCAGTTTTTTACTACTGTTTTCTTATTCATACTAGTCATTGACCGTTACAAGGTTATCTTATAAAATGATTTTGATTATTAATGATAGTGCACCATCAACACTAGTAGAATAATGGTTGATATACAAATGATTTTTGAGCAGTATTTAGCAAATATACAATGAATAGATAAAACATATGTAAGGTTTGAAAGATGGGAATCGAAAAGCTGTCTTTTGTTATCACTCCGAATGTTGCACTGTTATGCATAGTCGGTATGTCTCAAGTGGCAAGCGCATGTGAATGAATACGCATAGTGATAGATCTATCGGCGTATCCTGATATTTGAGAAGCTCGGAACACGAGCGTGACGTGTGTGCGACACGACGCAGAGTCGATTATACAAGTCGCCAGCTGTCACATTTTCTTTGTTCTGATATCCCCCTCTCTATTTCGCGCCAGTGTGCGCGCATATAAATAAAACTGGGAGCGTTTATGTGTGTGCGTTATAGGGGTCGCGTACGAAGAGATAAAGGGGATAAATTCTATATATACAACGCACGCGTTGTACACGTTGTACTATATAGATACGACAGACAAAATAATAATATCATTATCGGAGCGGCTTCAAATTTACGGATGACGCGGACGACTCGCTCGGAATAAATTTTGCGAGATCCTTCATAAAGAAGTTAGGCAGATAAAATATATTGCAATGTACAATATGCAAAACGAATAAAGGCGGCTTTGAATGCGCCGCGATGCGAATTTATTCATTTTTTTGCAACATGACAAAAAAAACTGTGTGCTACTTTTAAATGCACTGCTAATTTGCAACGATTCATCGCTTTTTTCAATGAAGATATATTGTAAATACATACATTACTTATTATTATCAATCAGTTATCTTACACAGAAACTTTGCAATGTTTACAAAACTTTTTTAACACATTGAATGCCGAGTGCACCAATCTGTGCATTTCGTCATTTTAATTTTATACACCAAAATCACTAAAGATGTTACTAATAATATACTACCTAAAATATTTGAAAAAATCAATACCCAAAATTCCAGAGGCTCAAAACTCAGATAAAAAAAAATCGTTTCAAGGCAGTGTTTACAGATTTTTTTCTATAATTATATTCCACATATCATATATTTGTAATAATTAAATCAGTTATCATAAAACTGTGAATCGAATATTAAGAAAATAAAAATATATTTAAATCATTTTTAACACTTGACGGTCAAGTCAAATCCACAAATGTTTTCAAGTAGCGGCCAGAAAATAACTAAAATATCCGAGGCTTGCCTAAAACGATACAGCGCTAAACTAAAAACCCTAATATTGGTTTTTAGTTTAGCGCTGTTTTTTTAAATCTTCCGTTATAACCTGACAGCCGTAAGCCCAATGTGTTAAATCTGTACCAACTGAGTCAATCAGATATAATGAATACCTATAAGTATTAACCACCATATTGAAAGACTGATAATCGGTGACATCTATAATAATAATAAATATAAATTATTATGTATAAAATAATTTATAACCAATAGATGTCACTACAGCTGGGAACGTTTTTTTTTATAAAAGCATATTTTTTATAAATAAAAATTTGAGTACCGCTGTCGAGGCTCGAACCCGCAACCCGCAACGTTACGGACTACGCGGTTCTGACCTTAACCTTTTGAACGCGTTATCAAAAATAATATTTTTTTTTTTTTTTTTTTGAAAAATGCAAATTTTACCTTGATACTGTGTTTAAATGTTCTGATTTTTTAATTTTTATTCATTTAAAATGATATTTTATGTTTATTCACAAAAAAAGTTTTTTCTTGAAAAGCATTTTTTTTTACTGATTTTTGCGTAAAGAGATAAAAAATCAATTGGGCGACTTTAGTCGCTTTCCGCGTTCAAAGGGTTAAGCAAATACAACGCCTTTATTCATCAACAGTGACATGTCGCCATTGTTTATAATTTGTCTTTGGGGTATACCTATAAATTTTAGTTTCTGTCCTTCCATAAAATTTTATCTCTTTTGTGACCACATAAAATTCGAGTCCCTTTTTTACACGGATTTTTTACATTTTTCCAAGGGACGGCAAAGGTTGGCCAGTTAATATTTTTATTTCATTAAATGACATTTTACTGGCCAAATTCAAGGAGGTCCAAAAGCAATAAAATCATGCAACGCTTGGCTTGTTATGTTAACATCTGACAATGTTGCGAACTCAACCAAACAAGTAGACCCTAACACACATTGATTATACTGACCATCTGTCAACATAAAACTGACATTAAAGTTAAAATACAGATCATATAATATAAATACTGGCTATTCTTTATAAATACTGACTAAAAAAATTGTCAAAATACTTCTTACCATCTAATATTTATTCTGGCCGCTTATATTCTGATTTTTTAATATAAATTCTGACCGTATTCATAACCGTATTAAATTTTTGACCCGACAAATACGGAATATCAAAAAAATATGCGTCCAACTTGTTGCTCTGTTATGAAGCTAATCCTGATATTTTTATGGAAAGGTTTGTTACTATAGGTACGTTGCCAGCGTATTAAGAAGCTGGATGGCTACTTAAATGAAGTGTGTCCTTGCCGAAAATGGCATAGATGCTCTGGAACCTAAAGCTATAAATTCTTCACTTTCAGTAATTTAAGGAAATGTTTGAAGATATACATCTTCTTATGAGAACAAAGCAAATCCTAACCCAAAGCTCATAATAAAAAAGAAACGATCCAAAACAGAACGGCGAATCCAAGTAAGAATAATAGAGACTGTGAATTTTTTTAAGAACATAAGGTAATATCAAAAAAATCTGAGAGATGGTTAGAGTGTTTTACACGTCATCCAGCTTGCTGCTCCGTTATGAAGCTGATTCTGATATTTTTATAAAAAGATTTGTTACTATCAGTCTGAAATAAACAATCGGAACAGTGAAAGAATTGGGTTAACGTTTCCCAAAAAATAAATGGTAGCGACGCCCGATGGCGAAGTGAGCTTCTGGTTTTTGTTACACAAAGGACATAAGAGGATAATAATACTGTAATTTGTTATCTCAATTTCATATAATGATCTGGAATACTTCACACGATTTTCTAGAACACAAAGCTGGAAATTTTAAATTCATACTACGAGAACATAGCAAATCCTAAAAAATATTTCTAGATTTTTCTCAATCATGAGAGAATATATGGCCTCGCAGGGATTTCTAAATTAAGTAATAAAGTGTTATAAAAGACGCAATTGAAAATAGTGAGCGATCGTTCAGCAAGTTATTTTGACATATTTGAGAGCCTAATGGGACAAGATTGTCTTAGCATTGAACAAGAAACAGAAAAAAATATTTTCGATTGATCAATTTGCATCATCAAAATCTTTAATAAATAATCATTATTTTTTCTTTAAAAAGCTGTTTATTTTTTTTAAATAAGTTTAGTGCATGGTACACATGTGAGCCACCGGCCTTTAATGGTTGATCGGTCCATAGCACACAAGTTGGACCACCGGACTTCAGTGTTAATATAAATATTGTATTTACTGTTGAAAGTTTTTAATCATATACTCGTTTTTTTCTGCCGTAAAAATTGTTAATTAAATTCAAGAATATAAAAAATTAAATTAGGTGAGGGACGACAAATAGCATTTTCGCCCCCCAGGAGCAAATATATAAGTTATATACAATACAATCATTTATATAAGGACGCTATTAGGATTGCATAAGGCTCGGACACACTGGGGCGGTGTGCGATTCCGCTTTGCGGCGTCAGTGTAAACGCATAAAATATAGATTAGATCGCCGCTTTATCCGAACCTCAAAAAACACGTAAGGATAAACAATAGTAGACGCAGTAATTCTGCAGTTCAGGATGAAGTAATTAATTAGAACTGGGTCATGGCTGGGTTGGTCAAACTGTCACTTAATTTTAAAAACATAAGATCTGGGTTTATACCGATAAAAGTATGATGGGATCCTGGGTGATTTAAAGGCATTGGCAGTTAAGACACAGGATCCTTCAGCCGCCGCTTTATTGTATACATTACTAAATAAATCAATCGCACGTCAACGTTAAACACACACGCGCAACTAACATTTAAAACGATTTTGCAGCACGTTCATTTTCGATTATATCGTATGAAAAAGCGTTGTTATGCGTGTACATACATACATTCAAGACTAAAGCCCGCGTATAAAAAAGTAAAAGGCAAATTGTTACGCAGATCACGCGTGCGAATGAACAACAACACAAACACACAAAGAGAGGGAGGAACGGTGCTTCTCAAACGTTCGTCCTCGGAGCACACAAAAGCAAATCGGCGCGATAATCGGCGACCTTCCGATTCAATTATTAACGCCGAGAGAGAGCTAGGAATGACCCAAAGCTGGGTCCCACTCTAATTAAACATTCCGGTTAAACGAAACGTCCGGAAATTCCGCGCTGCGAGAGATGCTAGGGGCGGTTTTATAGGGGTTGTCGCGTGTCTAGCGTGCAGCTGCCGCATACACAACACAGCACAGGGGTGCGCCATTTGTGCGCGAATACGCGAGATGCAAATAATAGTGGATACTGCCCAAAAGCTACACGGTGTTTCGAAACGAATTTATCGGCGATCGTAAAGCGGACTTGGACTCGGGCCAATTCGCCGTATAATACACACAATATAAAATATAAGATAATAATAAGAGCAGAGCTGTGTTCTCTCTCACTCGCCAAAGGTGCAATAAGAAAAATGTTGAGACCTTCTGTTGTTAAGTTTTCGCGCAGTTGTGTATTACCGTTTTTGGCTCGGCTTCAAAAAAATATAATATAGTACACACACACACGAACTTGTGCTGGAATTCAGAAATTACTCTAATGGATATTAATATTGTAAAATGCGAAACCAACACAGTAACGTAGCGACGACCTAAATTTTGGAGCTCAGTGACGATAATGAGATTGAATAATTGCGCTGCTGCGGCTTCGATTATTATCTTAGCGACGAACCGAGCTAATGGTTATGGTAATCCTTACGCCCCTTTCCGATCGACTTTGGTTCGATTGGCGAGATATCTACTATCATTTGAGTCACCAGTATTATTTTACAACTTCGACAGTTTCAAAAAGATATGATACAAGTGCAACATTTATTCAGAAAATAAGGAATTGTTATGCCTGCACTACACTCTCTGGAAGTTGGCCAAGGTTGGCCAAGGACGGAGAATAACAAGCTATCTCACGTGCTCAGTGACGAGAGTGAGAGAGATAATGATATGGTGGTTCGCAAACTGAGATAGAACGAGTAACTCGGTTCAATTTCAGTATGCAGTAGGCGTCATATGGTTAACACGCATGTCGAGCGCTGCATCGTGGTCACGTGGTCAACTTATAATACCACATGCTTGTCGGGGACTTCAACAGACTCTTACTGACATCTTTGAATATTTTAGGGCACCAAAAGGAATTAATTATATTTTTGATAGTTTCTTCTAACAATTATCGTTATTATATTTTTTTTCATATAAAATTAAATAATTAAAAATAATTAGTGGTACTTGATTTTGTTAAAAAAAATCGTTTCGAATATCCTTATGTATTTTCCTAAACCGTTTTATATAAATGTCACACCATAACGAATTCTTATTTAGAATCGATGGCGACAAATTCTAGGATAGTCACAGATGTAGTGTTCGTATTCTAAAGTCTCATTTTCATGCCTTATGGCATTTTGCAAAAGCCGACAAATATTTTGCGTAAATTGAATATTTACGACCGAAAAGTTTTCACTGATATTGTATTGGTGAGTGCCCCCACAAACTTTTATAATTATCAGTAGCGTAATTTTAATAAAATGACAATTTAAAAATTGCGATTATTTGGCACATTTTTCGATCGCGCGCAAATATGCCGACTGTACGTGACAGAAGCCGCCGTCCGGATGGCATATGAAATTTGCGACAGTGTGGTCGCTTACTTGAAGTCGTAGGTCTCGGCCAACTTCAGTTGTAACTTCGATTCGGACAACTTCCAGAGAGTGCAGGCATTACATTAATAATATATGTTGTTCTGAATACAGTTTAATATCATTTACTGACGCAAAATGTTGTTAGTAAGGTTCTTAACCCTTTGAACGGTATCGCCATACATGTACGGCGGTCGATTTTTCACTGTTTTGAGGTACCCCATATAGTTATATATAATAACAAATATATGACTAAGTTTTACCCCACTTTAAAAAAATCTGAAATGACGCCCTTGATCAAAAGGATGTAAAATAATAAATTAGATATTTTTCTTTTGACGCCCTCACTGATCAGAAATTCGCATAGCATTGTGTTATGCATATTTTGTTTTAATTAATGATTAATTAAAACAATTATTTTTAATCAATAATTATTTTTTTAATTAAATAATATTTTTTGCACTAATTGGTTATATAAATTATAATCGAATATGTACGAAATAACAACCTGCAATGCGGGTTTAGATTCATATACACATGATCATTCACTCTAAGCCTATTAATGTGGAAATGCAAGTATACATTGTATAAACGGATTTTGAGAAGGCCTTCGATAAAGTTTGTCATAATATAAAAATATTTATTGACATAAATAGTTTATAATATTAAATATTTAGGAGTAATTGTAAATAAAAAATTAAATTTCAAGGAACATATTAAAAAAATATGTATATTATCCAGGATGATTAAAAAAATCTAGAGTACGCTCGGGATAAGGATGCCGGTTTGTTATTGTGTGCGTGTACATGTATACGAGAGGGAGAAGCGATGTAGCGTGTACTTCGTTGTCTCGCTTTCTCTTTTAAGGACAGTCGCTGATTCGTCAACGCTGGTATTCGTCATTAAAGTGCAGTGTGGCACAGAAGTTCGATCTTCTCTAGTGATTTATTTTAAATAATTTTGTGTTGATATTGGTTTAAAACCCAGATATGCCCACTGTCCCATGGGTAGATCACTAAACTCGTGCTACTGTTTTTTATTTATAAATAAAATTTTAAGAGAACAAAATTTCTTGGGCATATCTGGGTTAATTGATATCAAGGCTTCAAATATACACTGTAAGTTATTCGTTCTCTTACCCGTGGATTAAAATATTTTAATTATTTTTCCATTAATCCGTACGTTGTTGGTTTTTTTACACTATTCTCTAAGGCTTAAAAAAGTTATTATTCTTATCGTTGCGCCAATTCAATGGATTCTAATGATTTAATTGAGTCGTCGAGCCATTAAACAATCTGCGAATAATTTCTTTCCCCATTTTATATCTTTTTGCTTTTGAAGTAGCTAAAGACTTCATTATTTTTTTGACTAGTGAAAGATTTAGAATTTTTCAAATATTTAATTAATGACATCAATGTCTGGTTTCTTCGATTTTATAATATATTTTTAATTGTCCGTTGAAATTTCCAACTTAGCTCAGTGTATGTATGTAGGTTAAATAAACATATATTTTCTTTTAAAATTAAAAAATTAAATATTCTGAGCGAAATTGTTTTGAGCCACACAGTTCACGCACACAATAACAAACCGGAATCCTTATCCCGAGCGTACTCTACAATAGTATTATATTGCCACACTTCAAATATTATGCCAAATAAATAAAATTAAATATCTCGGAATCACTTTTGAGAGCAATAGTACGTAAACAACGTATATAAAAACATTCCAAGATACTCGACTATGTTATGAGGAACGCGTTGCACTATGACTAGTAGCATTCTTTATTCGGTTTCTATAATTTAGAATATCTGAAAAACAAAATAGACGCTGGCTTTGCACTTTGATATATTTAATGTCAGCTACGAGGAGCTGGTCCGGTTCGTATTATTCAATTTTAATATTTTATGATTTTTTATAGTATGTACTGTAAAAACAATAAAATTACACTTTTAAAACATTTCTTTAGATACAAATATTTTGAGATTCATAAGAAATATTATTTAATAATATGATAAATACCGATTTATTGTTTTCGGGAATCCGTAATGGTTATTTGGCGTTGCAAAATTGACACTAAATTTATCGAGGCTATTATTCAATGATATGCATTAACAGAATTAATTAACAATTGTATCAACGCTTATGCATTATACAGATATCGTGTTTACAGCTTTTATCGTGTCTTGAGTAAATTAGCTCAAGATATTGCAAATATTACCATTGCGATGTGAAAGTATCGTATCGTCACATTAATGTACATTTTATTATATAACAACATTTAAATACTCACAACCATTGTTGCCACACAATTCATATTGCAAAGTGAGTTAACAATACGCGCAACTTCTACAAACTCGTTCTCAAACATGTACTCTCCCACTCTGTTATTAATACATTATACAATACGAACTTATTAACGATTGGCAAAATATCGAGATATGACCTAAATGAGCGAAATCCCTGATAAGATAAACACCTAACGACCTCTCGAGCGATGGGTTTAATTTCCGCCGCAAATCGAAATCGCTCAAAGGCGATAATAAAAAAAAGGAAAATAGCGAAACGAATTCACAAAATCGTTTCGGAACCGGCTGTAGCCGGGCAGACGAGGGCCCTCCACTTGGAAGCGGGTTGTCAAACGCAGGGGTTCGTAACCGATCGGTTTTCGAGTCGAGTGGCTCGCCTCTCGATTTTCCGCCAATGTGCGATTAAATTTTTTGATGTTCGCGAATTGACATCATCGCCATAATCGCTCGGGCGACGATCAACGATTCATCCCGCGGCGCAAAGCGGAAGCGTTGAAGAAGACACTTTTGGCATTCGCTGAACGGCTGCGATTGCATTGATCGGAAACATTCGGCAAACGTGCGACCTTGCCGTCTACGGTGTCGAAACGAGCGCCGATTGTTGCAGACAGCTGCCTTTGAAGGCCTTGATTTTAGAGTGTGCGAAACGCTTTGCGCAATTCCGCCAATTGTCCGTCACCTTAATTATGAATATCAACTGCAGAGAGCGAAAGTTTTTTGGTTAATAACACAAAAAATCAAAGGTCAATCGGCATAAAACTAAAGTACATAAAATTTCCTTATTATTTTATAAATAAGCGAACGAAAGTAGCATCATATATCGCCAGCTGAAGCGTATGTGCCACACAACCTACATCAGTGAAGTTAGTAATACGTTTAATAGCGCTACCTGAATAAGCAGCATTGTCTCGGAACGCGAGGTCAATTTTCATCGATGTCGATTTTATTCGTCAGTATAAAAAGCTTCTCTTCCAGATGAGCTCCACGGTGGTCTTTTTGATGATTTAACAGCGACTGGCCTGAGAGAAAAACACTTCTTATAAGCCTCGCAAATTTACAGATAGGAAAAAATATGTATTTATGGCTAAATCAATAGAAGGAAATGACAGTTGTCGACAAACTTCTAAATATCGCTTTCGGTCTCTACACGCATATATGTACTCCCCGTTGATTTTTCAACATAGATACTTGCATTCAAATAAAAAAATATGATATCACACTTACAGGGAAAAAGCTAAACAAAAAACAGGGACTTAATATGCAGTTATTAATATGGCATTAGGAAAGCGAAGAAGATCAATAAGACTAACATTCATCTTTTTCTATTACTATACTACATATTGAACACAAATTAGAATAATAGGTATACGTCACAAAAAATACTGGGTATGAATAATAGATTGGAGTTCTATATACAAAATCCATAATGTATGTATTTGTATTGTTTCTTGACGACACTATTTCTCGCGAAAAATATCAAATCAAAAATTCTCATTTTTATAAAGCGTTTTTTTGTTAAAAATTAAAAACATACCAATATTTTCAAATGTTTTATAACCGCTGCATTTTTTATTATGCTGCATAAGAAAGGGTGAGTCCGTGCCAGATGTTTGAAAATATGCATGCTTGAGAATTATTTTTTGAGAAAAATGCTAATTCGATAATTTCTATTTCATTAAAAAATTTCTCGAGAATCTTTAAAGCAATTTTTTGTTAAGAATTAAAAATATACCACTATTTTAAAATATTTTCTAACCGCTGCATTATTAATTATAAATCTTTTATTGCAACATGACGTTAGCCGCCAACGGGGTGAACATAATCAACAACTATTTATATAAGTGAGTAGTAAGACATTTCGCACATTTAAAAAAAAAAAAACATTTTTTTTTAATTTAATTTTTTTTTTAAAAAAAATATAAACATGAGTGAGAAACGGAAAAACTTCAGTGTTGATACGAACAAAAATAAATTAAGGACTCATCAACTTCACACAATTCGAGACAAAGATGGAAATTATTAGACGTTCTGATAGCGGTGAATCTTTGCTTCATTTGGACGTTCGTATGATTATTTTTTTCAAAAAAACATGGATGAAATGGAAATGTCATCGTGGATCGATGACCAACATCAAAAAGATGTCCCTCTGAGTATTTCAATTATTCAAGCAAAAGTTCTTAGTTTGCACAAAGATTGGAAGGATAGATTAAAAAAAAGATTTTAATACAGCTTTTCAAGCAAGTAATGGTTGGTTTTACAATTTTAAAATGAGGTATTCTTTTCATAATATTAAATTTACTGGAGAATCGGCTGATGCGGATAAAGATGCTGCAAAAGAATTTATTTCCTAATTATCCAAAATTATTGAAGATGAAGAATATTCCTCTAGCCAAATATTTCATGTAGATGAGACAGGTTTATTTTGGAAAACTTTTTAACAATGAAAAATATGAATGAAGCCTTCACGCATCTTGACAAATTTTTAAATATTATGGAAGATTATGATCCCAATGGAGAACGCATATCTCAAGTGCGTAGGGCGATCAATAAAAACATAGCATGTTATAAAATACTATATGAAAAAAGTACTTTTCAAATAGAACACCCGCAAAATCCACTTAAACATGTCTCTTAAACGCCTCTTAAACATCTTATATTTACTTGATAAATAAATACACACAGTTTCAAATTTTTTTACTTCCCTCTACTTTCGAACATTCAACATTCGCACACATTTTCAGGAACCAATCATGTGCGAAAGCCGAGGGCCGCCTGTATTTTATTAACTATAAGCTATTAAAACAACTTGCAATGAACGACCTAGATAGATTTTGATTTAATTGTTTATTTATGAGATTAAAAAAATCGATCGGACTTATAATTACATATTTATCACTAAGACACGATAGAAATAGAAAAACACTATGTTTCATATGTGACCGAATTATATAATATATCAAAATAATTTATAATAAAGACACTTTGTTCTTGTTTTATTCCCAGCATTCAAAAGAATGAAGAGCAATTATCGTGTTTCAAACTGGTCAATTAATATTTATTATACCCCAAATTTACGTATTTTTGCGTCGCACCAATTATTATGCACAAAGGCTGTTAATTAGATAAATATTTTGAGAATTACTGAAAACGGACGATTTCAAAAGATACTAATTAAACCGGCCTTGCTTTCGAAACTTAATTAAAGGCGATACACCTCTTCAATTCTCTTCTTGTGTAAGCAATATCGGGAAATTGAACAACGCTCCGGCATAGATAGGCTTTTAACTATATACATATATAAAAATATATACACACACACAGATGTGAATAGATGGAATTCGCTATTTTAGCAAAAAGCAGAGCGCGGACTTTTCGAATGCGAAAAGTTTCACTATTTTCGTGTACATAAAAGGCCTCGTGGGAAAATCGACGATGGTCAATGGGCAGCGATTCGCCCTGATTGCCCTGCGGTTTTCGGACAATTTCATACACATATATATATACAGAGCATATATACTTGCACACGTGCGTAGAGCGTTTAGTGGTTCAAAAAGAAACAATGCAAAATTTCGAGTCGAAACGTATTTTCGTACAGCTCACTTTTATTGAGTGGAACAATTGCTTCCAATTTACTTGCTCCGTATTCTGCTCCAGTTTTGTTTCTTTTGCGCTTTTTGCAAATGGTAAAAGCCCGTCGGGAAGATTTGCACAATGGTATTGCAGAAATAATGTATATACACACAGGGAGTACAGCCGACAGCCGGCCATAATCTTGGCAAGGAATTTATATTTTTAGTCCGCAATCGAGCAAAAAGCACTCAGAATCCGTACAAAGAGCAGAATACAGATTGTTAAAGGTCGATGTAATGCTTGTATGTACAATTGTATAAATACATGAAAAGGCACGTTTATAGGTGTCAAATAACTGACTATTACATTATATCATGTATTAAAAAAAATAGGACTGATGTATTATCTATGCGCTTACATTAGAGCTGCGCGTTTGTACATGAATGTGTGTGCGCCTTCGCCTTGACAGTGTTAAAAAATCTATATTTAAACAATAAATGAAATTCGCAACCATATCAATACGAAAAAACGATAACGATTGCTTATTATGCAAATCGCATTTAACGTGCGCGTTAAAATCGCTTTGTGAGCCGATTAGACCCACGCCAAAAATCACAGCAACACAATACATATATACACAAACACACACAACGAGATAATGCCATTATACAACACCGCCTTAATTGAATTTCGCACCAAAGAACATAAATAGAAACTCAAACAATCGGATCGGAGAGTTCGCTGGCTGGCAATTGAACGCGTTTCGAAAATAATTATCAATAAAAAAATTAATTAATTAAGCGGACCCTTTCGGAAATTAACATAAAGTGCGCCCCCGCGTCACAGGGCCGAACTCGACCGGAAAATAACAAGAGGCATTAAAATTGCTTCAAAATGCGGGTCGTGCGCGCTACACAGTTTTGTGACCAATAACCGCGGCCCAATTAGGTTTTGTCTCGGTGAAAGCCATTCGTTAAGAGATATGGTGGTGGTCTTCTTCTCCCCCTTTTATAACACAGGGCGAAAGGAGGTGGCGATATGGTTTCACCGCTCCAAATATAATATATAACAAAAGCCCTTAATTTATATATTATACGTATGCGTACAACGTGTACGGATTATGTTCGAAGTGGGCGTACAAAGCGAACAAGATAAACAAAACAAAAAAAAAACACCGAGAAGAAAATATTACACAGTTGATTGAATTGATAAAGTCTTGCAATCAATCTAACCTAACTTACAACTTACTAACAAATTCAACTTAACTTCATTAACTATCCATAATCATATTGTAATAGTATTAATAAATAAAAAAAAAAAACATTTTTTTGTACGCATTTAAACTGAAACACAATATGAGCCAGGCCACGTAATACGATTTGGTGAAGGTACTGTTAGTCAAAGTAGTGTAAAACTGGTTTGAAAAAATATTACTGGATCTATAAAATTACACATGAACCACATAAAATTGCTATTGAGAGTCACGTCATCTAAATGCCGTAGAAATGTTTTAAAAAAACGACAAAATAATCAAGGAACCATTTTTTTTAAATAAGCATTATCTGCGATGAGAAATTAAATCATAAATAATCAAAACCGAGTTTACACCCGAAATAAATGACGGCATTGTAATATTTTGAGGGAATTTTTCATCGATCTTTTAAACCCTTAAAATTGAAAATTAATCATAAAACGTCCATTGTTGATAAATAGACTTTTAGCGTTATTGATAAAAAGATTTTGCAGCAAGATATTGCGAAACATAATTAATTACAGCTGCAAAAGCTTAAAAAAAATAGGATTATAAATTTTACCTCATCCCCCATATATCTCTTACCTTTCCCCTACATCATCATATTTTTAAACATTTAGATTTATTTCTTCTACATACGAAAATCAATAATCAGCATAAAATTAATAAAGCCTTGACGATTCACTACCTTTTTATATAGAAGTGTTTACAAATATTAATTATTATTATTAACTATTCAAAAATCGATTAGTAAAGAAAAAAATTGAAAAATTTAGTTTAAATAATGAATACAGGTTCATACATTCATACACATATTTTAATGCTAACAATAAAAATCAGAAAGACTATTTATTTTATTTTAAAATAATTGAGCATTAAATGTTCCAAACTTGAAATAAGTACGGTGTTTTGTTCTAATTGTTACTACTGCCGAAAAGACTTATTTAGTTACTGTCAATATTTTCAAAATGCAAAAAACCGTTGCACATATGAAAATGGGAGATAGGTTCCATTACTTAAAATCAACAATTGATCCGTTGTTAAAATTAAACATTAATCGTATTGAATTTAAGAAAATTAATAATAACACATATTAGCCATTGAAATCCACAGCTACATAATATTGACTCGGAAAAATGAGAAATGAAAAATTTTTCTTAACAATTTTCAAGCTGACTGCTTTTTTATTGACTTTAAGTTATTGATAAGATAAGAAAATAAAATTTTCAGAACGGTATATGGGGAGGGGAAATGACTACCTGCGTTATTAAAATATATTCATGAAGTAAAAAAAAAAAATCAAAATATTTAACAACAAATATGAACGAATAATTTAGGAATATTAAAATTAAAATAGTGGCGAATAGATTTAGTGTTCGAATATTCGGATTGGAGACTTAAATTCATCCATTGTTAATAAATCGTTGGCATATTTTAATTAAAATATTTGTAGTTTAGATGATAGCACTAAAAAAATTGGCCATTTTATATGAATTAACCTAACATTACATAATAAAAAAATGTTATTTACGCCAATTCTAACCAAAGAAGCAAAAGTTGATATTTCAGATTTCGGCAACGAAAAGGTTAAAAATACAATACAGAGCCAAAAACTTGTTTTTAAATTTTTATTAAAACAACATAAATAAATGAATTTTGTCAAAATTTATAAAAACAAAATCAACTTGATGTACAAAAAAAATCTTCTTGGCGAAGACAACAATAATTGGGTAGAATTATGTGTGTAAAATTGTGTTGAGAGAGTAATTTTTATTGATAAATAAATAAGTTATAAAATATGTTTAACAAAGTAAATATTTTTTTTTAAAAAACCATAATTTCGAAGGAAAAAAAAAAAATTAACGAACTTAAACGAGGTACTTGAAATATTATTTTTTTATAAAAAGTTTATCAAAAACAGCGTTTTTTTTTTAAAGAAATAACTTAATGACTCGGTGTAGCAAGTTGCATGTTTTATGAGACGTCCTAAAATAAATTAAAAAGTTATCAAAATAAGAGCTACCCTAGTGTAAATAGTAGATGGGCAAATAAAGTTTATTGTTGGAGAAGTATCCCCCTATCAAAGACAGCCCACCAGATGGACATAAAAGACATGCCGGGTAATTTTGGACGTTGAAGACTGGCGTAGAATGGGAGGGGCTTTAAGTATAGGAGTTATTGGATTAACTAGAAAACACAACGAGAATAAAGCTACACGAATTGCGTACGGAATAACAAATAACAATGTTACAAAAATGCTTTGTATCGACATTGGCGGTTATTATATTTCCAAAAACAACATAAAAATATCCATTCGTCTACGTTGTTTAAACGGTACGCAAACACACGTGTTTGTTCACATTTTTCTCGTGTACGTTTCAGTTCAATCAGGATATTGCTGTTTGTTCGGCGATCGAGCAAACATTATTATTATGTAGTACTAGATAACAGCACAAAACACATCGAACGAGCGGAAATTTGATATTTTTAATAAGCAAATTGGTTCATTAGATCGCGTGTACTGATTCCATTAACCCACTGTCGCGACCCACCGTTCGAACTTCGCTAGGCTTCCGATCAGCTGTCATACTATCAAGACGCCGGGGATCAGCTGCACGCGAAAGAAGACCGGAGAAGACTGACCCGCCGGAGACTTTTTCCTCTTCTCCCATGCCACTTGACAGTCATTCAACCTTCGTATGAGTCACATCCTTCGCCGGGTACAAAATGCGTCATTGTTTATTTAAATTTGTAGAATGCACATATACGACAGGCCGGCTGTAGACCAGATGCTCCCAAGCGTTATTAATTAGAATTGATTACCGAAAAGCGTATTTATGCGCATACCTAATTGTGGCATCCGTCGAAAAAAAATACAGTACATACCTGTTTATCTGAGTTCCCAATACTTTCGGTTATCAGTACAAACGTCGACTCTCGTTTTTATGCGAAGCTTTTTATGCGTTCTACAGAAACGAGTCATCGTGATTCACAGTAATGCTCCGTAGCAGATTTTTCGATCTACGTTCGCAATAAGCGATTTCACGTGTTAAAAAACACATGCGTCAGTTGTGTATTTTTGTGCTGAATTACAGAAGATGGGAAATTTTTCATTGAAAGCACAAACTGATTGTGTGTTCCGGTAAGCGTAATGTTTACCATATAGTCACACATCCTGGTGCTGAGATAAATTAATGTAAATATGACATTTTAGCAATTGAAACGCAGTTCAGATTCTAACACGAGCGACGTGACCGTAGCTCAAGTTCAGCGGCAAAGTAAAATATGAAATTTTGACAACTAAAACACATAACAACTAAAAAATAAAGATCGAAATATTGAGCAAACTTAATTAATAATATTTGTCCGTTTCCTGTGTTCAGAATTTTCTATATTAAAATCGATACAAACATACCAATTCCTTCTTACTCAATTTCAATATATATTTTTTGTAAATTATTGTAATATACAGTAGCGTGGAAAAAACCTGCATCACCTTTAAAATCATCATATTTCACATGAAACTAAAAACGTATTATAGTTTAAATAAATTAATATTTTTTTTTGAATATTTAAAGGATTTTCGTAGTATTACATTTAAATTTAAGTGAATTAAAAATTAATGAAAAATATAAAAAAAGATTAGATAACATATTTAGACCCATAAATAAAAAAACTTTAAAATTCTTATTCAATTCAAACACTACTTTTAAAGAAAGAATTTTCCATCTGACCAGGATAAATTAGTTTTACTTTCATCGGAATATTTTCTCCACGAAAGCTGTCGGGAAACTGACTATAAAACAATGGAGACTTACCCCTAAATAAACACAAAAAAAATCGAGAATTCTAGCAAGCGATGGCGTTAGTCAAAATGTGCGTATTATTTGTATAGATAACATGTTAAGTATTATTACTTTGATATATGTTACAGTGAATGTGTATTTTACAGGAAAATTATATTTTCACTAGCGTTTCAGTGAAATCATAACCAAATATATTTTCACCAGTAGATATAATATAGATTTATATATATTAATTTTCATGAATTAGGCAAAAATTTGCCTAATTCGTGAAAAATGCAAGCCCATTGCTTCATTCATAAATTCGGCAAATTATCTGCCGAATGCGTGAATTGGACTGGAATTGTTTTATTTGGTGTTTTTTTGTAACTAAACTAAATGTCATTTGATTATATAAAAATTAATTAAGCATTAGTGATGTTTATCTTCATTTAGAATGGCAAAAAAGTCTAGAACTATAAATATGACGACGTACAAATATTATTACCAGGCGTAATAGGGTCACAATAGTGAACACCCCATGATTCGTTACAAAGAGTTGGATGAAAAACTTGTTATAGTCAATAATTAGTATGACATCGTGATTGACGGCATATCGCGAGCGCGTTTGAACCCGACAACACTAAAAAACAACAGCGTTACCTGTTCTCTAAACACTGCCAGCACTAATAAGAAGCAACTGTGAGATTTTCAGCGATATCGATCCAGTAGTTTTTGAGTTTAGAGTACACACATACGAACATTGCCTTTTATTTGTTTGTGAATAAATGCAGTTTAATAATTCTGAGCAGCAAAATTGTTTGATACAATTTAACCGGCTGAGCTGTGAAATTAAATTTATACTAATGAAAACATAATAGAGATGTTTATTTATATTTCAAGGCGTCTTTCACTGTATTTATGTAAACCATATAGGGAAATCATACATTGTCGTCGTTCATAGATCAAAATAGCAAAATATAAACATTGCATCTTAAGGGTTAGACTATTTAAGTAGCTGGAATAACCTTTAACGAATTCTAATAAAGCTGCCGCTGAAGATATTTCATCCCTTCAACTCGAACTCTTTTAATAGCTCGAGAAAATGGGTTTTCGCGGAAGATTCTCGCTATGTGTGTATCAGAAACAGCTTATGCTACTAAAATAAAATTAAGGCGTAAAGAGGTTTCAAAGGAAATGTAAAATTTAAGCAAAAACAAAAATTAGCTCATGCTAATCTCATTAGTCATTACGTGACGTTTACGTTGGATGGATTTTTTTATTGGCATTAAGGCGAAAGGCGCGCGAGCGTTAATATCAAAGTGAGAAGCACGGCCCATAAAGCTCGATAAAAACATATTTATATATAGAGAGCCTTGCATGTCGTTAAAGAAAAGAAGCACTCCGCTGGGCGCTCGCTATTTTGAGAAACGCGAAAAAAATCGTGGCGAACCAGGGACGAAGAAGAAGCGACCAATAATGAGATTAGAGAAGTGCGTAAACATACGCGATGCTCTGGGGTTTGGGTCGGACGAAAGGCACTCTCAGTCAAAATATTATTTATTTTTTAGGGCTCGCTCTTATCTGGATCTTCCGAAATTCAATTTCGTTCCGGTGCGTCCTTTGTGTCGTCGTATCGAAGCGAAATCGCCCATCGGAGACCTGTTGATCTCCTATCCGCTTGTGTGGTTTGCTAAAATTGGTCGTAATCGTAAAGAAGTTTAAACCGCAAGTGCAGCCAGTTAAGTCGTAACACCTAACCCTAATGTGAGCTCGTCAAGTTTTCACTTTATCACTAGATCTAATCTAGTTTCAACAACAATAGTGTTTATAAAGCATCACATAAAATAATGTGTATCTATAATTCAACCACTACACATAATAAGAGAACCCTCATCTAGAGTCTCGCCCGGTGTATTGTTTGGCGTGAATTGTCGTGAAAAAGAGGCTGTCATGTTTACGTATGTTATTTAGTTGGAGAAGTTGAACTCTTGTTATAATTTGGACTCACACCGTCTGGGTAGTAGTCGTAACGAATTATACGTATTAAAATATTATACGACGCGGTGTTGTTTGTTTATTCGCAAAATTATTTCAACGCCCCTAAACGTGGGTTTGTTTATATTGTGCGATAATCGCGATGGCAATTATCATAATTTAAATTTTATTACTTAATTAATAAGGGTGCTAATTATTTGATACGTTTACCAAGTTACTTTGACTTTGTGGAATTCAAAGTAAGTTAAATTGTTACAATATTTTTTTGTACTATTCGACTATTGTTCAAATCACTCATTATGATTTTTCAACAACTTATGACAGTCTAAAACAACCCTTTCGTTTCTTTGTTTATGTCTTTTTTCGCTTTAAAAAATATAAATTTTTATATTCATCAAAAATAAATTGGCTACATTACATGGTTTTTGAATAATAGTATATTGATGGCGATAAACTAATGATGAAAATCGGTCGAACCAATTATTTTGAATAAACTACCAGATTAATACTGCGTTTTATCATAAAAATAACGGCATTTCTAGAAGATAAACATTAATTATATATATTCATTAAATGCTGCGAACGCTGAGAATGGAACGGATCATTTCTACCTGAATATTACACCTCAAAGAATGCGTGAAAGAGCGCTTTTGCATAATCGGAAAGTACGTATTTAACGTTTCACACCTTTCCTAATTGAATAGGGCAATAACGTAAAATGAAAAAACTTTAAATAGCTAGGCTTATTACACCTAAACTCCAAATTTAAATTCATAAAACATATTTTGGAACTTTGCTCTAAAGGGTTTGCCGCCATTGCGGGCCTAAAAACCGGTATTTAATAGAAAAAGTATAAAAAATAAAATTATAAAAAATAAAAAAAGTATACAAAATAAAATTATGAAAAAGTATAACAAAATAAAAAAAAAGCTAAACTATTTTATATCTATATAAGCATTATCTCAAAATATTTTCCAGCTCCTCATAGCTATCGCCGAAAACATCATTGTGTTTGGCAAGCTGTGCAAGAATAAAGGAAGCGATTAAGACTCTCTAGGGCACATTAAAACTGGCAACAGAAAGTCGCCGAGCATTAACGGATTGTCGACACCGCCCTTTAGAAAATGCTTTTATTAAGAATGCAATGAACTTTATCCCATAGTTCTTAGCAAAAGTCACTAAAATGCATCTTTAAAAAAATATTTAAATTCTCTCCAACAAACAATGAGTATTTCGCTTCTCTATTATACTGACAAGGTATTGTTATATATTTGCGGGCACTCTATGAAAAATCGGACATCCCCCTATTTATATAATTATGCTAATTAGATTTAAGAAAAGGGGTGTCCGTCGTCTTAGTCCAAAAATAGATATGCTGGATCAAAACTCGTATTAGTCGTTGATCTTACGAAAACAAAGAGTTATAATATATAACAGAATCATATTCGAAGACGCCACGAAGTAGCGTATCGCACAGAACGCTAATCGCAATATATTTAGTTTCAATAAATCTTATCCATCAAGGACAAAATATGCTTGCTGAAGCGGCAAAAACTCTGACGTCACGATATTCACTATTAAATTACTATTTTTAGCTATCAAAACGATTTGTTGCAGCGTGTTGAGATTTTTGAGAACGACGCAGGGCCGCCTGTTGCATTCTCCCAACAATCCGCCAAAAAATAAAGAGGTCGCGCATTGACCCATATTCGTCGCGCACACGTGCCGATTAATCAACAAGTTGCGCACCCGCCCTTGGGTTCAATGGCGAATTTCACCAATAGGCGTGCGGGCGGGCGCGCGTGGGCGCCCACAAACCGCCGGATAATCGAGGTCACAAAAAAATTTCAGTTCGACAGGCGACAGACCTCGTGACGCAACCGCACCACCGACCGCGCCGATCCAAAGGCGGATAACCCCCGTCGCCATTGTTCGCCGCAAGAATCCCAACGGCCGGAAAGGCTCCTCATGAGAAAATGGGGGCCCCCATCGCCGGCAGCCTTAGCCTTGAACCGACGACCGTCTTCACGGAAGACAATGAGGGGGGAAGGCGAAAAAAATCGTTCACACATCGTGGTGATGTCGAGCGTGACTGCTTTTGTTTCTGGTGTTGATTCGGGTTCAAGCATTACTCTCCCCTCGTCGTCCGGTTGTTATTATTAGACCCCGTACAAGATACAGTCAAATTCTTATTGAGATGCGATGAAGAGTCAGTACCTTTCTGAAGTTATTTACGCTAGGTTGTATCGTCGTAATGAGTTGAAACGGAATTTAAAAATTTCTTGAGTATCCCTCATATCACTTCGACCTTGCTCTTAGCGATTCATTTGTTCTACCCTACAACCGCCAATATAAATCTGCGTTGCTTATTTTTCAATTGAAAGTAGTTGTCAAAATCCTATTTTACACATCATAAACATAAATATGAACGCGTGTGATTATGTATTGGGCACCAAACATTTTTGTGTATTATACGATTAGCTAATTCGATTAAAAATATAAGCAGTTGACCGACTATAGGAGGCGTGACAAATTCGTGACACTGTCTCCGGTGGTCTATTTATTAGTAAATCAATAAAGATAGAGTAAGAGGGTTCAAATAGATTAGACGCATTGTCGACAGTCAATGTTCATGTTTTCCATTTCAATTAGCGGCGGGACTTTGAGAAAGGAATAAGTTGACCGAACTGCTTAACGCTAACGTGTAAACTATGTTAACAAAAAAAAAACATAATCGACGCGTGTTCGATCGAATAAATTATTTTTTTGTTGCAAATTGATCGATTGCTAAAAAAAGGTTGTATAAAATGACCTTGTGTAGTGTTTAAATATACGCGAGAATTCATCGATTTCCGGTTACAATGAACCGCGTTATCCTCCTACCTAGATCATAAATTAGCGATTGATTCAGAGGGTTAATGGAACTTGCCACGTGATGATTTATTCATTTCACGGTTGATGTGCTTCTTAGAAACACAGCTTGGTAATCTTAGAATTGGTTTTATAAATCATAGTGATAAAAAATGATAATGACATGATTATCGACAAATTGAAGACGGATAATAACACACGTAGATACAACTATCCGTGTGAATTCAAACTTACAGGTATATGGATCTACTTTTAAATATGTATTCTATAACTCCATAAGTGGTTTAGCAATATTTCTGAACATCAGATTAAATTTATCTTTTGGAAAATAATTGTTGGTTATGTATAATGCCCCTGCTCATCAGCAGGTCATTTCAAACTACAAAAAGACTCTATTCTAATTAAAATCTCGGTAAATCCAGCATCCAGATTCATCGATAAACTTATTGACACGCAATATTATTAGTGTCTTAACGGACCGAATGGTACAGTACCGTATTTGTGTGAAAGAGATAATCCATGTACTAAAGCATATCATCGTCAGAAGATTTTGAATCACTCAGAAGCGCCGTAAAACGGAATTCAAACGTAAGCTGATGTCATGTGAACCCTTATTCGTCAATTTCCTATCATTTCCGCCTTTACCCAACAGTCAGCTCGTCTTTACCCGGCGACTTTCGTTCACATGAGACACGGTTCCCATATAGTCACCTGACGTCGTGAAACCCGACATTACACTAAATTTTCGGACGCACCGCGTTCGTCTCGGACATAAAACGGAAGTTTACGTTCGATCCCGTCGGAGATAACGTAGTTGGATTTAATATTTCACGTTTACGAGTCACATAAATAGGCACGTACGTATATATATATAATATATACATATAGGATGAGGCTTTTCATTGTGATTCATATTTGATGATCGCGGGCCACCGACCCGTGCAAGTCCGACATTATTGTCCGCGGGTCATTGTTCTTGGCACTCGTGACCATCAACCACGGCCGGGCCGGCACACTGTGACCTTCGTCGTTCGCACCGTGAACTTCCGCCAACCGTCCTCCTCTCCTGACGCCGCGCCGGCCTGCGGCCCTTTCGCCAGAATCATTATCCTGTCAATTGATGACTAACGGCGCTAGCGGCCCCGATTGGCCATCATTGGCAACTTCCGGCTCCACCGATCCATATGTGTGTCGGCCTTGACCGTGCGTCCATTTCATCGAATCGTTCGCACGGTTATATAATATTTTCAAAGCCCAACAACCAGTGGGTGGTCGCAGGAGTGGTCACTGTGTAAAAATGCGGCGCCACCTCGAGATTAGGCGTTGGGCTGTTTACAATACATAACAATAACGCATTATCACGTGGCGCGGCGTGATACAACAAAAGGCTGTGACTTATTATTTTTGAGGCAATGTCGGTTCAGAAAGACAAGTTGGAAGAGCTGATAAATTATGAAGACAAACAGGATATACCTGATGGATACTACACATAAAGATGTTGAATACTATTAGGTCATCTGTAAAAAATATGTCAATCTCAGCCAATCTGTGGCGACCATTCGTAATGCTAAACTGCTTCTCGGAACGAGATAAAAAAAGATAATTTACCGATACCAGTTATTTTGAATATATATATATATATTTTTGGTGGATCATATGTTTTCGATACAGACAAATTAAGAGGTGTATTATAATAAAAAAAACAGCAGCCCAAAATCTGCAGAAATGTGTAGCAGCGAGAAAGAGTGATAACTGTACGAGTTAAAAATTTAATAATACGGAATTACATATGATTATTTATTTAAAGATTAGGTTTTTTTAGGACAGTATTTAGGAAAATATTTTTTTTATATATTATATTAGACATACGTAAGCCTAATACGTTACAGCGGTGTATATCGTGACTTCCTAACCGGGTAAGAACCGGAACCGGGTACCCTAAGAACAGGGTAATTTAACGGGTAACCGGTTCTTTTCATTTCAATAAAATGTTTTTTTTTAATTAAACATCTGTTATTCTATTTTGCAAAACCGATTTAGGAATTGGTTAACCCCTTCCGGGGAAAGATATTCGGTGCTTCCAAGAAGTCCGTTAAAATCACAGCTGCATACAGATAGGTAGTGATAAGCGGGGTATCGAAAAAGTAAAATGAATTATATTCAAAATTCAAGAAATATAATATTCGTAAATTTGAGCTCCGGGTCAGTATATAATAGTTGACAAAATTACCCGTAACTGAACCGGGTACCCGGTTCCTTTTTAAAACTAGAACCGGGTAATTCTTTTGGGCGAGTATTTGAATGCCCTAATCGTGAGTAAGGTGTCGAAGACGTCGCCAGTGCTATAAAACGTTTTGCTGCTAAGCATGAAGCGAGGCTCCAACAGCACGTCAACATCGAGGCAGACAACTTGAAAAGACGGTTGAACTGGTCTAGTTATCATTTAATGAAACTCATTTACTATTAGTGAATGTGTAGTGTAGAACAGAAATTTTTTGTACGCCAGTGGGTAGACATATTGTTTAAAAACATAATTGTTGGTCATAAACAAGACCAGTTTTATTATATAAATAATAATAATAATAATGAATTTATAAATAAACAAGCATGAAAAGTAACTGATAACAACAAACTCATTCATATCACAATCTTATTTCTCATTTACATTTAGCATAGTGAAGAAATTTTGTTGAATATGAGGTATGAAAGACAATTACGAATGGATTTATTATTCCACTTTCAATACAACAATAACATTCTTGCGATAACATTTTATGGTTTAACTTCGTTTGATTAATTTATGAGGATATTGTGTAACATTGACTGCATGATTATGAATATAAAATAGGATAATATTATCTGACTAAAACTTTCAACAACAAAAACGACTCATGTCACTATACAGTTGGGGCCGATTTTTATTAATAGCGCATTTTTATAAATAAAACCATGACTTGATAGATTTCCCCAATACGTCATGATGGCTATTTAACAAACAAGTTTTAATTTACCATTTAACAAATATACTTCGTCTTAATTTATTATTTAGTTTTTCCAATGCTTTACATTTACAACGATGTAAACACAATCAATAACTACTAAATAGCGAGACACCAGAATGAACTAAAATACTTAATAAAAGCTTACAATTAATATATAGTTTTCAAATTAACATTACACTGTAGAAGTGCTTATGGATTAATATGATCAGAGTCTGGGTAATAATGATTATAAATATTTAAGGAAAGGTCGTAGTTATATTCTATTTATATCTCACGGCACAATCCAATATCTATATTGATGTAATAATGGGCGAAGGACTAGCAATCCCGCACATTATTTTTTATTCTACAGTAAATTGAACCTGCCACGTCCTAGTTTAGTGCCAATAATCCAAGGATCGTTGGGAAATATGTTTGCAATTTGCGTATCTTATAGTAAAAACGCGCTGAAACACGCAGCGGAAAATTTACTTGTGAGCTAAAAAATTTAATATGCATGGATCCCTCGGAAGCCTGATGGGAATTTTTATAATGCTCTCGCCGTAAATTGAGCTCCTCGCTTTTTCGCCAAAAAAGAGCATAAGATAAACAACGAAAAACGACTTTCGCAACGCCTAAATATAATCCGTTTAATTGAATTCGGCCGAAGGGATATCGAATGATTTGCGAAACGGCCGCGGCCACTTTTTCTAATGAAAAAAAGATTCGACCCGGGTGAACGACTTTAACCCCGCACTTGAAACCCCTGGTTAACCTTGAGAGTGTATGAAAATACGTCAACTCATTGCACGAGATCTGAGAGTACGTTTCCCTAGAGATTCGCACGATTCGTTCTCTTGACAGCGATTATGATTCACCGAGATAAGTCGGAGACACACGCATTTTTTCCGTGGTTTAATTTAACTTTGTGTGAACTCCTGGCGAATATAAAAAGGTCGATAAAACTTATCTGTAATAATTTCAATATGGCACGCGGCAACGTCAACGGATTAAGCACATCGTGCGTGCGTTATATTCATGTAGGCGCGCATATGTTTTTATCTTCCTTTTATAGACAAATATTTAAAGAGATAAGCTATATCTGTCTATGTGTACAGTATAAACGATACGGCATACACAAAGGAGCGGATGTGTATTACACGTAGATACAAACGGCGAATTTCAATCAAACAAGATATCAAAAATTACTTTGTCGGTAAGATTATGTTAACTATCCTCTTTCTATTTGTTCCAATGTTAATGAAAATCACATTGATAAACTACTCATCACGTAAACAACAACGAGCTGCACATTTTATATTAAATAATAATTTTACAAACACTGATATATACACTATGTTTCGTGACGTTTATCGGTTAAAAACGGGAGACAAGGACAAAAAGCTTTTGTTATGCGATGTTAGGATTTCGTTTATCACCCATATGTTATCATTATAAGTATTTACTATTTTAATCAGAATTTTTTAACACAACTCTGGTTATAAAATGCCACATTCTGATTATAAGAAGGTTTGAAACTATTCCTATTTTTTTTGCTTTCAAAGCTATTCGAAAATTCAATTTTTTTAAACTAGACTTTTATGATTTATAATTTATTACTATTGAGAAAAATAAATCTGTGGGGTTTCAACTAACGAAAAGAGATCAAAAGTCAGGCCCACAAACAATATTTGCGTTTATGATTGGAAATATTGACCGGACCACTTAATAGCACATCCGTCCTGAGACGTTAATCAATCATAAGCTTAAAAAACTACTCTTTGTATGGAAAGGATGGACGATAGACAATACGTTCTACGCTGAGCATAATACTATGTTATTCTACCATTTGGTTAATGATCGCCGGGTTCACATATTTCGTGGGTGTGTCAAAGAAGCGGTGCAATTGGCACGCAAATATTCTCATCTCAAACCAGCATTGTAAAAGATGTGGCACTTGATCACAGACGAGAGATGCGGTAAAAATGACAAACCAGAATACTGCATGGACACAAGACACATCAGCGGGTGGGGAACATGAACAGGGCCTTTTGGGTCCTTTGATACGGCCTTTTTAATGACACCAGAATTTATTTATTTGTTTTTTTTTTAATAAATAAAATGAGTACACAATTTCATAATTCAATATATTTTTTTGATCAAAGAATTATACTCATTGTGATTTTTTATTAATAGATTCTTTAAATAAAAATATTCATTGGGGGTGGGGTGTCGCACTCAAGAAAACATAACTTATGTTGAATCAGATAAATTAATGCGGCCTTCAAAAATAGAAAGGTTCCTCACACCTGATCTAGCATAATCACGACAGATCTCAGCTGCTACACCAAAACTACAGCCGACAATAATACAACTCGACACGCCAGCGAAGACTCCGATTTTCTAGTATTTCAACTTGTCCGCCAAAAGAAAGGACGTTTTTATACTGAATAACTTGGACGGTCAGTTGTGGTTTATTTGTCGTTCGCATGTTTTTTTTTGGGTAGTGTTTGGATTAAAATCTGAAGTGTGTTACGAACATATCAACATCAAAAAACACCCTAAGTTTCAATGGAAGATTTTGTTCCGAGTAAGGCGTTTTTACGCAATTGTATACTGTATGAATTTCACAACAAAAAAATCGGTAACCATTTATGCCGTCCATGGTTAAGTTTCACTAGTACGTAAATTAAAAAAAATGGTTCAAAAAATTTAAATCTATAATTTTTTATTTGGAAGAAAAGCCTAGAAGTAGAGTACCAAAAATCATCGATGATGATGACTGCATATCTGCAGAAATTGAAGCCAATATAAAGATGTCGATTCAAGAGTTATAGTTAAGACAGGATATATTCATGATCTAGCATTTAATGTTTAAAAAATATTGAGAAGGCGGGTGGGTTCCACGCGCAATAAGCGACGAGAACAAGGCGACGCGCCTGCCTTGTATTAAAATTAAATTAATTCTCTCCATATTCTCCCGATATAGCACCATAAAATTACCATTTTATTTAAGTCTCTACAACATAATTTAGATGGTGAAAAATGTAACAGTGTTAGTGAAGTTAAAACATTTCTTTCTGAATATTTTAACTCACAGCCAGTCAGTTTTTACAAATGTGGGATTAAAAAATTGCTTTATCGATAGGCGAAGGTTGTATCTGTCGATGTAGAATAATGAAGTAAAATAAATTTGCTGTTGGAAAAATATTTTCCATTAAAACTGTCTATTTTAGCTGCAGATATACACCTTCGGTCTCAAAAAAAGAACAGCTATAAAATATAACAAATACTTATAGTTCTGCATGACCAAAACTAACCTAACTAACATTTGACTATATTTTAAAATATGTATGTATATATTTTTTAAATAAGTAACAGCAGCGATGAGTTAACCTCTCAAAATAAATGTCGTACAAATATAATGAACATGCATGCTAAAATACGCAACGATAATAACTAAACCATTACATTTATCACATGATTCTCTGAAATAGAACACACAAGAAGCTCCTGATCAGTTGCGCAAAGAGCAGTGGCATTATCGACCAGTAAAATATGTAAGGTCATTGTGAACAAATAATGAATTTTGAGAGCAAATAGTTGAATAAAAAAGTTAAATAAATCTAACTAGTTAACTAAAATCTATTTTGTTAAACTTTGGTTTTAAAAATCAATGTAAAATTATATGGATGCCAACTGCAAGCATATGAAAATAAGAATACAGCTAAGAAAATGTATGAAGATGTAAATTTATAAATCTTAAAATCCGTGAGTTCCGCTCCTGACCGCTAGAGCAAGATAAGTCGCTCGACTTTTGGCCTATACAAAAAAAATTATCGTTATTCATGTTTTAATACTTTCTTTGATCTCGCAAATCAAATCAAAAGACGCGTATAAAAAATACGCATTTTTACATATATTTTAATCCAAATGATCAACGCTTTTACATCAAATCCCCATTTAAACCGGCGACGTTAAAAAACACGTACATGGGGATTATACGCGCTTTTCACGCACGTGCAGGATTTTCGTATATATATTTTTCTATATACATAAAACGATCAATAATACAATATGAAAATGTTTAAAAACGAGCGTGTTTGTAAATATTGCATATATGACACAGACGTATAAAATATAAAAGTACGAACGTAAGGAGCAGAGTGGCACCACCGAGCGACATACATTATTCGTTGAACATCGCCCAAATGGATACCCCGTTTTAAAACCGCGGTCCTGAATAACTTAAACCACCCCCAGTCGCCGTTTCAATTTACGACCGGGGTTAAAAGAAAACCTTCCTACACTAAGAGTAAATACGAATAAAATTAAATAAAAACACAGCGTCAATGACGCGCCGGAAAATCGAGAGTAGATAGGGACAGATAAGAGTCTTGATGCGACCGACGCGACGCCCGAGGCTGGGTGTTGCCTGGCTTAAAAAAAAGTGGCAGCGGCGGCCGCCTGGCAACCCTGACATATAAGAGTGTTTCACTTTTCGCTACCGCATTATTACGAAAGAACCCATTGGGGAGCCGTGGGTGGAAACTGTGAGTACTTTTACGTAGGCAGACAATGAACGATTTAACAGCGGAAACTCGACGCACAACAACCCAGTGTGTACGTGAGTGTGTGTATCTGTATAAATACTAAAAATACTTGTCTATTATAACGACCCAGGCGAACCATTACCGATTTTATGCTGCATTTGTTTTTCATGAGGTAGGTAGGAGCCGTCCGAGTAGTGTTCGTTATAAAATATCGATAAAGAAGTGATGTAACATACTTGCAAGACTTACAGCCATTTTCACCGTTGATGTAATAATAATTCGACGAGAGTGTACGTACTATAATGTATATAAATAAACGTGTGACTTTCACTGCGTTTTTGAGATGTATGCGTTCATTGCAAGATGGCTGTGAAAAGGCCTCTGAGATCGTATCTACATCGGGTAATTTATATCTATAAAAGTTTGTCTTATATACTATATGTATATATATAAATAAATAGCTATTTATTTAATCCGACATATCGTTCGTCGAATATAATAACGTCACAACTTAAAAAATATTCTATAATATATTCGAATTGGGAAAATTCACATTCATAAATTCAAATTAGTCTTGAAGTGTCACAAATCAAAAAAATGCTGGAAAATGATTGTCTGTTCATCACTTAGTATAATATCTACCTATGAATTGCAGCAGTTTTATCTATTAAGCATTAGTTTGCAATTACAGGCGGCCCTTGACTTTCGAACGTTCGACTTTCGCTATTTCGCACATATGAAAAAAAAACAATTTTTTTTTAAAAAAAACGTATCGATAGCGGTGAATCTTTTGCTTCAATCGGACGTTCGTATGATACAAACAGGTCTACGATATGATAAATTTTGCAAAATAAAAATATAATTAAAGAATACGTTCAAAATTGTGGAAAATAAAGATATATTTCCACAATCTTTAATGATATGTTTCCAAAAAACACAGAAAAAAAACATGGATGAAATGGAAAATCTTTGTCATCGTAGATCGATGACCAACATCAAAAAGATGTCCCTCTGAGTATTTCAATTATTCAAGCAAAAGCTCTTAGTTTGCGCAAAGATTGGAAGGATAGATTAAAAAAATATTTTAACACGGTTTTTCAAGCAGGTAACGGTTGGTTTTACAATTTTAAAATGAGGTATTATTTTCATAATATTAAATTTACTGCAGAATCGGCTGATGCGGATAAAGATGCTGCAAAAGAATTTATTTCCTAATTATTCAAAATTATTGAAGATGTAGAATATTCCTCTAGCCAAATATTTAATGTAGATGAGACAGGTTTATTTTGGGAAACTCTTTAACAATGAAAAATATGAATGAAGCCTTCACGCACCTTGACAAATTTTTAAATATTATGGAAGATTGTGAACGCATATCTGAAGTGCGTGGGGCGATCAATAAAAACATAGCATGTTATAAAATACTATATGAAGAAAAGAAAAAGAATAGTGGAAAACAGTTGACTCTTGATAACTTTTCAAAGGAAACACCCGCAAACTCCACTTAAACGCCTCTTAAACATCTTATATTTACTTGATAAATAAATATTTTAAAATACATACAATTTCAATTTTTTTTACTTCCCTCGACTTTCGTACATTCAACATTCGCACACATTTTCAGGAACCAATAATGTGCGAAAGTCGAGGGCCGCCTGTACATTAATTGAGAAGCTATTGAAAAAAAGGGAAAATACCCACATAATATAATACAACGCTTCGTACTTTTTCAAAATGCGTTTGAACCCCTTATGAGTAGAAGGAAAGCAAACCATTGAATCATTACTATACAAATCAAATGCAAAGAAGCAGAAGTAAATTTTAAAATGCATTTTTTAAGTTGGGAAAGCAAACATTTTTGTTCACGTCAAAATGTTTTCGAGTTGTAACGTTATCGTAGCTTACGTACGATAAGTGCGATGACTGATATTCAATTAAAACATTGTTTACTTATTATTTCAACGAATGTAAATGTCAATCATACATTTGCAATCCGCTAACGTCGTACGGATTCTTTCGCAAGGCCATCGAAGGTCGCCAAGTAACAACGACACATAAGCTCAATAGCACCGGGCGTGTATAAAATTATATATCGAAGAAAGCCTAGAGAGGCTCATGTTACACAACCAGGAGATGAAAGCGAAGGTCATCGACGGAGCGATCTGGTCGCAAAGATCGTAAATGGAATGAAGTAGCTCCTCCTATAAATATACCGAAAAGCCTTCGGGTCTCGACCTTCCATGCGCGTAAATTGATAGCAGTGGTTAATTTTCGCCATTTCCCAAAATGAGGTCGCTTTGCGCAATTACAGCGGCCCGTAGCCTACATAAACTATTGCCTAGCCTAGCCTCGCCTCGCCTAGAACCTACCTATGCCGTTGTTGTATGATTAACCAGAGCATTTCACAACCGATCGGTAACATAATGCTTCCCATCGTTATTGTAATGAAGATTGTTTTAAGCCAATCAAGGACGTTACACTATCTCTCTCTCTCTCTCAGATATAAATAGAGCCTGACGAAGGAAGCTGTGGTTAAATTTATACCGAATATGTAATGCACGAGGTCGAGGCCAGAACCTAGACCGACTTTCACTAACTTTTTGTGAATGATCAAATTTATTCGCCACGCTGTGCGCATAAATTTAATGCCGATTTAATGCGAATATCGTTAATCAACAACAGACGCTTACTAGCGCAGTTTCTGACAAATCACTTAAAGACCACACTGTAGTTGGGCTAATTGCGTAAGATATCGCGTATACTATGTCTGAGAGGTATGTTACACGCCATTTATCATTAAGCTCGTATTGTTACCGCAATTTCGCTTTCGACGAATGAGAATCTGCGGAACATTGGTTATCACTATTATGTACGCATTAAAAAAATGCGATTCGCTTTCATTACTATTGTCATTTTACGTTTGATTATAAACATACATCGAGTATAAATATCGTTATCTACATTTCAACAGGAAGTTTACATATGGCAACGTATGAAATCACATGTCCACATGCTTAAGCAAGAAATTGATACACATATATTAAATATATTAATTGATAATTTGCATTGAAGGTAAAGGATTTTTATGATAATTTATCATATTTTGGTTAAAAAGTTTAATGTTTCAATTCGGATTTTTTTTATAAAAGTTTATTTCTAAATAGACATAAGTATAATAACATACAGCTATATAAATAAATGCACAGTACTGGTTCATAACCATTGCCAGAATAATAAATTATACGTAAGTATACTAAATTTAAGGAAAAATACGTAAAACCTTTTACAAATTAAAAAAAAAGGAAAAATAAAATAAAAAGAAATGAAGTTTCAATTCGGACGAGTCGGATGAAACTGGGGCAAATCAAAATTTCTTTAAATACGGTTTAATTAATCTTAATTTTTTCCTTCCAATACAGAAGATAGAAAATCATTTTGTTACATTTAAAAAATTTTTTTCAAACTCTGTTGTTTGAATCTGCAAAATTATTTGTGAAAAAGTACTTCGCTTAGTAAAATATTAAAAAAATATCTTACCGCGCCTAAAATAATTTCTCAGTAGTAAAATTATAAACGAACAATTTCGACAAAAAATATATTGCTATTTTTTAATTAAAGTATTAATCTTTACTACATTTGCACGATATTTTTACAAGCTCTATACTCTATTTGCGTTAACACAGTCAGTTTGAGAGCTATCCATATCATCATTATTCTTATGTAATTGAGAAAGAGATGGTAAGTTTGTGTTTACGCCCCTACTATTAACTGTAAAGCACACGATACGGATATATGTGTGGCGACCACACAAATAAGTGCACATACAAAAAAGATCAATTGTCAAAAACGGTCATTCATTAACAATGAGACAAATATCATGGCACAAGAGGTATTTCTTTCGACCGCACAACACAAATCGTTAAGAGAATCTTTTTTGTGACAAAACGGTACGGACGCAATCAATCACCACATTGCGAACCCTTTCCGAAGAATTCGAAAGTCTGGACAAGCAAAAAACTCGCTTATGAAAATGCAACATTGGCTAGGAGATCGATACACAATCGTGATTGGCCAGCAAGCGTGCAACCCCTAAAGGGTATAAGCCTGGACTCCGATGAGGAGAGGGCAGAAGGGCTGAGGCACCAGACAAGAGACGGCCGGAGACAGCAGAGAGCCAGCGACGCATCGGTCGGAGACAGCAGAGAGACGCAAACGATCCACCCAGCCAGAGAGAGAAGATCTACCAGCAGCCATCCGGAGGAACCAGCCACGCGCCCTCACCGACAGACCAGAAGATCACTCCTAGAACTCCCGAACCACTCGCCGCGCGCAGCCTCAAGAACCCTGAGACATCACCACCTGCGCCACCTTCATCGCGAGAAACGTCACTCCATAATCCTCCATAGTCGAGGTCAGCCACTCCTAGAGCTACGCCCCCTAAATATGTACTTATCATTACTTTGACTGATTGATAAATATAAAAAATATTAATAGGAGTAACGATAAGTACCGCAACATATATTCGTCCAACTTGCCATCTTTCTCAATTATGAATAATGATGAAATGGATAGCTCTCGAACTGACTGTGTTAACGCAAATATAGTATAGTTTTGCTATCACGCGAAAACGCGCGAACGGACCGTAATGTGTTGACAGTCAATAGTACATTATATAGTATCAGAACTACTCAAGATTGCTAGCCCTTAAATCAACCGTAGGGTCAGCGAGCATCATTCAATTTTAGGTTACGTTTGGATCAAAAGTCTAAGGTATTTAAAAACTACTTATATCTAAAAATATATTGAAATACTCACCGATTTATATGCATTTAATGTTCGCAGTTTAACTACGCGCAAACCTGAAAGCAAAAAAACGACGATTAGCACAAACCGTACATAAAGAGGGCCATCCAATTTGGAAAACGCGATTGTTGAGTGCGAATTTATTGCAGTGCGTAACAAAGGACAGTGCCTGGGGCTAATTCGAAGGAGCGGCCCCGTTGTTTGATTAGTTAATTTGAGGTCGCTCTCTCTCTCTCTCTCCGAGTTCCGTTCTGTGCGAATAGGCCCTTATATTGTATAAATGTATATATTAAACGTACGTACACACACGGAGCCTGCCTACTCCACAATTACATCAAATCACTGCGTCGAAAACGAGAGCGAAAGAGAGCGACCGAGTACAAGAGCAATAAAACGGAAGTGTGTTCCGTTCGAGAACGGAACAGGAGTGTATTACAATTCTAAATTCGTCGAAGGGAATGGCCGGTTTCAATTAGAGGGAAAGGTTCGGTCTTGCGGACCGATCGGTGAGGCTCTTTCCGGTCAAATTCACTTTGGGCAGTTTGACCCGGAAAGGGTTGAAGAGATTACAGCTCGGAACGACCATTGTGTGTACGCATAGAAAAGAGCGAAATGCACTCAGAGCCCCCAAGAAATCACCGACCGTATTCGAGATCGACTTTTTTGTATGTCTGTGTACTGTATAATGGACGAAATCAACAATAAATTAAAAGGTGGGCGAAAATACGTTCGAAGGGTTACAACGGTTGGGTTGTTTTCCATTCAATATTTTAAAGAACCAGAGGAAACGATGGATGTGGATTTGAATCAATCTATCCGGGCGTGTCGCTCGTGTTTTTGTTGTTGCCGGTGACTCTAATTGCGAAGACCACATATATAAATAAAGCAATACAAAGCAAATCTGAATTTTAGTTTATGTATAGATATAGATAACTTAAATAAATACAGACAGCTATTCATATATTTAATAATGAATCACTAAATCAAACACAGACAGAAAGTCAATGTCTATCTTCAGCGGCACTAGGCCTGTCTAACTTTTATTAAATAACAATCGATCGACTGATTCACTCAATCGAATTGCAGCAACTAATCAGCGTCAATTACGATTGTCTCCGTTACACACGTCTGAATTAATGGTCGCTCCAGCGGATGCGCAATATAGCTAGCCCATCGTTTTAGGGTCCATGTCATAACAAGATACTTTGTAATTTAATATTATTTGAAAACGCAATATATGATTTATTTAATTATTTAAGATGCCGATTCAAAGTATCTGCTTACGCTGTGAACCAAATCCGATTTATCCTTTGTGTCCGAGAGGTCAAGTTGACGCTTTCGATCGCGACAAAACCATAACAGATCCAATCAACCGAAAAGATCCGATATCTGAGATAGGTAGCTGTCGGTTACCGTCGGAGCTTTTCCTCCGCAGATGACAAATTGATCGTGGCGTTTAAAAAAAACGCACTTGCGCAAGCTCTATTTGTATCGGTTCGAGTGGCAATAATTCACCAAAAATAAACCGCGCCGGTCTTCCAACCACTACTACAGCTACTTAAATAAACACTCGATTGGGAATTCTAGCGGCACGCAAAACTTATCAATCACGAATAAACGTAGACGGTTGGTTGGTTGTTTATGTCGGAGAACATCTGGCGGTATTTACAGCGTGAAAGATCGAAAAATGTGTGTGTATCCAAAGTGAATTTCCACAGGCACGATCTTTCGATTGATGTGGATAGAAAAAATAACCCTTGAGTGCGGAATCAAACATTTTATACAAAAAATCTGTTTTAAAAGTAATAATAATTTGTGATGAATATTTTTCCCTATTTTTTACACGAAAGGGAAGATAAATTAGCTATGGAGTTGATGATACAATGTGACAGACTCAGGCGATGTATCATAAATTACAATCTTGATGAAAATGTCACATATTATTTCAACGAAAAAAACAAGAAAAAATATCCAGAAATGAATATTGAATAATCTACCAACCGTGCACTCTATATTTTTTTCAATTTAGACACATGAATTGGTTTTTTTTAAATTAAAACAAAGAAAAACTAATTCAATTGAGTCTAAATAAAATTCAGGATAGAAAACAAAGGAAGAAAAATACATTCAAAAAAATATTTTTTCAAAAACTGCCATTTTTTATATAACCGATCATTTTTTATATAAACGATCAAGAAACGCAACGAGAATTTTTTCGATATTTTCACACGCGATGTAAAAGTTTCTATTGAATGTAAGTATTGATTTATATAGTTTTTCAGGTGCTGATTGCTGGAAAAATAATGAAAAAAATCGAATACGTACAGTTTCTTCACAAATCATACTTTTAATTTTTAATTTAGTAAAATTAAAAGTACAGTGAAACAGGTTTTATGTATAATACATACATATTTATGATATTTTAAATTATTATTTTATGTGTTTTAACACTGTTTAAAGATAGTTCAAATCAGAATCAAAAGCATTTGCCTCCAAAGTAGTGAAACATGCATAATTACAACAATAAAACTAGTGAAAACAAGTGTCTCTCCGCTCCCTTTGTCCACCTACATTGTGTATTTAGAAGCTGTGCAATACGCGTATCATAGTGCTCCGAGCTTTGTGAAACTAATTTTTAAGTGTGTTTTTTAAACGACAATGGCTTTCCGATGATGTGTTAACTCAATGGATTGTTTTTGCTATAATTATACTAAAAAAAACAACAAAGAAATATTTCAGATTTTGTGGAAAAAGTGTATTTTGCTTATTTTGGTATGAAGTTGGAGGATCAAGGCAAACTTTGCCCCCACTAAAAGTTTGTTCGATTTACGTAAAAGAACTGAGGCAGTGATTTCATTGTAACAAGCAATTTTTTGAAAGTTCATTTGAAAGAATGCTACGAAAATCTTTAACAAACTTTTGTGATGATCAACAGAGTGGTTACACCAAATTTCCATGGTTTCTGTGTGAATGGGACAAGCAATGTATCAATAATGTATGGCCAATCAGAAATACGTTACAGAATGAAATCTAAAACATTGAGAGAATGCCTTATTGATCTGAAAAAAGTTCTACTTGCACCATTTCACATTAAGCTGGACCTGATGAAACAATTTGTTGTAGATTTGTCAAAAAAAGGATCACGTTGCAAGTACATCTGTGACCAATTCTATCGTTTTTCAGAGACAAAGATGAAGGATGAAGGATGAAAATTTAGAAACAAAAATAAAAAAACGTGAGAAAGAGTCGTGGAAAGCATTTAAACTCATTCTAAACAACTTTCTTGGAAATAAAAGAGTCAAACTACAAGTATATTGTTGACAATATGTTGAAAAAATCAAATTCTTGGGCTGTAACAAGAATGTAAAAGTACATTTTTTTCAAATTATATCTAGGCTACTTTCATGAAAATTTGGGTGCAGTAAGCGATAAGCAATGTGAAAGAATTCACCAGAACATAAAGATAATGGAAATGCGATACCAAGGAAGATGGAATGTGAACACGCGGACTTTTTCTGGATGTTAAAAAAGAGATCATCCTTAACAAGTTAACAAAAAGAAAAAACGTTGCTATAAGGACTTGTATTTTTTTAAATCTATTGGAAGCTTTCTTAGTGATATTAATTTATTTATTTGTGTATTTCTGGTATATATTAATTGTCAACAATAAAACGCAAATATCTCAAAACTGCATTTTGTGTCATTTTTTATCTTTTTATGAAACAGACTTATGTGATAGAAAACATGGACGACATTTTTAGAAGCGGAACTAAAATTGCATAAAAAACAGTTAACGAAATTAAAACAATTTTCAAAATTAAGTTTATTGCAGGCCTGTGTTATTTTTTTACTTAACCCTTTGAGTAGTAAGTTAATTTATACATATTTATTAATTTGGTAGTAAATACCTGGAAGTGAGCTAATTTGCCGTATTTTTTCATAATTATTTTTATGTTATTTATTATTATTTTATATTGCACTTAAAGTACATTTTTTATATTGCACTTAAAATTATTCTACTACTTTTGTGGATTAATATATTTTACATATTTTTTACATATTATTCGGCTTTTGTGGAATTTTTTATTCAGAGGCTCTCAATATTTTTTTATGAAATCTATTATTTCGTACTCTTCAATTTATTGCTATTATTTTATACATAAATCATTTATATTAAATCAAATTTAATAAAATAGTTATATATGTAAATAAATAAATACTATCTGGAGTACCTCAAAACAATGAAAGATCGATCGCCGTACATGTACGGCGATACCACTCAAAGGGTTAAAGGAAATTGAATTAATACTATACGCAAATATAATTCATAAATGCATTTAATAAATAACTGTGAGTAGATTTTTATTAAAATATTAAAACCAATATAGATATTAATTTATGACGGCACTTGTAAAGTGATAGTAAACACATATAATAGTCAACACAGTAGATTCTTTGGTGCTGGAAGTGTTTAGATTTTACATTAAAATTCTTTATTTATTTTTTACATAACCACACAAATTTCGATAGCGTCTATGACCTCACAACCACCTCTAACAGCATAAGCCGTATTACACTCATACGTATCCAGGGATGAAATTTGGCCATAAATCTAGATTCAACTTTGATGATGTCCAAGTATACACACATTTGCGGCTTAAGGGTTAATGGCTAATATAACAGTCTATTTGGGTAATCTTCGGATTATGGGATATTCGGCCCAGAGCGAGAGAGAGATCGCATTATGGACATTCTGTGAAAATTACGCAAACGCGATTCGTGCCAAATTACGCGTGGTCCAATTCATCATTTTATACGCAGCGTCCCGGCGCGGTCAAAAGGAGATCAATCAAACTCTCGCAGAGGACGTTAGCCACATACACACACAACATCTAAAACGGTACTCAGAATCAAAATATTTACGGGTAAGGTGAAAATCTTTTGATCCGAAAACGTTTGAGAAGCGGCGCGGCGGCTGCGTAATCTCCGGGAATTAATTAAAACGCGAGACAAAGAACGCGCGCGTATATATACGGGCTATTGACGATTTGAATTACTATTCGCTCCGAATCGAGAATTTATTGATCGACGTAGCTAAAACGAACTATCTTTATCTGACGTTTGCCTAATTGGCTGTGTTATCGGTGGATACATGTATTTAATAATCTGGGCTGATTTAATTAAACTTAATATTTGGATATTTTAAAATCGATCTCGATCGCGTATCTACTGTAATGCTTATCATTGTCTCAATAAATTAGTTTGAATTCAAATTATTATTCATATTTATTATATTTATACAAAAATAGTTACTCACGCAAAACAAAGTGATTACACAACAACATAAGCTTAAGACATAAATTTAAAAATCCGTGTTTAAACTTCTTAACAGTTTAAAAAGATGATGTATCTGGAATTTTCAACATCATAAATAACATTAACGATGTAAATGTATAATTTTTAAATAAATACACGGAAATATAATTTATCGAATGTTTTTATCGAGATACTTTTAAATGGCCATCTAATATATTTGTCAACACATCTTATATATTTTATAATGGTTCGATTTATTTTGGATACTGTTTACGCTTGAAGATTGATGGACTATTGTAATAATACGCGTATGCTTAAAATATAACAACACAATCCTCTTTTGAAGATATTTTATTCATTCGCATATTGCAATAACCATGGTTTTGACATTGAAAGTGATTGGCAATAAAATCCCAACTATATGAAATGAAGGAACTATTACATTCTGCATAGGTTATGTATGCCGTATTATATTATACTATGCATATAGATAGAAATGAAACTTATGTAAAATAACGTTGAAAATTCGAAGAGTGCTTTGAGTGTTTACTTACACTTACACTGACCTACGTGTTGAGTGGTTTAGGCAAATGGTCAATGTGAAACCGACTATACGATACCTAAATCATAAATGTATATAAATTAAATTATTAACTTCTTCTGTATAACACAATAAGTTAAAGACAAAATAGTCTAAGGCGACAATTCATTTTACAGATAATGTTTTATAGCAAAGCCAAAGGTTTTCCGGGTAAATTAGCACAATAAAAACACGGGACACTCGTAAAACAGTATTATTTTTCCCAATGACAAAATCAGTGAAAAGCGTCAGCGAGCACACAAAAGCTCCGGCGCCGCAAACGTGAAATGAGCCGGAGTGGGGGGCAATAACAGCTTTTCACGGCGCGGAAAAGCTTTTGTTTCATTATGAAAGTTGAAATAATGAAAGTGTGAGGTGGAAATTTTCATACAAACGATCATTTCGTCCCGTTGCGTTTTCTCTCTCGCAATTTTTATCGCCTCCCTAGTCCACCATCTTAATTAACGATAAGGCTCTCTGCTTCGAGTTTCTCCAAATTGCGAGTTAATTCGCGAAAAATAAATATAAACATGACTAATGGCTGCACGCGAATCGCAATGAGAAAAAAACGGAACGCAGATAAGAAAACCGTTAAACATAATCATAAAAATTAAACAAAGAAAATATAATTAATGAGCGTTCAATTTAATGATAACGTTATCAATAACGTTCATATTGAAAACGTTAACTAAATAATGCGTGAAATTAACCGATACTTTAAATAATATTTTTTTTAATCATAAAATCATTTATATAGTAATGTTTTGATATCAAATATTGAAGAATCCCGATTATAGGTAGCACAAATAATAAATAGTATTACATATTAAATAGTAATGAAAAAATTCTTTCAAATTTTTCAAAAGATCAGTGTTTCAAGCATCTATTATAGATAACATATAAAGATATAAACCAATGGTTCTACACAAGCAAGCAGCAGTAGAATTTGTTTCAAATAGCTGTACATCTAGCTCTCGATAAAATGCTTCGATCCAGTTCCGTTTCAAAGGTTTGAGGCTTCTTTAAAATGCATCTTTTCACGTTGATTTGTACTCAATGATGATAAATTGAACAAATTAAAACTTTCAAATCTTCAGAAGACGAAAGCTATTAAATATTTAGGAACCACCCATTCGAAACTGAGTATCAGAATTGACGATATCGATATTCGAATAATTATTATTCTAGCGAATTATATCAGAATCAAGTTGCTAAACAGTATGATTGCTTCACATCTGACATTCATAATTTGAACTATCATATTAGGGGTACCCAAAAGAAAGGACGTTTTTATATTAAATAACTTTGACGATCAGTTGTGACTTATTAGTTGTTCGGGTCTCATGTCTTTCTTTCGGTAGTGTTAAGATTATCATATGGAGAGTGCGTTACGAACCTAACAACGACAAAAAAATATCCCGAGTTTCAATGGAAGATTAACTAGGAAGTGTATGCACTGTCAAATCATTTACAGTAAAAATTGTAACAAAGTAATACAAATTAAATAATTTATATATTTAATACATATTTTAAAACATTTTTATGTAAAGAAAATCTTAAATTAGTTTACTTGCAAATAATTATTCATGGGGTGTTCACTGTTCTGACCAGACCTACTCTCACTCGCACCTAACCTATCCAATGGCTCTACGGTTAATCGCTTGCAATTATGTTGCTTGTCAAACACGCTCATCTGGCAAATCTTATTCATTGATAATGTAATTAGCTCATGTCGGAGAGTTCACACTCACTAGTTAAAGCATACATTATCTAGAGAAAGTATAAATGAAATATAGCACTGTAAGCTTTAACCGTTTCACCGTGGCTGATTTTTATTAATATGTGAGAGGCACCTATTTCTGAAATATTTTTTACAATATTACGGTTCAGTAAATTCAAGTGATTTACAGCTTTAAAGTATAATAAATAACCATATTATTAGGGTCAAGGGTTTATGGCATCTTTAGGTGCCTAATGAGTACCGGCGATTTTCTTGATAATTTCTATAGAAGCCATCTGCGGTGAAAGAGTTAACTATAACTCATAGTTAATGCATACTATGTCTAGCCATTGTATACTTTATCGAAATTTAACACTTAAACTGTAGCATATATTTAGTAAAACGGTGTTTTAACTAGTATACACATAATTTCACTAGCGGTTTAAGTGAAATCATATCCGAATACATTTTCATTTAATAGTGAAAAAAATAGTGAAATTATATACTACTCTACACTGTCGTTAAAACACAAATTGAAAGTTGCAAATCGGCCATAAACATAACCTAATGAAAATGCAGAAACTATATTTAGTTTTAGAACTTTCATTAGGTTAAGTTGTGTTTGGTTAATTCGCTTAGGTTAGGTTTGGGTTTGAACAGAAAATCGGCGTTACAGTGAATATGTATTTTTAGTGAAGTTATATTTTCACTAGTACATATACACATAATATCACTTACTAGAATAGTAAAAATGTATTAAAGCATTTTATTTATAATTTCACTGATCAATATCAGTGAAACTGTATTTATTTTCTGCGCGGGTGCGTTTTGCATTGCGCGGAACTTTTTAGGCTTAACATATGATGGATCGCCCTACAATTATTTTTATAATTTTCATTTAAAGCACATTGACATAATTGTATTGTCCATGAATATGAGAATAATAGAAAACAATATTTTTATTTTTAAATATTCACTATTTTGATATATTGTATAATTAACTTTTTTAATATGATAAAAAGGACGCAAGTGGATATTTAACACTTAGATCAGCATATAATTTTAGTAGTACCTGTCAGATAAATTACATGTTCACTAGTAGAAATACAATATATGCATATTTTAACCGGTAAATGTAGTCCGATGTAATTTTACTGAAATACCAGCGAAATTATAATTTTTTTTGATCCAATCTACAAACCAATTTTTAAATGGCTCTACCAAAATCTCTTTCATAATGTGAGTGTTATTTAGTTTCAGTGAAGTTGCAAAGTCCAAGAAGTTTCAAATCCTTCTTTGTTTTTCTTAAGCAAAAAAATCCAAATAGACCTTTTTTGAGCTTCCGTAGCAATTTCTTCTCTTAAAAAAAAAAATTGGAGATGGCCTTTGAACAAAATTTTCGAAATGATATTATTTATGCTTGCACTACACTCTCTGGAAGTTGGCCAAGGATGGAGAATATAGTGGGTTACTTCGGTCGAGTTCGGTTCTGCCCGCTTTAAAATCTCTCGGAAGTTTTCCGAGGTTACCGAGAACGGGAGGTAAAGTAGGGGTAATTCAGCTTCGAGCGCTTCCGAACATTGTCGGCAAAAGGACCGGAGTCAAAGGGACCGAAGTCGGAGCTGCTCTTTCGAGCGCGAGCGGTGAGATACTTCCTCTTTCACTCTCTCGCGTGTTAAGTGACGACAGTGAGAGAGATAATTAGAGACTCTTACTGACATCTTTGAATATTTTAGGGCACCAAAAGGGATTAATTATATTTTTGATAGTATATTCTTCTAACATAAATCGTTATTATATTTTTTTTCATATAAAATTAAATAATTAAAAAATAATTAGTGGTACTTGATTTTGCTTAAAAAAATCGTTTCGAATATCCTTATGTATTTTTCTAGATCGGTTTATATAAATGTCACACCATAACGAATTCTCATTTAGAATCGAAGACGACAAATTCTAGGATAGTCACAGATGTGATGTTCGTATTCTGAAGTATCATTTTTATGCCTTATGGCATTTTGCAAAAGCCGACAAAGATTTTGCGTAAATTGAATATTTACGACCAAAAAGTTTTCACTGATATTGTATTGGTGAGTGCCCACACAAACTTAATAAAATGACAATTTAAAAATTGCGATTATTTGGCACATAGCACGCGCAAATATGCCAGCTGTACGTGACAGAAGCCGCCGTCCGGACGGCATATGAAATTTGTGGCAGTGTGGTCGCATACTCGAAGTCGTAGGTCTCGGCGGACTTCAGTTGTAACTTCGGTTCTGACAACTTCCAGAGAGTGTAGTGCAGGCATTAAGCGTCCAAAGTAATTTGTCTTTCTGAAGCAAATATTCCAAAAAAACTACACGATGACCTTTTTTCAGGTCCCATGTTAATTTGTCCTTCTTTAACCTCTTCGAACAAAAATTTCTGAGATGGCCTTTTTATTTTTAGTGTCCTACTTTAATATTTTCAAAATCTAGTCACCTTAGTTATAGTATTTCAGTTCATCTGGAAACCATCCCTCAAGGGGCTTATAGATTAAAAATCATAGGTTAAAAACCCTAAGGGTAGAGTGTCTATAGTGTTCACTAACGACATGCTTTCTACACTATGATTATAGCCCTTCAAGAGGTTTGTGGATTAAAAATCATAGGTCAAAAACACGCTTATCTACTCTGTTGTCACCAGCAAAAATGCAAGAATAGTATACCCAGATCCTAAATCAATTGAAACCCTCTCTAGTTATGTCACGCGTTTAAAACATCTCTCTTTCCGACACATCGGCGGTCATTTCCTGCGCTTGGACCTTGTCGGAATACGAAACGACATTATTATTATATTTACGTTAACGACCACATTTCCTACAGCGACTCGGTAACCAGCGGCGTTTATCACGATCGTCCACACATGTCAATCTAAATTAGTGTCAAAGTACCCGAAGCGGCCAGAACCTATACGAAACTAGCAATTGTAGCAAGCGATCAACGTCTGCTATAATATAATATAACTGATGATGAAAAATGAGCAAGGTTTGCAGTAATCGATGAAATCGATTCAATAGACGATGTCAGTTGCAGCACGTTCATTTAATAATAATTTATGCTTGGAAGAGCTAGATTATGGTCAAGTGGTAACAAAGAAAATAGATAAGACGCATGTATGGCATCAGGCGATAATGGACCATTAATCAAAGCTGCTACTGTTTACGTTTTGGCATATCAGAATGTTTACGTTCGCCGGTGGCGTTTGACTTACGCCAGAAGAAGGTGAAAGCAGACGATCATTGGCGTTATTCTGGCTCGTATGAAAATAATATTATTTCTGGATCGGTGAAGACGAACGGCATCAATGACCGCTGAGTTTTATTAATAACCTACCAAAGGACGACGGTTCATTACACATATCCACACTACACATAGGTGGATATGAATGACCCGCGTGTGGCGCACCTACGACGTGACCGACGACACATGACTCGAGAAGACAATGAAACGACACTTGTTCCGGCTGTTGAATGTGATTAATTCCGCAAGCGCGAGTCGCATTCTTAAAATTCATGAAGATAAAAGATTTGCTGAAAAACTGCTGGAGAATGATTAATGCGTTAGATTTTCAGATTCGATTCCCGGATACTGAATATTAGATGAGAATCGTACCGCGTGACGTATAAGACGGCCTTCGAGCTACTTTTTAGCACAAACGAAGATTTATGGACAATATCTAATAATACATACGACTAAGCATGTTTCTTCCGCATAAAGAATTATCTTATGCTCCGCTTTGTTAAACTGAATCGTAGCGACGTTATCGGAACAATTTTTAACGGTCATAAATCGTAATCAGTATAAATTACTAGTTAAAGTCAGAGTTAAAATTCATATCTTCTATTACAAATATTTTAAATGCATTTTGGATACACACACGAATGACCTTGGATTTGTACTGATATATGTATGTATACAAAAATCATACCAAAACAAATTTTACATGATAAGCTGTTTTTTTATCAACATTTATTCAAAATAGCGCTTTAAAAAAGCAATTAAAATAATTAACTTTATTAATGAATCAATTTATTTATTCAACCGATTCAGGTGGGTTACGGAATAGAACTCAACAGATATAAGGTATGTATATGTTTTATCATTTTTTTCGCGTTGTCCAAAATGTATCAAAGCAGCTCAGACACAACAAAACGCAAAACAAACTCTCGACGGACGGAAACGGCACATTGCTAAATTTGCATCGGACGAGACAAGGGGTCCGGGGTCATATTTGAGCGCATCGCAAAAACGCATCTCGTTCGCAGGAAAACGCTCGTTAAACAAATTAGTGTTGCAAAGCAGCCAAAAAAAGCCATCGGTTCATGTCGCATCGAAACGATTTTGGAGAGACGAGACAGGAAACCGGCGAGCGAAATAAACTGAACGGTTCGTGGTTCGTTTGTCACGTTAAAGGGGAAACCAGAAAATTGTTTGCCATTTTAAACCTGCGTAATCCATCATACTTAAACAAATAATATATTTTTAATTTATTTAGTTATTCATATATTTATTGTAAATCAGATGTTGTTACATGATAACTGGGTCAACACAATCAACAACCAATAAATGAGTAGTGAGACACCAGACTGAAATGATCAGACTGACACCAAAATGAAAGTCTGTCATTAGCGCAATATTTAATCACGATATTCAAAAATAAATTAAATTAAATCTAAAAAAACTTAGTGATGATCGATCGGATTTATAATTAAATAATAATTACTACTCTGATCTCCCAAACACGACAGCAATTAAAAAAGACAATGGTTCATATGGGAAACAAACCCACATTTTTCGGGTATTCATGCTTCTTTTTGATTAGTCACTTTTTATATCGAAATACAAGTACAATAAAAAATGTAACAAATAAAACACTAGTAAATCGTGCTGGTTTTAAATTAAGAGAAAAAATAATCAGTAGACTATTTTATATGTATTTTATATATATTTAATGAAATTGTATAAAAAAATCAGCCCGACAAAAAGTAATTTATATACAAGTGTAAGAAGTTTTTACTTTATTAAAATTTCAATTATAGAACATTTTTGACCTCTCTATTTTTTTCTTTATGATAAATATTATGAAATTTATGTTTAATAAATAAAATGTTTTCTTTAAATTTTATCTACCACTAACTGTTAGCACTTATTTCTACAGATACTCTTAAATAATCATATTTTTAATTCATAATGTGTACCAATAAACTAAAAAATAAATGTTCAAAAATTTTATGAGCCTCTGATCCATTTTAAACAGGTTTCAGGGCTAAATATTAGCCTAAAAAATTCGGAGAACCTCTAAGATAAGCAAGGGATTAGTGAATGTGCGCAGGAAGACCGATATATGATGATAAAAATGACACTCAATTTCACGCATGTATTTTTTTTAATGGAGTTGAAATTTCAAAACGCACAATGTGTTGACTGATTCAGTTAATGGCTCTATATTTTGCATTAGGAAACTCTACAGCGAATATGCATTTTTCAGTGAATATATACTATTACTAGTATAAATACAATTTCACTAACTAGGACGGTTAAAATGTATCAATATGTCGGCTCTCGCGTTAATTTACTGTGACCAAAATGGTCATCCATCAACAAGGAAACAAGACAATAGCGTAAAGGACCACACAAAAGCACTCGTTACGTACAGAAAGAATCACAACTGTAAATATTCTCCGTCATTGAAAGAACATTTCTTTGTTGCGAAACAATAAATCACCGGACCCACAACATTCCCCTTGGACAATGCCCATCAAGCAAATGTCATGTTCTAAGAAACGAGTACATTTAATGGCTGGATGATCGCTGCATGATTGTGATTCGTTAGCAAGCTTTGCAGCACTTAGTATTTAAGGTTTGTATCCAAGGAGGAGAGGTCAGTCACAAGCAGTCATTTGCGGACTCCGCCCGCGAACAACATACTGTCATGGACGCTCTTCACAATACAAGCACCGTAGCAGAGAGGGAGAAACTTCCGCTGTACACCCGCTGCCACGCCAACTACACTCCCACGGACATCATCCCTGCGCCAGTTTCTCCACCACCGCTCGGAAAAAACATCTCGCCATTTATAGTCTGTCGCAATATGTAATATAATCTAATAAAATTCTACCCTAAAGGTTTACAAACCCTAAAAAATCAATTGAAAAATAATTTCACTAATCAATATTAGTGAAAACGTATTTATTTGCTGCGCGGATGATCTGGTACATGTACGTTTGGAACATTTTGACTTTGACAGTTACGAAACTCAAAAACTCACACCTAATCTAAGTAAATAATGAAGTTGGGTTTGATCAGCAAAAAAATAAATTAAGGCTTAAAATATGAAATATAAAATATACGCAAAATAAAAATATTTGTTAAAAAATAAAATAAATTTTGATTGAAAGCAAGAAAAATACAAGAGAGATAATCACATTTATTTTTATAAAATGTTTCATTCATTTATTTACAGACCATTATCGTAGCAGTGCCATCACCGATGACATTACTTTTCAGAAGAAAAACAATCGCTTTGTTTATATTATATATAATATGAGTCCAGCGATTACGACACAAGTTTACACACATCATTGTTCTCCGCCACATTGCACCGACGTAAACATTATCGTTTTTTTTGTGCTAATTTTTCCCTTTCATTGTTTACGATCCGTCATATTTGTTGCATTAATTTTCCGCGCGCCGATTTTCGCAGCGGCTTCTTGTGTGGTCGCGTGGGCGCCCGCGTCGTATGCTTATGTGCATTATCTACTACTACTGTCTCGGCGCAACGCAGTCTGTTTATGAATTCTGCGCAACGCAAACAAACCAATGACCGCCGACAGTCGTCTCAAGGTCTCTTTCGCGAATGCACTTTTATCCTTTGTTAGGCAGACCGCGCCGGTCTCTTTGTCTGGCCTCTAGAACCGACGTTTATGATGACCGAGACAGGCGGACGCGCTGCGCCCCTTCCTGTTTTGTAATAATTGTGACTGTCTCGACAATAATTCTCAACTACCGGAAACAATTGAAGAGTTCATTTGAAAAATAATGCATGTGTTAAAATATGTTATACAATGTGTGTAATACATATTTATATAAAACAATGTTACCCAAAATTTTATCATGATCGTACGCCACGCGAAGAGTGATCTGAGATGATTTTATTTATTTATCTACGCTGATTTAGCTGTAAACACATCTGGCTCGTTTATCGATACATTTCAAACGATAACTACCCATCAATCCGGGCATCGACACCGCAAAACGGGGCGCCCCATAAAAAAAGCAAATCCCAGCACACATCGCATGGCAAAACACCAAAAAACACATCGAGCGTGCGCGATTCGATAACTGCCAAACTTTTACATTCATATAAATTTTCAATAAAGCGAATTTACGACCGGACTCGATACGCTCAGGCTACTTTTACACGCGAAGGCGCTACACCGCGTGGCGCGGCGCCAAATACGCAGATTTATCTATAATTAACATCGGCGAAACGAAAAATCGCAGTACAGCGGCTGCGGCCCTGAACAGGGTCAGCCGCGCACGCAGTGTCCCATATATGTAAATATAAACGCGCGGTCAGAGCGCAAAGGGTTATCGTCCGGTGCGGCGCTGCGGGGCACGCGTTATTAGGGCAAGTTCACACGGCCGATATAATTATTGCACAGTAGATAATGACAGGCAGAATGCAATTTAAAAAGTGGCATGCTTAAGATGCAATTATTATTTATTATAGTAGATAGGAACAGACAGAGTGCTATTTATAAATAAAACATAAGTCGCTAATATATTTTCACACCGATATAATAATGTATATAGTTTGATTTGTATGCATCGTTCGATGCTAAATGTTCGTCTTTTTAGATGTGTTCATTAATGAGTCACTAATTGTTCTACGGATAGCAATCCATATAAAAACTTGAGCCATTACTGGCTCATCATTCCGCATTTAATACATATAATATTTAATGGAAATAAATAGTGTACACATTTGGGTCATATCTCTGTTTAGAATTTAGAACGACAAACTTTCGCAGACAAGTCTATTTAATACATACGTACATAATCATAATACTAAAATTTGCTATTCAACCTTTTCATAAGCTAAGAATATCTCTTAGGAAAAGCCATAGAGAGCGCAATTTCTTTCATCTACATACACTGAAAAACTCCATAGATCAAAATAATAAGCATATCAATTTAGTTGATCGTTAACGTCTAAAAGCAGTAAATGTGAAATATTCTGCTAGTAAGCTACTATTTTTTTAAAATAAAAAAAAATCGCAAAGATTAAGATTTTATTATGTGCATTTAATTTACTAGCGCAGCTCCATAGCCATTTTATAATAAAAAAATATACAATTGGTTACGCAGTAACTATACGGTAGTCGTTAAACTTTTTTTTATGGATTACCTCGATTATTATTACAAGTACAGTATAATCGAGTATAATGTACATATCATATAAGAGAGAAAATTAAAACAGCAATCTAATTTATTTATTTCATTTCTTTTAACCTAATATTGTCAAAGTAGTTGTCCAAATTTGTTAAAACAATTACAATTTTTACTTCATCCACAAGATCACTTAAAATAACAAAAACCGAATCCATAAAATACAGAATTTTTCAAACTTTCACATTTGACTATTCAATTCAGTATTACCATTTTTACTTAATTCACAATACGATTGATTATTTTATTTTATTTTATTAATTTATTTAGCTTAATAGCTAATCTTTACATCTAACAAATTTAGTAAACATATATAAAAAATATATAAAAAATACATAACAGAAAGAATATATAAAGAAATACACAAAGATAATAACAAAAACAGCAATGGACCTAAATTAGATCTCTGTGAGACACCTCAATTTAAATCCTTTCACATTTCTTTCATAAGTTTTGCTTGTACTAAATTTTATTTATTTTACTAGTTTTTACTGTGGGGGATCCTATTCTTGAAACTCACGTTAATGGCTGTAACCAAAATGAGCATTAATCAATAAGGATAAATTAGACAATAGTGGGATCACCCAAAAGTTATTATTAAACGATTTCACATAAATAACACACAAGGATTCTACGGTGCATTGAATGAATATTTCTTTGTTACGAAATGGTCACGGGAAACAATATAGCACCGGAAGACAAAAATCACCGTGAGGCCACAACATTTCCGTTGCACAATTCGACCTCGGAGATGTCCTGCAATCAAATGTCACTTTTCAAAGGAGTATACATATTTCGTTGTTCTAAGAATTGAGTGTAACGATTGAATGATTGTGATTGGTCAACAAGCTTTGCAGCCCTGAATACTTAAGCCTGGTCTCTAATGAGGAGAACGCAGACAGTGGCAGACACTCAAAGGAGCAGATTCAGCCCACCCGCGGACAACATACGGTCATGGATGCTCACATCCCGAGAGGGACTCCAGCATACGAGCACCGCAGCAGAGAAGGATCAACCTCCGCTATACTGTCACTGCCACACCAATCAGGATCTAAGGATCTTCAACAGACATCATCCCTGCGCCAGCTTCTCCACCACCACTCGGAGAATAACGATCTCGAACATCATAGTCTCGCAATATGTAATATAATCTAATAAAATTCTCACTAGTTTCCATCTGCGTCTTACTGGCTGCGAAGTCACACCCAAAATGGTTAGAATCTCATCCACAGCAATGGAACTAAATTATATTTCAGTGGTACTCCATGAAAAACACAATTAAATTCCTAATACACTATGTGAATTTTAGTGTTTTTAATTTTTTATAATGTCTATTAAATCTGAATTTGTGAATATAAAATTAATTCTGATTGATCATAGTAGATTAGGTTGCTCTACATTTTTTAAGCTGATTGCCATTTTAAAATCTAGAAACATTTCATTGTCTATTCCTTTTGTCTAATTTGATATAAGTTGTATGGCATGTCACGCTCTTTGTGAGGTCTTGGGCTGCTTACTTATACCATTGTCTACATATGAAGACATCATGAGAATATGTTTATGTATAATCATGTAAACTATTGTCTTGAAAGGGTTTCAAGAAAGGTAATATCCTTGCAATACGAAACTAACCAGCCAGCGTCCGTGTAAACGCAACCTTAATAACCATACAGCTGCGTCTGGTTAAATATAGAACGCGTTAAAAAGTTATGGGGCCGGTGGTGGTACATTGGCGTTCGTTGCGTTTGCGTGCTATGGATGCAAGCTGGCAAGGTTAGGCCAGTGCAAAGACCTCGGCGGCCACTTGAATTATCTCGCAATTGATCCACACCGAGAGAGCAAGGTCGGTAACCCTCAGGCCGATGATTGTCCACACGGCGGCTCAACCCAACCCAACCCAACCCGGCCGGCCAGCCATCCGACGACCTCATAAACCTTGATCGCGGGCCGCGCAGCGAAAATGCGAGCCAGGGTCGGCGACTGCTGCAGCCCAAGGTCCGAGAGATGCAGCGCGAATCGCCGCAGTGTGCTTTTTTTACTCTTTTATTGCCGCAAAGCGATTTATGTTTAAGTATTCGATTGTGCGAAAACATTCTGCGGAACCATCGACTACAGCGAGACCAGAACGTCTCAAGGCAAATTCAGTCTTGACGCTTGTTTGTAGGAATAGTCATCAGCCTTGAAAACTGCATTTTGATCAAGTTATCGTAAATAAATGATGCACATCTAGATGTCAAAATCGGGATGCATATAAGCAACAACAATAATAATATATAAATATCCTTTATGCAAAAAAAAATAGGTTGCGTGGATTATAATGTTATGATAGGTCAGGGAGATAACCCAACACAGACGCCACTCGGCGGTAGACACAAATTACGAACGATAAATAATGTATGTACAAACCCTGCAACAGATGGTGCTTATTTTCAGATATCAATTACACGCTTTCAGCGAATCACAAACAGATAATTAACCAGTGAGTGAGTGAGTGAGAGATTACACAGTTGGTTTGTTGTTTTGTTTTTTTTTTCATAATGCGCACATAGATAATGTTTTTAACGTCTGCAATTTAACAAGTTCGCAAATGAATAATTGATAATGATAAACAATGCGAAAAGTGATAAAACATAATGAGCACTGTGTCAAAATTAGACAGTGACTAAAAAACACTTATCACGAACAAATTATGTTGTATATCAACAACGCGCAATGTATTTTACACGAAAAACGATTATTAAGAATCTAATTGGGACGGATATTATTGCGGAAAACTTTGAGAAAAAAAAATTTTTAGTAGCAGCAAAAAAACAACTGTTCTGTCTGACGAATATTATTCACTCTTAATTAATTTTAAAATATGACTGTCGCCACAAAGATAAAAAATACGATACTACGTAAAATCACACTCTAATTTCAGATGTATCATTAGTTTTTCCCCAAATCGTCATTTTTTACTTTAGCTTCGATAAAATATGCTCAAAAAAATTTTTACGATTAATTATAATATGCAATTATTATTTTATTTATTATTTTGAACTAGTTTGAAAATCCATATTATAATGATAAAATGTTTTTTATGTGGAAATAAAACCGCTACAAAAAATCTGTAATTTTTCATAAATTATAATTTTCAATTAGTTTTTTGCTAGTACATATTTTAATAATGGTACAGCAAAATTGAAGTGTTATTTTCAAGTAGCACGCATTCATGAAAAAGTGAATTACTCATAAAAAATATTTAAATATACAGTAATGTGCAAAAGTTTTGGGTCATCTAATCTAGTATAACATTATTTAGATAATTATTTCACAGCATTTTGGGTTTTTATTACCAAACGATTTTTTTCTTGTTGTCGAACAATCAACACATCTGTTTAAAATATTAGGGGACTTTTTCAAAATTAAACGAAAAAATGCATTTTAGGACATTGTTTTAAAAAATAAAAATTCTTCTTGAGAATAATTCGTTTGTGTCCTCGTCTATTCAACAACGTGTGGAGATCTAAATATCATAAAATAATAGCCAAAATTAATGTTTTTATTTATTTTTTTTCATTAAAAAAATATTTTTGGAAAGTACTAGAATATTTCGGAGATTAATGAATGGTATTTACACGTTGTTAAAATGACGAGGACACAAACACAAAGAAATTATTCTTAAAAATATTTTTTTATTTTTTAATAAGCGTAAAATGTATTTTTTCGTATTATTTCGAAGAAAGTTCCCTAACTTAATAAAACAACCCGAATAATTTTCAACAGCTGTGGTGATTGTTCAAAAATAAAAACGGCATTTGGTAATAAAAACTGGAAATGCTGTGTTGTTATTATTTAACTAATGTTACTGGATCAAGTGGCCCAAAACTTTTGCACAGTACTGTATGTGAAAGACATGACACCTTTACTAAAAAAAAAAAATACAAAATATATGGAAAGATATTTACAAAACAAGAAGATTAAATTATATATAATAATGGCTAGAACTCAATACGTCCACAAACTGCGAGTACATGGATGAGAGCGTCAATACTATCCAACAGGATTGGGTAATTAGGGATTGCCCAATACTCCTGTTCTTGCATGCGGTACTTCAAACAATACTCATAACAATTATAAACTTGAAGAAGTGCTATTCCAAGTATACTCGTCGACGCGACTCGAGGAAATCATATCGCAGCATACCTTGTGAGAATTTAGTGGGGGTTAAAAAAAGATAATATTCATATTCTATTGAAAGTGAGTCTAACGTGAGAAAACAGAACAGAGAAGCGTGCTTAAGGGCACATACAAGGCGCACAGTTCCCTCGAGCTAATCAATTGATATAGGGTTTAGGATTAGACTCAAGCTTCGCTGTATATTGAGTAAGATACGATCATAAAGTAACCGCCTGAGTATACCAGTGGCAATCTGGGATTGAATGAGAGAATCGTATATCATTACAGCTCAAGAATCCAGTAGTCGAATCGTCGATCCGCTCGGGGAAAATGCGCATCGAATCTGATCTGGGATTAGAGATTTTCTAATGGAGGTCGATGCATCCGATGCGCTCGATAACAATCGGCATCGAGAGTGATTTTTCCAATCGGCCGGTAATAACAGCGAATTGCGTGCACGGTCGAGGGCGGACAAGCTGCACGATTTCTGCACGAGCACGACCATGTAACACAAAATGAGGGAGAACGAACTACGTAACGCCGCATTACGTACAGTTTCTCTAATACGAGCGTTATGTGAACGACGATCTAAAGGCGCAACGTGATCAAAAGAGGTAGGGGTAGATACAGATAAGAATACTTTTCTTAAAATCTGATAAGATTCAAAGGAAACCCAAGAGTAAAAACAATCATTATCTCTTGTCGTCTGAAATCCATTCATAGCACAGAAAAAAACTAAGCTTATAAGCCTTATGAGCCGAGATGAAACAGATATGATTTTTTTACTATAAAGACAATCTAATAAGGATACTGAAATACATACATGGCATAATCAAATCACAGAAAAAGTTTTTTGCACGAATACATGACATTCAAAGCTAACAACCTAAAACCGATTAAATCGATCTTTTTTTAACCTTATATATCACAAATTTCATATCAAAAACATAGTTTATGTATAACTATGCGGCTTACACAAAATCTTATACAAGTAGGCGGCTTGGTAATAAGGACACGCTGCCTGTCTCTATCACCATAGCTTACGACAGGCGTTGAATAGATGCGAGGGATAACGAGCGCCATTATCTGGTTTATAAATAAAAAAAATCAGTTCAATTTAAAGAGAAAAAGCTACAATGAAAGCCGAAACATACGTTCCTAATAAACATTGGCGTAAACAATATTATTAATAAAAAAATTGCAATTTGTTTTTAATATTTTAAATTTGACAAGCACTATAGATGAGTGGTATAAGTCTCTGAGTATCGACCTGAAAGACCTGGGTTCAAATCTCATACGTGGGAGATCGGAATTAGTGGTTATTATATAATTATAATTCCGATCAGATTATGTTTACCTAGATTTTCTTAATCTAAGGGATGAATATCGTAATAATTAATTAAAATGGTATTGAGAATTCTTTATAATAATGAGCTAATACAACTCATAGAGAATATCTGTATTAAAAAATAAATATATATGAGATTGTCCTATTAGTTAGTGAGGATGCCAAAACCTCAACGTGTCACCTACGTCAGTTCACAGACATTTAAATATTTAGAAAATGTGTTAATTTAATTAATAAAAACTAGGTACCTCCCTGTAGTGAGGTACCAAAGCTAGCGAGTGTGCGAATACCGGACAGGTTTTAAATATTATTTTTCCTTCGTTCTGATTTTTATAAATTTAATTGTTTAAATTAGACATTAAAACCATTGTGTGGCTGTGCGATTTACAATAAATAGAAATGGGAAGAGATCGCATGTGCGCGCCCCAGAGATATGCGGTTGATCCTAGTGCATTTTTGACTGTTACCGCGTTACTGCGTAAATTTGCGCACTACATAGATGAATGTTTAGGATTTTTAATGATAGTCAAAATGATTCGATCTATAAAAAAATAGGTTTACAGCTCAGCTAAATATTTCCAGAAGAAAACATTTTATATTATTCAAGTTAGATTTGAAACTTAGATATTTAATGATAAAACAATAGTTTTAAAATAAGTTTGCAAATTAACTAAATATCAATAAAACAAAATAGTAATATTAAAACGTAACATTTAACACAACAGAAGCAAATGCAAGATGCTTTGTCGAGTTTATTGAGAAAATCACTTTCGCCAACCCTAGATCAACGCATATACAAAAGCGTACACTCCTGTCATTGATTGCGATTTAATTGCGCTGCACATATGTATGCAAAATGGCATTGACCTTGCCGAGCGCACGCCTCGCACGCATGGGGTCCGCTCAGACTGGCGGTCAAAAAACTGAGGTCAAATTTTCGCGTCGTGTGTTTATGATGTATTTTTAGCGATCGCGACGATTCCATTCATGCATCCGGCGGTATATGCCGTCAAACAAAGGATCGGCGGGTGCATACCTAGGTAGGCAGAGGTGATATACCTACACGAGTATGTGTGTTGTCCGATGCATGCAGCACGACGACGACGCATCGTCTCGGAATTCCACACGGAGAGAACAATAAGATCAAGCGAGACCAGACGCACGCTCGTATTTTTCTCTCTCTCTCTCACGGGAGGACAGCGGACGGCCGTGAATGCAACCAAAGTGCATTTTGCCAGGGGTAGCAAACCTTACAAGAGGCTTTTCTGCTCCTGAGCATATGATATACATCTGATCCTGAGAATATTAAAGACGAACTAGCACTAACCCTCAATTAGCTATGAATTAAAATAAAATGAAACTCAAAAACCCAAACCTAATTTACACAATTAACCAAACCCTATTTGACCTAATGAAAGTTCTAAAACTAATTATAGTTTTAGAACTGAACTAGGTCAAGTCCAAATAAAGTCAAGGAAAAATTAGCAAAAGAAGTAGTACAGACAGACGTCGCATCTCGCATCTCGCATCTCGCATATTGCTCCAGGGTTTATCTGCACTTGGACAAAAATATTTTAAAAATATGACAGCTATTCTTACCGATATCAATACGGACTTTAAGATATAAGAGTATTGGTTAAAGTGTATTGAAATCGAATTTTGGTCAATAGGAAAGCGCAAAAAACAATTATCACTTCTCAGAAGTCAAAAATTCACGTCAAAAGCAATAAAATCGTGTCGGCGCCGTTGCAGTGGTTCCCACTGCAACGCGCCGACAAACCACTGCAACGGCGCCGACACGATTTTATTGCTTTTGACGTGAATTTTTGACTTCTGAGAAGTGATAATTGTTTTTTGCGCTCTCCTATTGGCCAAAATTTGGTTTAGATACGCTTCATTCGATTCTCACTTATTGTAAATCATAATATTGTACCGAGCGCTCCCACTGCAACGGTGCTACGCGATTTTATTTTATTTTTACTTATGAGGAGTTATTTTTGGGCTCTATTATTGCTTAAAATTCGGTTTAGCTATGCTTCATCATATAAGTCGTAATACTGTTATAAAAAGTTTTATTATGGAAGGCGACGGCACAATTTTATTGTTTTTGACATGGCCCCTTTAATTTGGCCTGAAAAATTATGATGAAATACTAAAACAATTTTAAAAAAAAAACATTGAATGGCCCAATTTTTTTTTGAAATATCTGAAAATATCACCTTAACATAAAAAATATCTTTGTATCTATACTCTATAAATATTTTTGTTTCTATTCTTTATTGTGTCATAATAAACTTGCAAAATAAACAGTGACAAACTTTGATGCTTTCTTTCTGAAAAATTATGTAACTACCGTGCAAAGCATGTAAATAAAACAAGAATGGTTCTCTGCAAACAAAGCAGGTTTGTTTGCTTTACATCTGTTTTAAAAGCACAGTTTTTTTATGTAAGGATGTAATTTTATCATTTCAAATCAGAGAATATGGATAAAAATGGGCATGCTGAAATTTACAACAAAATATATCGAGCTCAAGGAGTGAAAGTGAAAAAATGTCTTGATGGAATGCAATAAGATATGAGAGAAAATGACGCTTATTTTTGAATTGTAATAAGTTTTATTTAACAAATTAACAAATTAAGAACACATCGTTTCTAAATATAGTAAACACTAAGACTAATTGACCGTTTTATTTGTTTTTATATTGTAAAAAAAAAATAATATATCAAACTTAGGCAGAAATGGTCTACTCCCCTCTCAACGTCTGCAGCATTTCACAGATACATAAAAACCGGGTAGAAATGCTGTTATTTTAATTATAAAACGCATTATTTTAATTATTACAGGAAGGCATATCTATCTTTTTGATATCTCTATTTCAAAGTAAATTAAGTAAGCAACAATAAAAGCTTCAAGTTAACTTGTAACTATTAATATCACTCTACCGTAACCAAATAATATCATGGCTTACAAAAATACCAATGCGAAGCATAAACAAAGTAAGTGACTTGACAGGTTCTGAGGAAGATAATCAGACCATATTGAGACGTTCTTAGTAACATAAAAATACAAAGGAGCGAAAAGTGCATTTAAAAGTATATTTCCATTTATTCTACATTGCAGAATCTCAAATGGCATATAGCTATAATAAATAGCGCTAAACTGCCCAAAAACGCTCTCAAGATATCGACTAATGGGGAAGTATATATTTTTTGACAAGCAAGCAATATTGAGAATATCTAAGCAAAATTCATGACAAAGCGAAATTGATTTGTGATTTTTTTTATAGTACGAAAAGGTTTTTTGGTTCGTATTAGATTCATACAAGAATCATATAAGTGGGTTTTTAATGGAAAAATACGTTTTCAGCGATCTATTTTTTCATAAATTAGTAATATGTGATTGATTAAATTATTATTATATTCCAATTGACATTTGTGTTGTGTTATTAAAATGACATGTCTCTGTTGACCTGCTTTATGTTTTGGCGTCTTGCATAGTGAGTGGACAATTTAAACATAATAATTAATACGGAATACTCTTAGGTTAAAAGGTAGTTGTCAATTTATAACATTACCATATAAAAGATTCGATGCTATACTTCAATACATAATAATGATAATCGACACGCACGCTAACTAGCAGACTAATGATGATGATTTATGAACAGATACAATTTAGGTACAATTGTGCGTATTTTAGATAATGACACCTCTGGATAGAAAAATATTCTACGCAGTTTCAGTATCATCAAGAGCAAACATTATAACGTAGCATATTACGCAAAGCATATCGCCACATCTCAATTGGCCAATTTAGCAATTAATATCAAAAGAAATATATATTCATACACATAGAATGTGGTGGCAATGCCACAAAGAAAACGGCGTCACGCACGTTTTTCCAGCGTTTTGTGTGAAAGAAACGTTTCTCACGCCACTTTAATTACCGCGAGCGATACACTTTGTTGAGCGCGCAATAAAATTCGATTACGTGTGGGTATAGTTGATAGCAATACCGCTGCGAGTGGGTTAATAAAACTATACGGTTAACCTTCCGCGACCGTGTGTGGGGGTATTCCGGGACTCTAGGATACTATTTTCGCGACGGCAGTGACCTAGGTCGGTTGCATTCAATGTCACCAAAACAACACAAACAGATACAGTGAATGAGAGTGACAAAGCGCGAAAGATCACACGCTAGCTGTTGCAATGCCAGCGATAGTGATGTCGGTGGTGGTAGTAGTAGTAGTAGAACGCGGACGGAATTCCTAGTGGGAACCGTTCGGGAGCGGGGCCAGAAATAAAACGGGAAAGGTGGAAGAACTGAAGATGAATGGTGTCGATGCACACCGGGGGCAGGTGTAGCTAAAGCCGGTTTCGCGTGCCCGAAATGTATAATGATAGTGCACAATGAACACTTCCCATAATTGGGGTGATCGTGAATGCGCCTTTTTGGGCGAATGCTACTAAGAGATGCAACGGTAATTGATCCGCTTACACATTGTTTATATCGCGTAAATCATTCATCACAGCTACAGCAATGAAAAGATCAGTTTTACCCTAATGTAGATATGCCACAAATGGATTTGTCCTGTAACTGTTTATCGTCAGTAGCTAAGAAACTAATCGAGGAGCATAAATACCGTCTGCATCATAAGATTCCCTATCGAGCTCGACGGTTAACCGTTACATTCTAATTAGAATCCACTACTATTTGCCTCTCAGCCATACACCGTGAGGGTGTTACCCTGCACTTCTAAAGAAATATTTACCATTTTATTTTTATTATATAATAATGCTCTTTTCTTATAATAAATATAAATATTTTATTGGTTTTGGAAACAAAAGTAGTAAGAATACATTTAATAATGACTATAATAATTATATTTATTTAAAATATCGTTGAAATTCCGCACAAAATTAAAAAAAATCAGATACATAAGTAGTAAAATTATAGAATGAAGTTAGTGGTATTGTAGGTTAATCAAATTTATTCATTTAGCTATCCAGAACTGACGCCGATCCCCTAGAAATAAAAATGGGAGTGGTGTCGCATGCAACGAAGAAAGAGATAAAGCATGCTCTTTCGTGTAACAGTATTTCGTCCAGATGACATGAGAATCTTATGAAGCCGACGGTTTACCGTTACATTCTAATTAGAATCCACTACTATTTGTCTCTCAGCCATACACAGTGGGGGTGTTACCCTGCGCTTCTAAAGAAATATTCACCATTTTATTTTTATTATATAATAATGCTCCTTTCTTATAATAAATACAAATATTTTATTGCTTTTGGAAACAACAATAGTAGGAGCACATTTAATAATGACTATAATAATTATATTTATTTAAAAAAACTTTGAAATTCTGCGCAAAATTAAAAAATCAGATACAAAAGTAGCAAAATTATGGAATGAAGCTAGTGGTATTGTAGGTTAATCAAATTTATTCATTTAACAATCCAGTACTGACGCCGATCCCCTAGAAATAAAAGTAGGAGGGGTTTCGCATGCAACGAAGAAAGAAATAAAGCATGCTATTTCGTATAACGTTACTTCGTCCAGACGACATGGGAATCTTATGAAGCATACCGTCTATTTAAGACCAAACAGTTCAGTTTCAACATTATCGTGACGTCACAAACGTCAGAACAAAAAAATTTTCAACATACAAGCGCACATAGCATTAATCCTTTGCACTCGAATGCTGCAAGAATGCTAACGATACGGCAGCAAAACAAATAAGTGTAATTTCTTAACTTTGTTAATATATTATTAAGTCTTTCAGATTTGAATATTTTTTTTTTTTGAGAATTAGAGATACATATATGTTATACATTTTTAAATACTTTACAAAGTTTCTTTGGAAGAAAACAATAAAAAAAATATTGGTTCACATAAGATTTTCAACGAATGCTACTTTTCCTACAGAAGACCGTCTTATAAATAAGTTACATATACTTTGCTCTAAAACTGCGCAATGTGTTCCAATAGAAAAATTTTGTGTGGAAGAAAAAAATATAGCTATATTGCGAAAGTGCGGCGGCACGATTTTATTGCTTTTGACGTGGATTTTTTACTTCTGAGAAAGGATAATTGTTTTTTGCGCTCTCCTATTGACCAAAATTCGGTTTGAATATACTTTAGTCAGCCCTTTTATATTATAACTCATAGAATTATCGGTAAGGATAGCTAAAATATTTTTAAAACATAGTGTAATATCGAAATGCAGACAAATTATGGAGCAATATGTGAGGTCTGTACTTATTCTTCAGCTTATTTTCCCTGAGAGAAGAGTTGCCTTAGTTTGTATTTTAAACTAATAAAAATTCTAAAATTCTAATTGGATTTAGAATTTTTATTAGGTTAGGTTTGGCTTTGAACAGCAAATGGAAGTTTCGCAACTGTCAAATTGAGCTTCATAGACATTTTAGAGCAGCATATCAGTTAAATTATATTTTCACTAGTAGAAATGTATTTGAACTTCACTAGTGAAAATATAACTTTACCAAAAATACACATTCACTGTAACATTTATACATCGGATGTAAATAAATGATAAGTATGTAAATATATACATTACTACATATCATATAATTTTACTAGCACCTGCCAGATAATTTATATTTTCACTGGTAAAAATATATATCTACTGGTGAAAATATATTGCCATATGATTTTACTGAAATGACATATTTTAAAAAATATTTTCGTGATAGATTCGAGACTGTTATAGATATTCTTTTAGGAATAAGACTTTCTAGATCCCAGAAAATGGGTGCTTTTGAAGGCAATGTTCCACTCCTTTTAATTATTGTATGTATAAAAAGGGCTGAAGGAACTTATGCCTGAAATACATCAGTACATATATCACTAACAACTGTAGTTTAGTTCAGATTCATTATTTGGGGTCATTTTTACTTTTTTTTATACATATGTATATCCTTACTATGTTTTTACGGGCCCCCGGGAATTTATCCCCTCTCGACAGGCCTGCATATGTAAAACATATATTTGCCACAATACCAAAACAAGCTTTTCCCTTCACCAAAATGTAAAAACTGTTATAGTCTATGTAGCTAAAATGTTTTACACCCATCGATAATAGTAAACGTTATCTTCATAATATATATACAAATAAGTATGTTATATTCAAAATCTTAATAGTTATTGAATAAAAAGCGTAGATATACGTATATATATATACATATATTATAAAAAACATTTGTTTTTATTATAAATAATATATTTTAAGTTATTTTATGATTCAAAAAATAACGGTACTAAAATGAGATTATCCCTCACCCTAATGACGTCACGCGCGAGCTGTCTGGACTCAGCGTAATGAAACTGTTTATAATAGTATCTCAGAGATAAAAATGCCTCATAATGAACGATTGGCAGCGAAGCACGAATTTTTTTTTTATTAACGACTAATTCACTCAAGAAAGTGTGTTAGTTTATTTGACAGCGTAGCACAAAATTCCTTAAAATATACAATTTAATATTTTGAGCCTTAAAAAAATTAACTACGTAGATAGAATCCGGCTTATAACCCTCACCTCAAAATAAGCCTAATTAGTTTTCCAAGAAAACTCACTCGAGTCACCACCCTTGCGGGGTGGAAAAAGATATACTTCAAAGCATTAGATAATCAAAAGCTTGTTATTATTGTACTATAATCTGATTCTGATTAATGTATCGCGATCTTCTGACTTAGTATTAAGAGAAAAACTATGCGAGTAGTCTGAGAGCAGACGAAACCCATCATTCTACAATATAATATATATTGATAGATGTATTCATAATCAATAAAATATCAATTTCGATAGTATGATGACTGGAACATATATGATCAAAATTCAAGATGCACATCCGACAGGTGTGATCAAATCTTGTTTCGCGTACCCAAAATAAAACTAATATAACAACACGACCGACCGTTATTTCCATAAAGCGTTTTTAGAACCGATTTCTTCATCGTTAACAAACAGATTTGGGTATATATATATATATATATAGAAAATGTATAAAAAAGATGTGATTTATAACCTCAGGTAGGGAATGATTCGTCAATATCTTGTTCTACCTGAAGAATGAACAACGTTTGAAAAATTCCAACGTTTTGTATGTATATAATATTTGAAGTTAATATTTCGCTTAAATTAATACATATAGAGGTCATCAAACTCACGTTGATATCAGCAAAAATATATGTGTATATGCGATAAGCGTAAGAACATCTGTCACCAGTTTAGGCGACTGATTCTGAAGCTGATATTTAAAAATTCATTCAAGTAAACCGATCTTGCGGCTTTAAATTCAATCGTGAAGCAGTTCCAAGCCTACGCATCTGAACGCCCACCAGGGTGTAGTTACCTGGCGGGGAGATAAGATTAACAGAACAGAAAAAATGCGTAGGACTTTGTGGCAAAGGTACAAAAACCCTTCCGAGAAAAAAGTGCATCTCAACAATGCATACCTGTCGGCCAGGAATCGTATCGTAAGAATAAAATTAAGTGCACGTGGGTGCCCAGGTTGCTTGAAGATTGCACGCAGTCTTCAATCTTATATACATTGCAAATATATGTACTTACATTATTTTCATCAACATGCGTCAGTCATTGCACGAACCGGAGACCGATGCTCACGGACTATTTATATGCGCACACAACACCATAAACTGAATCTGAAACGAGATGAAAAAATCTTGTTAATAAAATTGTTCGGTAACCCAGCGCGATCTTTACATAAATAGAGTCCGTATAAATAAACACGTATTATGGTGTGTACATTTCTCCCTTCAGAGTAGCTGGAAACTAGTTCTGAAGGAAAGTGAAAGGGAAACGGGTATCGCGGCCGCGAGAGAGGGACAGATAATATGTAGATGCAGATGGAAAAAAGTAGTAGACAGGTATGCGAGCGAAGGAAGACGTTTCCCAGAAGGACGGCAGCATGTGTGTTGCTATGTAGTTTTACGATTTTTCGATAAGCCAACATATACTTCGTAGAATATAATATTGAATAAAATTATTATGGCATATTAGCGATAGATAAGTTGCATAAGTTATAGGAAATTGATATGTCAAAAAGTTGAAAACATGTCTTATTCGTTACATTTTATTTTCCTTCCAAAAAATTGTTGCGATATTAGATTAGTTATTCGTTTTAAAAATACATTCACATTGCTAAAGACTCAAGAAATTCATGAAATAAATAATTGAGAGTTCAATTAAATGATATCAATGAATCAGTGCTATTTTATTATCCCACGTAAACTCCAAATGTATCCGAAAATCTATTATGCATGTAAAATAAGATCAATACAAAAAGGTGTATTAAATATTATTTTTATGAATGATTTGTAATTTAGAGAAGTTAGATTTCGATCAATGCATTGTATTATGCTATTGTATTATGTCGTTTCATATTAAGTGGCTGATTTTTACGTATCTTTTTTTACAACTCAAATTGAAACACAATGCGGCGCAGGCTACGAGAAATAGCAATTTGAGATTTGGCAAAGGTACTGTTAGACAGAGAAGTATTTTATTGGCGTTATCAATCTTGAAAATCAGCCCAATGGAAGACAGTCATCTGATATCGATAAGGAAAGATTAAGATACATTATTAGAGCTAATCCACAAACAGCTGTGATTTCTCATTTTCTCCTACAAATTCATATTATAAAAGTCTTTGACGACTTCACAACCTATAAAGATAAAGATTCTTATAAATAATATTCATTCATTGCTAAATCGTTGACAAAATACCATTTTTGTAAATGGAGCATATTAATTCATATAAAAATGCGTTTCATACCTCGCTAAAAAAATTGGAGCTGATATTTTAGATAAAACTAGCAACGTCGTATATGGAAGTTTATCTATTGAAAACAGGAAATATTATGTGTACTGGTTTGTTTTACTACATTATGTGGTTTTGTTATTATCGTGTGTTTTATATTTTTTGTATTTAAATTTTATATTTTATGTATGGCTCTGAAAAAAAAATTTACTCATCTGTAAACTTTTTATTTTTGAACTCTTTGAATAGTGAGGTTAGGTTCACCTGGCAGTGAGTAAATTTTACGTATTTTTTATAATTATTTCTGTTATATTACGCTTATAGTAAATTATACAAAAAAAATCACTGATTCTCAATGTTTTATTGCTTTGATTTATTTTACTAAAACGAGATATTATTCACGTGTACTTTTTGACGTTTCTTTAATTAATAAAATAAACAAGCAAAATATTCAGCGACACGCGTGCATTCAAAAAAGCAACTAAAAAAACACGCATGGGCAGTGAGAGAGGCTCCAGCTGTAGATCAACAGTAAACCATTAAACCATGCGTTTAATGTGAAATCAAAGTACATACATGTGTTTGATTTGGAGGTTTTTCTTAACCGCGTAAATCGAACGATAAGTGTAAAGTACGCTTGGGATAAGGATTCCGGTTTGTTATTGTGTGCGTGAACTGTGTGGCTCAAAACAATTTCGCTCAGAATATTTAATTTATTTATTTAAAAAGAAAATATATGTTTATTTAACATACATACATCTGAGTTAAGTTGGAAATTTCAACGGACAATTAAAAACATATTATATAATCGAAGAAACCAGACATTGATGTCATTAATTAGATATTTGCAAAATTCAAAATCTTTCACTAGTCAAAAAAGAATGAAGTCTTTAGCTATTCTTCAAAAGCAAAAAGATATAAAATGGGGAAAGAAATTATTCACAGATTGTTTAATGGCTCGACGACTCTATTAAATCATTAGAATCCATTCAATAAATTAAAAAATTATCATTGGCGCAACGATAAGAATAATAACTTTTTTAAGCCCTACAGAGAATAGTGTAAAAAACCAACAACGTACGGATTAATGGAAAAATAATTAAAATATTTTAATCTACGGGTAAAAGAACGAATAACTTACAGTGTATATTTGAAGCCTTGATATCAAAAATTTCATTTATAAATAAAAAACAGTGGCACGAGTTTAGTGACCTACCTACCCATGGGACAGTGGGCATATCTGGGTTAAACTAATATCAACACAAAATTATTTAAAATATATCACTAGAGAAGATCGAACTTCTGTGCCACACTGCACTTTAATGACGAATACCAGCGTCGACGAATCAGCGACTGTCCTTAAAAGAGAAAGCGAAACAACGAAGTACACGCTACATCGCTTCTCCCTCTTATATACATGTACACGCACACAATAACAAACCGGCATCCTTATCCCGAGCGTACTCTACGCGTATTGCCTTGCGATGTAAATGTATGTAACCCAAATATTTCTAATATATATTATACGAAAGACGTTCTGAAGCGAGTTTAGATAGTGTTCCATTATTACAGCTAAATCCAATATTATAATTTGAAATTAATAAAATCAGATTACTTGTCTGTATTTTATACGCGTCGTTAACGCTTTGGGCCAATGCCTATTATGTAACAGCGGTGGATTTACACAAACAAATAGAAAAAAAGTATGCTAGTAAACGCTCTAATAATCATATTACTATGCATGTATACAAACTATACAAAGAGCATCGGTTTGATGAATCGTCAATTAATTTGATAATAGCATTTCAATCTTATTTATATTCTTAATGGTAAAAGCCAAGAAGCATTATTGGCTCATTGTTTCATACTCAATTAACCAAATTCTTAATTTGTTCCAGCGAAAAACAGTCATACGTCAATAAAGCAATTGCTGTGGGCTGTTGGGAACACATTTCTTTGAAACGCATAAATGGCATAAATTGACAATGGCTCACCCGCAACTCTTTTCTTCGGTAGCCTACGTACTAATGTCCAAAAAAAAATACTACCAAGGGTAGTTCGAAAGCGTGACATATCCCATCGGCGAGAGCTTACCGTTTGGGCAGTAAATCACCTCTCAAACAATACAAACAAGAACTGCCCGAGCAATAACTCATTTTTTCCCCGACTGATGAGCGAATAATGGATTCCGTACGTTGACAGCCAGCACCGTAGGAAAGATAGCGGTAGCCGTGTTGTTTTTAAATAATATATACAAACAAATATAGAGGGTTATAAATCTTGCGAATGCCAGCTAGGCAGCCTCGAAAACAGTATCGCGTTCACTGAAATGCAATAAGTGCCGCGTTGTCTGCGGTTACTCGATCGTATTCGATTACTGGGTGTACGTAAGCGGCAATTGAGACATCTGGTTCGATGAATAATGATAAGTATTATACAATACAATGTGCGACTTAATATTCGACTAATTACGTAAATAAACCACAGGCGTGGATTTGGAATCAATGCTGGTATAGTCAGACTACAAATTTCAATCGAAATAGCTCGCTCTGATTCAGTGGCGTAGCTATGTTGGGGCAGAGGGGGCGGGCCGCCCCGGGCGGCACTTGCTTGGGGGCGGCATATTTGCGATGGGATCGTCTAGTGTGGTTCTTAACCCTGAATGCACTAAAACATATATAATCGGGCGGGGCGATCAATAAAAACATAGCATGTTCTAAAATACTATATGAAGAAAAGAAAAAGAATAGTGAAAAACAGTTAACTCTTGATAACTTTTCAAAGGAAATACCCGCAAACCCCACTTAAACGTGTATCTTAAACGCCTCTTAAACATCTTATAGTATTTACTTGATAACTATTTTAAAATACACACAATTTCAATTTTTTCAATTCGCATACATTTTCAAGAACCAATTATGTGCGAAAGTCGAGGGCCGCCTGTACAACATTTTAATAATAACCATATATAAAAAGTTAATCATATTTGATATGTATATAATACTCGAGTTCTAGGAATCTCGTATATTTCAGATAAGTGCAGAATTCTAAAAAAAAATGCGATAACAAAAAACCGCAACTTAACTAATTTATAACCAGCAACGGTTTTAAGAAAAATGGATCAAGTATTTCATATAAATAAAATAAGCCTTTTTCCTTGTTAATATTATTTGGGATTTAAAAAAATAAAAGTTTGACAAGTTTAGGAGGAAAATGTAACATAAGCATTTTTACATATTCTTGTGAATTGCGTGTTACTACTGATATTCTGAATCATTTTTTTCTAAGCAGCAATATATCATATAAAATAAGTTTGACTAAATTTGGTGTCATGTTTTATTAGAAAAATGGCTCATGTGCGATTTAAAATTAATAGAAAAGACTTAATGTGCCACATAAAATTTATTTTTATTTTAATAATTCAACATAATGTTTTTTTTCTAAAGATAATAACTTTTTCCCATCTCCCAGTATTTTTTTTATTGCATTAACATAAAATGATGGAAGGCTTTGAAGCGAAAAATTACGATCACCCCCTTTTCACAACGTCTGCATTTTGATTTTTCACACTAGGAAGTGTTGTATCGATCGATGTAAATGGTGATCGAAGGAGCAAGGTCTGTAGAATAAAGTGGATGAGATAAAACCTTCCAGTCATGTTCCTTGATTTTATCGAAAGGTGCAAGTGCAGGACATTTTTTTACATTATTACGCTTCAGCTAATCAAAATACACCTATAGCTTAGTGTTTTTTTTTTTTGCTAGGTATGATAGTTTCATTATGCACTATCCCTAGGCTAGAAATAGGTATTTCATTTAATGAAATCGAAATGATATTAAAAACGATCACTAACTGTAAAACTTTTCCCCCTCCTTTCCAGGAAAAAGCTAGAATGACATCCTTAATTTTAGAGGCGTAGTTAAGGCGGTTTAGGGGAGAGGCATATGTCCTCGGGCGCCAGACTAGGGGGGAGGGCGCCAAAACGGGACGTGAAATATTTGAGGAATAATTTTAATTAAATTCGCATTACAGAAAAATCAACAAAAAAAATATTTTTATTTCTTATGTACATTTTTTTCTTAAAAAATAAAATAACCAATGCATTGTTTCATAAGTTGATTTTTATATAATAACATATTTTTAAATATATTTTTTACAGACCATTATGGCGAATTGGGAAAACAATTTATATTGGCCACTAATTATTTGTTATTTTTATATATAAAATCATATCGAATATATTTTCACTGGTAGATATCAGGGGCGTATATTCAGGGTGTGCTAGGTGTGCGGCGCACACCCGCAAAACCATCTAAAATATAAATTTAGAAATTTAGAAAATTTAGGGCATAAAGCGACATCATTTTGCATACAGTAGTATGCAAAATTATAAAATTTTAATATGCAGTGTATAGTATGCATTGGTATTTATCAGTCGCTCTAAAAGTTTCCGCGCGACCGACACGCTATGTATTACTCATGTGGCGCGCCGACCTTGAGTGCGGCGGCCGACTAAAGTAAATTGTTCCGAGATTTAACGGCTGAAGTCGATCTGTCGGCTGGCAGCGCTCAGTAGTAAAGTTGGTCTCGAATTTGGTGCGCGTACTTCAAAAACTCTTGCGTCCGTCGCTGCTTTTTTATTACATTATATCACAATAACAGGTCACTCATTTTTATATTTTGGCGTAAAATAGTTTATTATCTTATTTACATATGATCAATATTTAATTTTCTATTCTAGATTATATTTTTTTATTTACCCCAAAAATTATGAAGAATACTGTTGAAGATATTTTGAATAATCCATTTTCAAAAAGAAGTTATGAAATTAAATTGAAGATAATCAAAATTGGCAAACCACGTCCACCTCTTCCCAATTTATTTATGGTTTGCAAGCCAAAGTACTCGAAGTTTATCCATTGGCCATTTTTATACACTGCTATGCTCATATGTTGAATTTAACATTACAACAAGGTCTTTCCAATATAAAAGTGTGCAAATCATTCTTTCAAACTTTAAATGGATTGTCTGTATTCTTTTCGAAATCTTCCAAACGAATAAATGCTTTACAAGAGTTTGTAGGTAGAAGACTTCCTTCTGTTACACCTACAATATGGAATTACACATCACGGTTAAGTAACACAGTGCAAAAATACAGAAATGAATTTACGGACTTTTTTCGAGACGTCGTGAAAAATTGTGAACTATGGGACCCCGACACTGTAATAAAAGCACGAGGTTTGAAACAAGAAAACTTCTCCACATATTTTCAAACCTTTTTGGAAAAACTGATGTGTTATACAACATTTTACAATCCAAATCTTTTGACATATTATATTGCTGTAAGAAAGTTACCGAAATTTTGCAACAACTCATACATGAACAGGAAAATAATTATGAAACATTATGGGATTCTCATGTAACGGAAGAAAATTATCCAAGACTGAGTAATGATTTGCTTGTTGAAGAAAAGCACGCGTTTTGCTAACTATTTAATACAATAGTTGATAATATATGTAAGCAAATTGAAAACCGTTTTTCTTCAATGTCCAAATTGGAATATTTTCACCTTCTGGAGAAAGAAAAATATGAGCAATATAAATGAAAATTTCCAAATGAATTACTTACCAAACTGCAACAATTCTATGGAACATTATTTGATTATATAAGTTTAAAAAATGAGCTTGCTGTTCTTTATCATTTGCCTGAATTTGCAGAGAAATCTGTTCATGAGCTTGTACAATTTATGAACACAAATAATCTTGAGTCAGGTTTTCAGGAAATAGATAAATTAGGCAAACTAATATTAACTCCTCCAAGCAGTACTGCTTCAGCAGAACGTTCATTTTCTGCTCCGAAACGAATTAATAATTGTTATCGAAGTACCCAAGGCCAAGAAAGGCTATGTGGCCTTAGCTTGATTTCAATAGAAAAAGGGACCCTTATGGATATTAAAAAGAAGAGCACTTTTTATGACAGCGTGATAGAAAAATTTATGATCAAAGAAAGAAGATTAGATTTTATAAATTAAAAATTATAATTTTATGTTTATTGGAAATTTGATAATTTTATATAATAATATTTTAGATTAGGTTTGATGTTTATTTATTTATTTATATATGGGGAAAAGCTGTAAGGCAGTTTAGGCATGCCAAAACCTCGGCTAATAAAAATGAAAAAATGTACGTTTTTTTTTATTTTTTATAGCACACCCAATATTAACACCCACCGTACGCCACTGGTAGATATATAATTGTGAAACAGTAAAAATATAATTTATTTGGCATGTGCTAGTAAAATTATATGATTTCAATTTGGCATTTCATTACAATCATATCGAAAATACATTTGCACTGGTATATATATATTTTACTGGTGTTAGTTAGTCTATAAAGTATATGAATTCGATTTTTCAGGTATAAGGTTTTAAACTGGAGCTAAGCAAATGCGTGATCATTACAATAAGGGATATTTCATACTATTACTGCCATTGTGCTAAACCCCAATGTGTCAGAAAATACGAAGTGTAACTACATTTTCAAGCACAACTCATATGCGAATTATAATTCTTGGTGAACAACTCTATGAAGAATACATTAGGTTTATAATTTTACAATTTGAAATATGCAAAAATGTAGTTTTAAAAAGGGGATTGGAAGCGAGTACTCAAAATGCAACAACTGTAACTCACGACATTTTTTACGCCCATCTGACGTGGAAAGCGAAATTTACATAACGTCAGCTGATGGCAGATGTGCCTTTTAGATTATGTAGAATAAAAAAAAACTATTTTACACAGACAATATGCACTCGGCTGAATGTTATGAGACGAAGATCGTGCGACGATCGTTCCGCGAGAGTGAAAGGAGAGCCGCCGCGGTTCCCATTAAGAAAGAAAGAACCGATTGCGTCACTCTCTGGTAACTGGTATATAATCCGACCTGGTAACGATACACATACCCACTACCTACAGCAGCAGTAGGCTGCGCGCGGATAATTAGACCGGAATCCGCTGACGTAACGGCGAAAAGTGTGTTACACACAAAACCGGCAGATGGTTATGTTATTATTATGTATGTAGTGTGCGCAAAATTTTTCATTGCAAACGGACGGGGATCGACAAGTTTTTTTTACGTAACCTCCCAAGCCTGAAGGTCGCTTTCGAAAATTTTGAACGGCCACGAAAGCGAAAGTGCAAGGACGATCGTTCAGCGAATATCATTCGCCGCAAGTACCCGCGACTGCATCTGATTAAATAGGTCATGTGAGATTATCTCCAATTTTAATATATTTTTCCTCGTTTAATCCCATATGGTATTTCGACACAAAAAAAAATTGACCTAGAGGGTCACAATGCCCAGAAGAAAGATATATAAGCATCGGGCAAGTGACAGTAGATGAAAGTGCAATTAAATCGACATGTTATGATCACGGATAACATAGGGGACCATATGTTCCATGGACATTCATGATCGTTCGAGGCGATTAGGTCTGCACGTCATCTCAATTATAAATCATATCGTCTCCCGTTTTGACATTCAGTGAAGGGCGAACGTCTGCGACCGTATTCGCGGAAAGTGTTTAATCATCCGACAAAAATAAAATTCGACGAAGCGAGCGGTCCTCAAACTTTTCGACGCCTGAAAGTTTGAAAAGCGTAAATATCCACGAGAACAATGGACAGACAGGGCTGGACCGCAAAAAAACTCAATTTAAATTTTATTTAACATTATTTATTATAAGCATGGGTGCATATTTGCAATCAATTTCAATGACTATACACGTGATATATAATGCAGAGGCACACGATTCACCCCCAGGTGAACTTTGAACTGTCTGGTGTCGTGACTCACTTCGCCACAATTCGTTTAACACGCCAGGTAAAGAAAAATATTTGTAAAAACGAATAAAAATAACCCATTTTATTTGTTTTCATCATACTCACGGTCATAATGGGTTAATAAAAAATTCGAGGAAAAATAAAAATAAATTAACTACGCGGCTCAAATCAATTATATATTTTTTTATTTAGATAAACAATTCTATTGATATTAATAAATAATTTAAAGCTCTACATTATAATATTTTTGTATTATAGTCAATCATATTTTTATATCACTAGAATATGCACTTGTATGTCATACATAAATTACTCATTTGATTTTAAGTAAAACATTTTTATCTGTATACCAGTTTTATAGAATAGGATATTTAGTACTTCGATTCATAATATAAGTATTTGTTACAATTAAATGTGATCAATTGCAAAAAATCATTCAAAATAATATATAACACACTTTTCTATACTAACATATGAAAAAAAACTTTATAGATTTATAACAAAGAGCATTGACATAAACATACCATAAAATACTACAAAAAATAATTAATTTCCAGAATCGGTGACTGAACTTAAACCATGTATTCATAATCTTGTAATATAAAAGCGTGATATAATTTGGTTTGTATAAATGCCCAATTATTTTGGTCAGTATGTTTAATGTTTTGAGCGAATTTTGGTATTTTTATAAAATATCAGTATAATGTGATGCTAAATCTAATAAATATATAAGAAATGGTTCTGTAAGATTTGTATACAAAAATCAAATATTAACATTTAAATAGAAATGTTAATATTTATGTAATAATAAAATAGTTTCTGTATGAATAAAAAAAATACTGACCATATAAGAATAATATTACTAACAAAAACATTTTTTTTATGTATACATACATTTACTATAACTTTTGCATCAAAAATTCATTAACCTCATTTATATGTATGTAAAAATATGAACTGATTTCAAAACAGTTTTTAATTTTTCTATGATGTTTTAAAAATACAAATTTCAGATGGTAAAATAAATCTACATATAACATAAGACTAGTTAAAGTAATAGATTATAAATACATATATATTTGACGATAGCAGAATTATTTAGAAATATACTCTTATATTATACTATTTTTTTGTAGCGATTTATTTCTATGATATTCAACATTATATAGAGAAGAAAAATATTTATGTACCACTTATTATAATGAAACATAACAATTATAAAAATGTAAATAAAAATATCAAACAATGAATTTTACATACGATTTTTAAAATACGACATTATAGTAAGTAATCAATCAATGTGAATTTTTTATATATACAGGAACGGTATTTTCTTAATCAAGACTATAACTAATTTCATGAAAAATTAATGCCTACATTGGATCACTAATTTTGTATGCTTTTAATCATTAATTCATTAAAACAATCAGTAGTTTTAATAAATGCTAGTAAAAATATAACTTTACTGTAAAATTCTCGAGAATTTCTGTTTTAGAATCAGGGATGTCATTTTAACTATTTCTGTCAGTGGGTTTTTTAATATTTTGATTTCATTAAGATTAATAGTATTTCATTAAAAGATGCATTTTCTGGCCAAATTCAAGAGGAAGTAATTCGGATTATTTTCTTTGAAGATATTAAAAGAAGATATAGCAACTATTGTCGTCTTTATGTTTTGTTTTTAAAATAATAAACAAGCAGAGTAAATTTGGGTTTAAAATAAAATGTACGGATTTGAAAACAAGAAATATTTTCGATACTACCGGTATTTCATTTTGTAATACCGATAGTATCAAAGGTCGATTTTTGTTCCAATACCGATATTATAAACCATAGCCATAAATAGTTGACAATTTAATTCCAACAATGGGTAAAGAACTTTGGGAGAAGGGTAGAATTGACGAGTTGTTAGTTAACCAAGAAATAAACGAAGAAGAAATAATTACTATGGTGGCTGCAAACCATAAAACGTATCTTTAAGATGATATTAATATTACAGATGATTCTAACAAATCAAATGAATTCGTTTCAAAAATATTGCTGAAGTTCTACAATGAGCCAGTAAATTAGCAAATATGCTTTTTAAATTTCAGCGAGACTCATCAAAAAATTTACAAGGATTTGAAACATAAATCGCAAAAATTAAGAAAGGTAAATCTAAAAGAATCTGCTGCTAGATAATGACACCAACAATAATAATTTTGAAGCAATTCTAAGGAAACAACAGATTAAATTAGAATACAGCAGCGATGAAGAGGAATGTTAATTTTTTATCCCGTTTTAAGTTATGTACATGTAAATAATTTTTAAGTAATATTTTCGAGTACATATTGTTATTATAAAGTAATGTCATTTTTTGTATTATATATGTGTTAGCTTTGCGAAATTTTTTTGTAACATATCTCCCAATTTTGTATGTGTTCTATGCCTCGATTTAGGCGAAATTTCGCAGAACTTATCTACCGCGTAAATCGAGGTATGACACGCAGCTGAAAATTTCTTTTAAATTCACCCATTTATTTAAAAATGTCGCAGCTGATTTAGCCACTACGATATTTATTACTAGCTGATGATTTTATGTAAAAAAATACCCGCTAGAAACGTTTTATATGTTTCGCCATTGTCCTAAACACATGTGCTTTTTACAATTTTATAGTAAGTTTTGTACCGGTTCCAGGGCATGAACTCGTCCTTCGTATAATTTTTGAGTTGCGATCGCGCGTCGAGGTCTCCGATGCTTATGAGGAAAAGGCATTGGATTTCCTCATCGTCACATTTTCGGCACCGGGGTGTCGAAGCTAGACCGACTATTGGCCGCAACCGGCGTCCAATGGGCGCGGGGGCCGTTACGTGCGGCCAGCCGGCCGCGACCAGCTGTCCCCTTTGTTCTTTTGCGGGTTCAATTGCCACCAACCACTGCGCCACTTTTACGCATTCGGTTTTTAATAAAATATTAGCGCGCCCGGCAACACTGACACAACTCGCTCGGAACGCGAGCCAAGGACGACCATTGTTTCGCGCAAGCACATCCTTATCGCAATTGTGCTGCGACCGAAAAAAAACAATCAACAAGGCCAATTTTGTAACGCAGGTTACAATCTCTCATTTGGGACGATCGCGTTTTGTCGTGCGTTCGGACAAAGATGGAAGAATCGAACGCGGGACGAAAATAAAGCAACACGCGACTTCAAAACGGATGTGTCTCTAGCAATAAAGATATATTTGAAACTATGACTTTTATTTATAGAAGCTGACAATCAGATAATCGCCATTTATTTTTGGCAAAACACAGTCGATAATGGAACAATGGCCCAACTACGTGACACAAAACGCAAAGCGAAAAATTATAAAAAAATCTAACTGCAAATTTTCTTTAAGGAAAATAGTATTTTACCGCAAAATTTTTAGATGCGCATAATTTAATAGTTTCAAAATAACTACAAATTTGAAGTTCCGCCACTACTAGTAGACCGGTTATAAGGCTTTCCTCTCGATTGTTCTCAACAGTTTTCGATGAGATAATTGAAAGAAGACCGAAAATGCGTTCATTCAAGTTAATACATACATATATTACAAAACCACCGTTGAAAGTTTGATCAATAACGCCAGAAATAGTCAACGTCCCCACATAAGAAACCGGTAGCAGCGCACAAAACCCCGCCCAACAACATCAAATCGAAGGGGTCCCTTTTTTCCATAATTACTTGCACAGATCCGGCACTGGATATATTATATAAGGGACCCTCTCTACCACCGTGTCACGCTTGGCTTCAGCCACCGTTCAAAATGACAGGAAATAAGTTTAAAAAAAAAAAAAAAAAATCAACACAACGCAGAACGCAATTAATAAATCGACGTGAACCAATAAAAGGGGAGACGGAGGAAATTGAGTTAAGGCAATTATATAGTTTTTTAATAGTACCAGCGAACTACGTTTTAATTTAACCCTTCAACGTTTACGACTACCACTCCCATCATTGAGAAACGTTAAATAATCTTAATAAAAACTACTGTCCTTCAAATAAAATTGTACCTATACACTCATCTTCTCAGATTTTTTTACAAACGCATATTTCAACAGCAATATTTTAAAATAAAAAAAATTAAATATATTCGTAGAAAGCAAATTCAGTTATTTAAGACACAAGCTATTTGACAAAATACAAAAGCGCCTTTCTCAGAAACATAAATTTATTTACAAATATTTAGATTAATACTTTGTAAAAAATAATATAAGAACTAATAAACATTAAAATATGTATAATAATATAACATGTTCAGAGAAGAAAATAAGAGATACAATAGAAACTAGTCCAGAGATGCCCTTTTGCTTTCAACCCCTCTATGGTAATAATATAACATGGAACAATTGATTTACCAAGCAATTAAAATATGGAATTGGCGCGAACTTCACGTTGTTTTAGTACAATGAAGCACAACAAAGTTTATGCATTATGCCTTCATTTTGAAGCAAACAAGTCGGTCAAAAAATGACATATGTACATCTCCATGCATATCTTTTCATCGCGATCGACGGGTCAGAACCAAGAGAAAGCACACATATACACTCACATATGATAATTTATCGATGTTAGCAGCAGCAGCAGCAGCAGCTCTGAAGAAACAATTTGAGATCCACTGATTTATATCGGGCGTCGAGAGTGGCCCACGCTCCGCCGGTCCTGGAGGCGCGGAGGGTCAGCCAAGCGTTGAGAACAAAGAAGATGCCCCGCACTGAGCAGCATGACCCATTACGACAGAATCAAATTGAAAAGAAGCGGGCGATTTTAACCCCACAAATATATATATATATACACACACAATGCACAATGCACACGCAACACGACGCGCGGCTCGGCACTGCAACGGCCGAATAAATTATTTAAAAGGCAGGCAAGGCAGACATACACACCTGGTGGGGCAAGAGAGGGATGGGAGGGGGGGAATAAAGGTTTGGCAGGTAGGTATGCCGGGTTGTCTGCCCTTTTACCTGCACGCGAGATGTGTCTCAGATAAAGGAGGGGAACGAACAGCAGCGTCCGAGCCGTGCGTGGACCGCTTCTCTCGAAACGTCTATAAATACAGGGTGGATAAAAATGGATGACTTATAAATGGAATTTTGCTGTATAAATAGAAGAAATATGATCGAGACCGAGGTGCCAAAATCTAACAAAAATGGATTGTTTAAACACAAAGAAAAAAATAGAGAAAGTATACAAATATGAAGATAGTAGGATCAACTATCGAATAGCGCCTTTAAAAGTAGCCCGAAATAAAATTAAACATATTGTTAAGGTAGGTCACGATCAACATCATTGATATGTTAACCCTTGACCATATTTTTTATTTGATTGGGGATAAAATAAATCATAAAAATAATACATCTTTTTTGGTATAGCTTTTTTTTTACCCTAAAAAATAAATAAATAAAAGTAAGAACAAATTAATAGATACCCAGGTAAATGGCTTTGGCCAGGAACTGGAAAAAAATAAATATTAGACACTGTATATTTGTAAGCATTTTATTTATCGTCAAAAATTTGGCGATATGCATATGAAATCTCCATCCCTATTAAACGTTAACAATACAGCGACCTCAGATATTTTTGTAAAAAGTGTTTTACTCATTCCTTCATCTTGAAAAATGTTGTCGATCAAGTAATCCCATAGCAATAATTATTATTGAAGCAAAGTTTAAGTGCCTTCGCAATTTAAGTACAGCGATAATTATACCGTATGTGTGTAACTAACGATATATAGAAATGCTTTGCACGACTAAACTACGCCAAGTTAACTATTCGCTTTAAAAGTTTACACAAACTTTATGAAGTTATAATCGGTTTGTTGCTAAATGGCAACACGATACATTTAAGGGTTCAAGTTGAAAAAATATGGAGACGAAACGTGACAAATAAAAATAGGGAGATTTTACAAAGCTTTCTAGGTTTGCTACAAAGAAAATAATGCTTAGAATATCATTACTGTCAATCATTGAAAAGTTTCAGTTCGAAGACAGTGTACCTTAAGATGATCTTTTGACATATTGACACGAGAGAAGATTATGGTGGGAATAACTCATGCGTAATTTTAACCTCACGAATTGGCGTCGAATTATAATAAAAACATATCGTATTCCGATATTTTTTCAAACACCGCTTCATTAATAATGATGTATTTTTTAACAGGGTGACATTCAAATGCTAATGGAATTTTGAAGCTTATTTAGCATTTAGAGTATTTTCCAAATATTCATGAGTTCCTTGATTCTCATCACTTTGATTGTATTTTTTTGTTATATATATGTATATATATATATATATATATATATATATATATATATATATATATATATATATATATATATATATATATATATATATATATATATATATATATATATATATATATATATATATATATATATATATATATATATATATATATATATATATATATATATATATATATATATATATATATATATATATATATATATATATATATATATATATATATATATATATATATATATATATATATATATATATATATATATATATATATATATATATATATATATATATATATATATATATATATATATATATATATATATATATATATATATATATATATATATATATATATATATATATATATATATATATATATATATATATATATATATATATATATATATATATATATATATATATATATATATATATATATATATATATATATATATATATATATATATATATATATATATATATATATATATATATATATATATATATATATATATATATATATATATATATATATATATATATATATATATATATATATATATATATATATATATATATATATATATATATATATATATATATATATATATATATATATATATATATATATATATATATATATATATATATATATATATATATATATATATATATATATATATATATATATATATATATATATATATATATATATATATATATATATATATTTAAAGATCATTTAAAGGTAATAGAAAAAATGTATTTAAATTGAGGTAGGTCATCAATGAATCACCTCATCGGAAATTCTGTTTACCTTCGACACTCTCGAGGTGCAATTACACGTGGCACACGATACAAATTGTATAAATCGTGATTACACACGATTATAAGATAAGTACGTAGCATTAATCGAACGCAATTAACACAAATACGCCTCATTGTCGATTATGAAAAGGAAAACCAGTTAAAAGTGTTACACACAATTTAGAATTACTATCATACGCGCACGAAACCGGAATAATTAATTCCGATAAGAGGTTCAACATTGTTTGATAACTTCACAATATACGAGAACAATGACCGGGATAGGCCGAAACGTGTCGAATCGGACAGAACTTGAGCAACCAATGGTGAAGAAGAGAGAACCTTCGGCACATGTGCCTGCATATGTCATATAGGAGACTGATGATGTGTGACCATAGGGGGTAATGAAAAAACGCTCGAACCGAGGAAGAAAATCATTCAAAGAGAGCCCACATCCACATACTTCTGGGAGGAGCCATTTTTTATGCATTCCCTCGAAGTTTTTGCCTGTAAACGGCCCGGGTTAGATTTCATTGGTGGGCTCGTCTCGCATTCTGAAAAAAAACGCCTATCTACACATATGGTCCAAAATTCAATTTTATAAACATCAATCGTGTTGTTTTAGCTTTGAAAAAAACCTTCGTCGTAATAAGTAAAATAACGTCTAAATACATGGTGGACAAAAACAAATTCGTTATAAGATAATGCAGGTATACGAATATCTTTTGTATTTGTAATCTGTTAATATTCTTAGAACGGTGAACAGGTATTTTATTATTTGTCTCAATTGTGGAACAGAAAAGGATAACAATGGCAGGTGTAGCAATTCTAAGAGTTAATAATCTGTGTAACATTTTACAGTAAACGGCACAGAATATTTACATGTGCATTCTTAAACATATAAACCATTCTATCAATTTTATTTTAGATCTAACTCTAATTTATGGTAAATAAATAATTTAGTTCTTACATTCGAGAAGTAAATTTTAGTTGAACAGAAACTTGCAGATTGTATCATATATCAATAGTCTGAAGCTTGCACGCCAAATGGGGATATACTATTCTATGAAATACTCTTGTGGCGCGAGGGGAATATTTTTTTTTGTTAAGGAATCTATTTTTTGGTATTCTCTTTATGAGATGCACACTTCCTTATTCACTAGATCAGCGGTTTTCAACCTCTTGTTTATATTGTTGCTGCTGTAAATATATATTACATGAATACATTTCCTTTACTGTGATGTACACTGAGTATACATGTCTAATATACATAGTGAATAAATATAAATGTTCATATTTTAGGAATTCCTCCGCGATACGAGCATAAGCAATTTGCACTGCGCGGCCAGTTTAAATTTTAATATAAAAAACACGCAGCAGCTGCTAATGAAAGGGAAAATGGAAGTTTTGCATTGAATAAAAAAAAACACGTTCTGATTTAGGAACATAAAAAGCAGTTGAAAGGTGACGGATCACAAAATATAAAAATGTCTTTTTTTTGGGGGGGGGGGTTCGAGTCACGGTCGAGTTCGAGTCGCGCGCGCGCAAATGGATCCGATTCGCGGAATTAATCGAAAATTATATATGTGTATTGAAATGCTATGTGAGAGGGAAAAAAACAGTGTATGGCGAATGACCGGGTTAACGATCTACGGCCGGGCGTGACGTCATTACCTGTGTAGATCGGATCGGCCGATCTACGTGTTGTGTTGTGTAGATCTGCGTACACCACACCAACTACACACAGTCATCGACCTAGCCTTGGCAGCAAGGTCTTAACCTTAGCGAGAAGCGATTCCTGGGTAGGGTTGCCAGTTGCCAGACGTCTTTATTTGACCTAAAACTGTATTCAAGTCAATCCAGATATACAATAACAACGTTCTTAGTTTCTGCCCTGTGATTAGTCGGTCGCCCTGAGGGAGAAACCGATGAGTGTATGAACACAGGGTGCTATTGATTTGTGTTTCGAGTCGTATTGTTATATTGTTCTAATTTAACCTTGTTTTCTTCCATGTGTCAATATAAGCTTTGGAGAAAATGGTGGAAAACTAGAGCAAGAGACTAGAAAACATAGCGAAGACGAATTTTAAACAAGAGTGAAATCGAATTCGACCCATTTATGATCTCTCGATATTCAAATTGGGATTCGTTCGCAATGCAAATTCGCTCGCGTCCGGGAGAATAAGAGCGGCACGATGAAGACGAACGCGAAACGTTCCGAATTCTGTAGATAAACGTATACGTAATATGGTTTTGCAATCACTTCAGCGATCTTTTATTGCATAACCGTTCAAATTGCGTCCCTCCTCTCTCTCCGTCTTTCGAACAAAGCTTTTAAACGATGTATAGATATGCTATTCTTGTCGAGCAATAAACTTCCATCTGTATTTGTATGTAATTCCAGTGTAAATAATCTTGCAATATTTTACCTATTCTGATCTTAGTGTGATTAAAAAATGAATATGCTAATTTATTTCGATATTGAATGATTCATATCTCATCCAAGGAAAACATATTATTAAACAGCATATATATCATTTTTTAAATGTGTAATAATGTATTATTAGAAAGGACAAGTAACACTCCTTTGTTAACTCGCACGTTACGTTCTTGTGCATTGCTAAGGACGGGTAGCACAATCTGTAGCGCAAGTCTCAGACTAGTAACTCGGGTATGGGCCCCGGCAGCGAATCAATTGCGCTAAAATAAGTGCCTTAGAGATTATAAATGACTGTATTACACATAATAATTTATAGTTAATAATGTAGATGTCACTGATTTCCAGACTTTTAGTCTGGTGCTTAATACTTAAATGGGTATTCATTATGTCTGATTGACTTACTCAGTTGGTACAGATTTGCCCCGTTGTAACACACTGGGCTTAAGCCTGTCAAGTTACAACGGAAATTAAGAAAAATATACAAAAAAATATTGTTCCAATAAAATATACCATGTTCCAATATAGTCGATTGGAACATGGTATATTTTATAAACACGTATTTTTTATGAACGTTTCATATGTTGGTAGCACTGTAAAAGACATTATATATAAAGTAAAAAAAAAAATCTAGAACAGGGTAAATCTGTACCAACTGAATATATCAATTAGACAATGAATTTCTACAAGTACATATTAATCACTAGTCTGGGAATCGGTGACATCTATATAAATAGATATAATCAATGGATGTCAATTTGAAACCGGTTTTTAATAGCGCATTTTTCAGAGTCAGCTGCCGTGACTCGAGCCCGTGGCCTTTGGGTTACCAGTCTAGACCTTACGGACTATACTATTCTGACCTAATATATGATTAACTACGAAGCTCTATTAAGACGCGACCGTATACGCGACCAAGCAAAAACTTCCATTTATGCTTTGAAATGATATTACAAACTTTAGGTATATAGAGCCGTTTAAAATTACCATGAATCTATAACATTCATAAAATGACGAAAAAAATGTTAATTTTCAACGTCGCCACGGCTGTCGCAAGCAACTTGTGCCTTTGTAATTTTTAATAACAATTACGGTCTTATATTACGCCAAGGTACTTTGGCACATAAAGGGTTAATATACCCTAATTATAAGTACATATTGTTTTTCACAGAATCTGTATTATCGATTAATTCACGTTTAAGTAGAAATGTTCACAGCTTATATTCGTCCACGGTAAATGATTCGAGCAAAATTCGTCTCTCATATATACTAACAATTAAGACCCAACAACCCTAATAAACATGTCCAATATATAGCGCAACTAAAAGAACGCATTTAACCCAAAAAATTAGATCCGCAATGCGGTGACGCAATTGGCAACGTACAACGCGTGCAAGGCATAAACGAGCGCCACTTAAATCCCAGAAATTACTTTATCGGCCAACTAGAGATAAACGCCCCTCTAATAAATTATAAATAATATTATTACGACATCATTGGGCGCCACTGCCACGTTCTAACACAGCCACAAAAACGCACAAATCCCATGGCGTTGACTCGGGAAATACACAAAAAAAGTTTTGTACCAATAGTCACGAAAAAGTCATTTATTTCCACCGTGTGATCTATTCTAAAATGTTAATGACACACACAAACACACACGGATACTTACAGATTCAAACATACAGACACGAAGAAGCGCACGCGTGTTAATTAATTCTGAATTAATATATACAATGATAAAAATGGTGACTTATCACAGACAATGTAATACAACACATGAATCACAAAGTGGTTCTTATCAATATAGATGCTCGAAATGGATATAAATGAATCACGTGCGGATTCGAACCTTCGACCTCAAAGGTTGCATCAGTCAACGGCCTCTATTTTTATAGATAGGTTTATACTGGACTAGCTTTTGTGCTCTGAAGTTTTGCAGACACATAGACACTTGATTTTTTGATAAAACATTTTTATCTACAGTCACATACGAACCATTTGTGACACGATGACATAAAATTGACCATGAGAAAAGCATTAATATTTTGAGAGATCATTGTGTATTAGGAAGAAAAATATAAAAATCAATATCAAAATTAAAGAGTATGAGATATAAAATGAAGTCCTAATATTTTATAGAACACAGTTTTGATTAATATCTGAAAAATTTGGGTTGCAATCCCACATGGACATCAATTTAATCGTATTTGGAAGATCGGAATTAGTGATTATTATATAATATTAATTCCAATTGACCATCACAAATTAGGGTTTCTTATATTTTCCCAATTTTACGGTTGAATATTATAATTATTAATTAAAATAAATCGATTTTGGTCATATTTTAATTATAAGCTGTAATATACGTCACTCATTTACAAAATATGATATCAGTCTCTTGTCTCGCTTAGTGGTTATTGATTGTGTTGACATAGTTGGGTTAACGAATACATATTTACAATAAATAAATACGTGGTTCTCTTTCCAAAGTAATTTGATTCCTCTATATTTAATTAACGATCTATTTGGCAAACTCTGTACACACACAGACATAGCGTGCATACATTAACGTTATCACGCATTTACGTGAAATAGCATACATAAACAACGCGTTCAAGACGCCGCCCCGTAAATTCGAAAATTCCAGATTAGCGAAACGCACCGCTGGTTTAACTTCGCCTCAGTTAATTGTGAAATCGAATCGAGGACAATAATTTAACGTGAACCTCGGAGAAACTACGTTTTTTTTTTGCGACAATTACCGCATTTAGGTCACGAATTATTCGATAACGCGTGACATAAGAAAGAGTACTTACTGGATGTATACTTTTATGTACACTCGAAGAAAAATTCCGCAAATACGTTTACGATCACTTTCACAATGCGAACGTTTTGCATTGCGCCCGAGACTGACGCAACCGGTTTACAATCCGAACGTTAAATCACGTGAATGTGTGTTTTGTTGTAAAATAAAAAATCGGTACAAAGCCGCATTGATTGGCAAAATGCTTTATATTGTACACACAGAATACATATATCCGTAAAAAAAAAACATATTCGGCTCACGGAAGCGAGATGACATCACCGGCGCGTAATTAGACAGATCGTAGAGGAGCGTGAAGATTACGTATTACGAAATTTTGGCATAGTTGACCGACCTTGAACTCGACACATGTATACTTAAGTCTTACATACATATGCGTTCGATAAAACGTATCAGTTGTTTACTTGTGGGTGTAGTATGTGTTGAATAAAAAATGGCAATGCGAACGCTCTCCGCTGACATTTGAGATGAAAATAAAAGGTTGGCGACCACTGAGCGGCAGCCGACGGTTCACCTTGGTAATCCCATAATAATGCAAGGTGGCAGGAGAAAAGGTGTACGCAGGTAAAATATCGAAGTTCCCCCAAGGCGCAGCGGAATCGTAGACAGAGATTAAACGTTTTGACGAATCTTAAAAGATTCTTAGAAATGCTATGATAAAGATATTTTTTACAGGACGACACTGCGTCGAGTTTAGACAGCATAGTAGGACTATGACGAATAATTTCATAGAATGATGAAATACAATAAAAGATAAGTACATATTATTTTGAAGTGAAGTGAAGTGAAGGCAAACTGGAATATATAATATGATAAGGTCGATAAGAGCAAGATCCACGATTAGCAAAGGTTAACAAAGCATCCACCAACTGCGAGTACCTAGATGAGAACGAGTCAATACTATCCGACAGATTAGAACTCGAATAGCTTGTCAAGTACAGATGTTCTTGCATTCAATACTTCAAACAATACCGAGGAACGCAAGCGTACAAAAAATGTATAAAACACCCATATAAAATTCAGATAACACAAGAACTGAAGCCCAGATACCATGAACCGCGAAGAATTTATGCAGATTATGTGTTAGAGCAGCGGAAAGTTGATGCTGATTTTTAAAAGAAAATCTTCTTCTCTAATGAGGCACATTTCTACTTCTCTGGGCATGTTTATAAGCAATATTGCTACATATAGGGCAAAAAAAATCCTCCTGTGATTCACGAGAGACTATTACATGTACAAAAAGTGACTTTTGGGTGCGTATTGTGGTCAGGCGGCGTCATTGGTTGTTAAGTCATGCGGCGTCAAGTTGGAATTTTTGCCTGAAAAGTTCCCAGGTCGTATTATCTTACGTTTTAGTGACGTCTACTAGCCACCAAATCAAACGATTTAAAACCGTTGGATTTTTGTAGGGTTCCGTTAATCGTGTCTACGCCGATAAATCTGAAACGTGGAGCACCTAAAAACCAACATTAGAGATACCACCCAAAATGTTCAAAAAATTTATAGAAAACCACTAAAAGCTCCAAAAGCAGCCATTTAATTGATATTATTTTTCATATTAAATGTTCGATTAAATAAGTTCAATTTAAAAAAATCGAAAACTGAAGTTGGATCATCCTTTATATATAATCTACAAGCAGCTTGAATAAGTGCTTGGTGATATTCACTCAAGCATATTTTGTACAAATTTTGTGGGAAATCAAAATACCGTTTTTTTATCTTTTATAATAAATGTGAGTCAGTTGCATTATTTGGCAACCAGATTAGAGAAGCATGCTCGAGGGTACTGCGTACTATGTGATTATACAAGGCACACAGTGCCTTCGAGCTCCTAAAGCGCACCGCAAAACAAATATTTAAAGTTTATTGCATATGTTTTCTATTTATAATTAATGCTAATAAAATCTGTTGTTTTTTTGGAATTTTTGTGTGATGAAGCACATTATTTTAAAATCATATTTAAAGGTCGTTTTTGCTTTATAAAATGTTGTGCAATAAGATATTTTATTGCTAAATCGTAATATATAAGCAGACAATCACGCTCATATGTTTTTAACATAAATTCAGGTTCTCAATATTTTAAGAAATACTTTAAAATTATCATCGATTAAAAATAAACATTTATGAACCAAGATTAGAACCTGTGGTAAATTCTGATATGGCAATGTGAAGACTATTAGTATTGCTCATATTGAACATACTGACGATGGTCAAGTATGATTTAATGGTAAAAATTAAAAAAATAAATTAAGGCATGACAAACCTGATCAAAAACAATGTGGATAGACACACATCAGATTTTTCATCACAAAATTTGAAAAACAAAAAAAAAAGTAAAATATGTTCAATTAAATCATTGAAGCGAAACCAATACTATCTATACAAAGACCAAACCGCTCAGCATTGTTGTGACGTCATGAGCGTCAGGGCAAATAGTTAACCAATGTGCAAATACTCATAGCATTAAACTTCAAAAATTAAGGGAGATAATAAGCATGATATATCAATATCAAACCGAGATTTTTACTCAAACTAAACCTAAAATATTATATTCACAAACATAACGATTTCTATCGATAATTATAAACCCTTACTAGTGCCCATAATATATGCCCAAGTAAGTTGTATTCAAACATAAATTAGTTGTTTAAGAAATAATCATAATTTTTTTTATTAAAAAAAGCAAATAGGTAGTTATTTTATGTATTAAAAATTAACGGTACTAAAAATTAGTTTTTCCCTCACTCTGATGACGTAACGTGCAAGTTATCATGGCATTTGAAATAGTATGTATTGTTGGATACGCAACAATACACACACCAGGTAAATTAAACAAAAAAAATATACATATGACCTAAAAAATATTTTTTCACTGCTTTTTTATATATTTTTTATATATTTAAAATCATAGGATGTGGATTTTTTTAGCTCTAGAATCTTATACAATCTATAATTAAAAAAGTATTCAAGATAGTATAGAAACGAGGTGTCCTTTAGAATAAAACACTAACATGAATCAATTTTTGAAAGATCACGTGATTGAGAAAAACACAAAATATTGTGATTATGATATCCTTTAGTAGATAAAGAATAACTTAATAGTAGTAATAACATTTTTTTACCAACTATTTAACACCTCTGGTTGGCAATGCTTGGTTCATGCTTATAGTCATGTCACGGGGGTAAGATCATACATAAAGCAGACCTCAAAAACCCGTGAGAGCGTTGGCCCCGCCGCATTCTACGATCAAATAAAAAAATAAATATCTAACACAAATCAAAAATAGATCCAAGAAAAAAACAACTCTAGATCAACAACATCGAATCGAGGCAGATCGAGCGTTCTAAATCATCGTCCATTATTTCTTTATGCGGAGTTGTTGGCTTGTTGGCAAGCCATCCGCATCGATAAACAGCCAAGGTCACCATCGGCGATCGTTACGGTAAAAAGTGAACGTAATTCATTCTACTCCATAAATGTACGCTTTTTACAGAACGCTCGTTTTCAATATCGCGCCGCTGTTGATCAGCCGAGCCGAGAGAAAATCATCAAAAGCGCACCATAACGTCGTTTCGAAAGGGAGAGAGAGATAACAAGCAACAATGCACACACACGTATGATCATTAACCGATAAAACGTTTAATCGCGGTCGTGTGCGTTATTTTTAATTGTATTTGGAAGCTTTGCAGCAATGCACGCTCTAACGATTAGACATTATCCCGAATGGAGTTGGCAATGCCAATTTACGAAATAGCAGCAATTCCGGTATAGTTTTTAAAATGGAAATTGCGATACGTACAATGTGTAATATTTAATTAATTAATACAATATCATTGAAAGTATTGGGTGGATACGATTTGTATATATATTTTGAGGAGCTGGATGAAGCGATTCTAAGGAGAGCTATTCTATTGAAATCATGATGAGCTATATATTCGACACCATTCAATATAATTTCAAACTGAATTAAAAATGGAGCTTGTGAATAGATTTGTTTACTTCTTGGCAAACATGCTATGAATCGACACTTGCCAATATTGATTTAGGCACTTCAAAGACGGCAATTTTGAGAATTGAAAGCCAATGTATTGCAAGCGCTGCTAGGCGAAAACTCGAGAGCAAAGAATCAGATTAAATTTAACAAAGAATTCAACTGATTAGAAAATATTGCTTTCAATGTTACACTTTTTATGTTGCTATCAACTAGGTGAATCTATGTTATATTTAGATTATTCATGGAGTGTTTGCATAAACGTGGTAAAGCTCTTATCTCAAATTATCGAGGAATATCTAATAAATATTTACTATCGATATATATTATCATTATCCGCTCATTCTTTTTCAACACCATTCCATAAATTAGGCAGCGTTTTAATTAAACACGTATTTCCCTTATCGACGCATAGTTAAAATTCCATCGTTAATTAATCACCACATAAAAAAATGTTCGATATCGATCCCCGAGAGCTCGTAGAAGCATTATATGGAAGTCCGAGTGAGAGTATCAGTAATAATCCTGTTTTACATGCACGACCTATCCCAACAACGAATCCTGGCCAGAGATCCTTGACCTGACCTAACCTAAACCGGCTTAGAATGCCATAAAGATACGCATGCGTCCGTCGATAGACATTAACATATTTTTTAATGATAAATTTGATTTGGCGGTTGACCTAAATGCAACTTTTACGGCATACCTATATAAACTAGACAGGAGAGATAAGGCACGTCTGTGACATGCCGCCGATTCTTTCGACATGCGCCGATTCTGGGTCGACGAAAGGTCTCCAAGACTGATTGGCACGGTCGTAACCTTTTGCATGATACACATTTTTCAAGCAGAAGAATTATGCTGTTGACTTCCCCCACACATATCCGACATCTCCGACTGATTTTATTGAATAAACAGCATAGGGACGAAAAAAAGTTTGTGTATAGTATACAAGTTCACGTTTACACAGACGTTCCGCAAAGACCACCCACGGTCGTTTGCGACTGACGCATTCGAACGGATCAACTTTGTTTGCCTTGTCCCAAGGACCTCCTCTTACAGAGGAAATGCGAAAGTTTACAAAAGCAAAAGTTCGTATAGCACGCCGTCGTTAAGACGCTTATGCATGTATGCACCCTATGTAACATACATACATAAGGTTGTCTCTACTTTTCAGTTTTTACTTCTACTATAAACATATGTGTAATATTATATATTCGTCAAAAGAGTGAACTTTCCTAAAAAAGTTTGAACATTTAATCAAAAGAATGTCACAATTATTAGTTGAAAAATTCACTTAGGTAAAATATATTGCAAAAAGTTTGCTTGGTTTTGATACCATTTTATAAAATATATATGTACAAATATACTATTTGGACTCTGCTGAAACGCCACGATAAAAAGCGAAGCATTTTGTTTCCTTTTAACTACAGTAAAACCTTTGATTTCAAGTAACTTGGTTTACGAGCGTTTCGCAATACGAGCATTTTAAATTAATTTTCATTTGATAAACGAGTGATATATTGCATACAATACAAGCATTACGTATTGCGACACATTCTCCCCAACTGAGCCGTACCTTTTGGAAAAGAATTTGACACTTAGTCTTGGACATCATAAGATTGCAATAATATCGGTAATACCAAGATAAAAAAAGTCAATCCCGGTATTGACATATTTTTGTTCGAAGTCGAACTGAATGCTTTATTGCTAAGTTTATGCTGTAATATATTATTGAATTCGATTTCATTAAAATCAAGTTTCTTCCTTCAAACACTTCTTTACTCGTGTTCATGGATCAACAGATCATTTAGAACCTCAAAAAGCTTTATGCCTGCACTACACTCTCTGGAAGTTGGCCAAGGACGGAGAATATAGTGGGTTACTTCGGTTGAGTTCGGTTCTGCCCGCTCTAAAATCTATCGGAAGTTGTCCGAGGTTACCGAGAACGGGAGGTGGGGGTAATTCAGTCGACTTGGCCAGCTTCGAGCGCTTCCGAACATTGTCGGCATTATTTCCGAGTCAAAGGGACCAAAGTCGGAGCTACTCTTTCGAACGCGAGCGGTGAAGTACTTCCCCTTTCGCTCTCTCGCGTGTTAAGTGATGACAGTGAGAGAGATAATGATATGGTTTTTCGCAAACTGAGATAGAACGAGTAACTCGGTTCAATTTCAGCATGCGCATAGGCGTCCTATGGTTAACACGCATGTCGAGCGCTGCATCGTGGTCAAGTTATAATACTACATGCTTATCGGGGACTTCAACAGACTCTTACTGACATCTTTGAATATTTTAGGGCACCAAAAGAGATTAATTATATTTTTGATAGTATATTATTCTAACAGAAATCGTTATTATATTTTTTTCATATAAAATTAAATAATTAGTGGTACTTGATTTTATTAAAAAATATCGTTTCGAATATCATTATGTATTTTTCTAGATCGGTTTATATAAATGTCACACCATAACGAATTCTTATTTAGAATCGATGGCGACAAATTCTAGGATAGTTACAGATGTGGTGTTCGTATTCTGAAGTATCATTTGTATGCCTTATGGCATTTTGCAAAACAAAGATTTTGCGTAAATTGAATATTTACGACCGAAAAGTTTTCACTGATGTTGTATTGGTGAGTGCCCACACAAATTTAATAAAATGACAATTTAAAAATTGCGATTATTTGTCACATTTTTCGATCGCGTGCAAATATACCAGCTGTACGTGACAGAAGCCGCCGTCCGGGCGGCATATGAAATTTGTGGCAGTGTGGTCGCTTCGGCCACGGCCGACTTCAGTTGTAACTTCGGTTCGGACATCTTCCAGAGAGTGCAGTGCAGGCATTACACCATGTAACTATTTCAGTGATGTTTTGAGGTGACCGGTAGAATAATCTTACCCTCAGAGACTTTTGGAAAAATCATTTCTACATCGTATGCTGCCTCAAGATGATCGATAAAACATGGAGTATACTAACTAAGATAACGCGCAATGAAATTGTGTCCCTGTGGTAAAACATTACACTAGAAGTGAATGAGGATGATAGATGTATATGGCTAGGAGCTGACCACCGAAGAAACAGCTCGAGACTACAGAGAAGATATCGTCTGAGGAGAAAGAGAAATAGGCTAAGAATGAGATTAAGGATATTTATTTTTTTTATATATAAAATATACGCATGATATTTTTACATTATTTTAACCCTCAAAGACCACAAAGTTTCGCTATCACGCGAAAATGCGTGAACGGACCGTATCGTTCCAAGTCTGTAAAATAATGTATTATTGTAATATTTAAGCATGTTTTCAGGTATGATTAAAATAGAGCTCCTCACTGATTCAAAATATAAAACACATGTTTTTAAAATTAAAATAATTTGATACTTGGTAAGTATTAATCGATTCTTCATAACCGTACCAATATATTTGAATATCTAATCGTTAACTATTCGCTATATAGCTCATTCCAAACATACATTTCGTGATAAAATCACGAAAGAAGAGCACGCGTGAAGATATAAGATCAAAGAAAACAAAGGGAGTATATATGGCGTAATTTATAGTTGATTTAAAAAATAGTTGAATATATCCATTTAGAAACAGATGATTGATTTCAACGCTCGCCCAAATAGACACAGACGAATTTAATAAAAAGGATAATAGAGTTAGATTGTCTAGACGGGTTGAGAAGAAGAGACGTGCGTCTAAAATTAGACGAGTCAAAAGTCCCAACATGGAGACCAGATACACAGTTTCCATATACACACAAGTTTTTTCATCTTCTTCGTGCATCCGAAACATGTGTTCTAGAGCCGAAAAATGATCTACGCAGGAGGCATGCGGCACTGACAAATGCCAGACAGAGTAGTTTCCTGATTACACCTACCGTATTCTGGTTGTATGTAGATATACTGATATATACACAGTGCTTCTACGCATGATAGTATGCAGGCGCTGACTTATTTTAGTATACGATTTGTGTATACTACAGACAAAAAAAAATAACATCAGTCAGTTTCGATTGAAATTGTAATAATTCGATCCGACTATTTATTAGCGTGATTCGCGTCGTGCTGATAAAAAAAAATGATGACAAACAGCTGCGTCAATAATAACAAAGCGTTGTCTGTATTCTAGAAACTGCCTGACGTACTTCAATCTGCGTTATATAAGTGAAACGCATAAATACAGAGAAGTATGATTGGACTGTAACAATCTTGCTTATGCTATATTATAAATATTTTTATGCTATTAAAAGTCGAATTGCGCATCTAAAAGTAGCCGGAAATATAATAAAATACATAGATAACCCCTCAGCCACTTATATAGATAGTTTATATTATTTTGATTCAATAACATCAACATTTGTAGTATGTGATTATGAGTCATTCTTGAATTGGACCGACCTTCTTACATCAAAACATATTGCGCCAGAGCCAGCGCAGCGCAGTTTATAAAATATATTTTTTTAATAAGCCACATTTTCATATAAAACCATAAGCACCGACACTATTTTAATAAATATATAAACAGACAATCCGCCTCACAAAACGAATTATTCAATGTAACCGTATTATTCTGTCAATAAACTGTCATGTTTTTGTTAAAGCCTTAGATTCGATAGCAACGTGTTTGTTGTTTTTTTTTATTATACAGAATATTTAAATTGAAAGGCTTTAATGCAAAACCACCTCTCTCCAAAAATACTAGTTTTATACAGTATATAAAAAAATATGTTTTATAAAATAATGTTATAAACTTTCTTGAGTATTTGTTATGAAAAAGTTAATGGCGCGTCTAAAAGTAGCCCTTGTAATTAATTATGCTAAAAAACGAATTCGTGGTCACCTTGGAACCAAAGAAGAGATACGCCCACGTGCATTGCACAAGTAGAACGCTATTTAAAACACTTTATTTTGAACTTACTAATAAGTGTGTATAAGTGTAGCAAAATAACGAAACGAATCAATATCAGAGGAAAACTTACAAGAGCACGAAAAATCAGAATGTTACATTGTGTAATATACACAAAAAAAATAATAATGATTTTATGTAAGCGATACATTGTCGATACACAATTCAAACTTGGCGTTACAAATGTGCGACACGAAATACATCACCGGTAACGAACTATCATATACGGCACGGAAAAAAAAACAAGGTTGAAACATTATATCCGATATTCTAGATAGGTGTATATATATATAAAAAAATATTATGGTAAGTCAAGACTCGATTGTGGGTTGTTGCTGTTGCTGCTGCTGCTGCGGAGGAAACAGGTTTGACCACGTTCGGCGCGAGGAGTTTAGTCCGAATGTAAAATTGAGAGTTGTTCCGTTTCCACTTTCATTATCTATGGATACTCGTTCAGTCGAGAAGGAGCGACGAGATATTATTATAATGTCATAATGTAATATGATGTAGGAGATGGAAGTAAAAAAAGCCTCGCGACAAGCGCCGGTGGACTGGTTTTGGTTTCGTTTGTGCCACATTTGGGCGACAACAATGAAAAGTTTAAAACAATCGGTATGAGGCAAAAAAAAAATGAGCCGAGGCCATCAAAAATTTCAACGAGCGATAAATCTAAACGGTGGCACAATGGCGAAATTAAAATTGTGATAGGTAGGCCTTTGGATCAATGTCGAATCGAATTCCGAACAAATCCTCTCTAAAATATGTTATGCTAAACTGAACACAAAAAAGTTTTGTATGCATTACTAATTTTAAACATTTGATATGTACAATGATGAGAAAGTGAAATTGTGAAAAGCAGGGTTATATAGTATTCTACCTATATATATGTGTATGCCTGTATATTTGTTTCGGAGCAGAAAGTCTGAGAAAGAAAGCAGAAAAAATCAATGGCAATATTTAGCCTATATAGAATATAATTACAAAAAGCGATACAAGGCCGTGAATTTTGCTTTTAACGTTTCATATATATGTTATTTTTTAATTCCTACAATACCTTGAAAATATATTATTTACAATTTACTGAAATTTTTGTGATATCTGGCAACAAATTAAATTTACTTAACACTCATTGTTGAGTCTGCTTCTAATATTCTTCTACAGTAACATAATTGATTTTTATAAAATGAACAGCTTTTGGTCAATCCAACGATAATATGGAGCTCAAAAATATACTCGGGATAAGGATTCCGGTTTGTTATTGTGTGCGTGAACTGTGTGGCTCAAAACAATTTCGCTCAGAATATTTAATTTTTTTATTTTAAAAGAAAATATATGTTTATTTAATAACATACATACATCTGAGCTAAGTTGGAAATTTCAACGGACAATTAAAAATATATTATATAATCGAAGAAACCAGACATTGATGTCATTAATTAAATATTTGCAAAATTCAAAATCTTTCACCAGTCAAAAAAATAATGACGTCCTTAGCTATTCTTCAAAAGCAAAAAGATATAAAATGGGGAAAGAAATTATTCGCAGATTGTTTAATGACTCGACGACTCTATTAAATCATTAGAATCCATTTAATAAATTAAAAAAATATCATTAACGCAACGATAAGAATAATAACTTTTTTAAGCCTTACAGAGAATAGTGTAAAAAAAACCAACAACGTACGGATTAATGGAAAAATAATTAAAATATTTTAATCCACAGGTAAGAGAACGAATAACTTACAGTGTATATTTGAAGCCCTGATAACAATTAACCCAGATATGCCCAAGAAATTTTGTTCTCTTAAAATTTCATTTATAAATAAAAAACAGTGGCACGAGGTTAGTGACTACCCATGGGACAGTGGGCATATCTAGGTTAAACTAATATCAACACAAAATTATTTAAAATAAATCACTAGAGAAGATCGAACTTCTGTGCCACACTGCACTTTAATGACGAATACAAGCGTTGACGAATCAGCGACTGTCCTTAAAAGAGAAAGCGAGACAACGAAGTACACGCTACATCGCTTCTCCCTCTCATATATATGTACACGCACACAATAACAAACCGGCATCCTTATCCCGAGCGTACTCTAACATCCCATAAAATACAACAAAAATTATAATTAACGAAAACTTCAAAAATATAAGTTTTAGGGGGGGAAGGAAAAGGTAGAAGAAATTGGAAAATCTATTAAAAAATATATTTTTTTTAAATTAATCTTATAGTTTTTTTAATAAATATTTTATTAAATTAAATTTCACTTTCCTTTCCCTGAGAGTTAAAATTGTCGCTTCACTAAAATTATATTTATTAAAAGAAATACAAAATCTGCGACTAAAATAAGCTCCAATCTTAAAGTACATTCTCTGATAATGGCATTTCCCACACTTACATTTCAAAAAAAAAAATGATATCAAATAAGTCTTCCGACCTGATCCTATTCAACGCATTTACTGCTGATGACTTCTATAGAAGTCATCTAGAAAATTGCCAGTACACCTAAAGGTACATAAACATTTGAGCCTAATAATATGGTTATTTAGTATAATTTAAGACTGTACATCACTTGAATTTATTGAACCATATTATTTTTTAAAATATGGCATGAATGTGCTACATAATAAAAAAATTCGAAATGGCGCAGAAAAATATCAGCCGCGGTGAAAGGGTGAATAATGATTGAATATATTAATACTATGCATGGAGTTTAACTGAATTGCGAGCACCTTAAACAAATTTCGGTTTTGAGAGACTCCTTCCTACCGATAGATTGAGGATTTGAGCAAAGGACCGGAATGATTTAGTTTTTGCCGAAGCAGGATGCAATAATAGCGCCACTACGACCTTCAGAGGACAAGCGACGGCAGAGCGCGTCTCGATGAGCGCAGCCCTAATGTAGCGTCCCCAGATACCGTGTCTTCTAAAACCACACCCCAGTGGCATTTTACGATTATTTTTTTATGATATAGATACATATGTACATATATATTATATTGGAATTTTGTAATAAATTAATGTTTTTTTGTGAATTTAAAAGAGCATATTGATCAAACCCATCATAAAATAAAATCTGCACGAAGAACCTATTCATAAGAAAAATCAACTGTCATTCTAAAAACATGTTTTGCTTAAATATGTGCAGGACCAGTGAAAGTAGATAGAAAAAAAGCAATAGACAGTTTTAGTTGATTGTTATACGACTATCTACGAAGCACAAAATCTGCATAAGTATCAATCGAATGAAAATTCCGCCTCGCCTTTGAAGACATCGAGTCGGTACTAGGCACTTCTATCGCAAATTATATCATGGTTTTCTTCGCGAAAACAGAACTCGTTCGAGAGGATCGACTTTATACGCCCATTCGATAGTTTCATTGCTGACATGTCCGAGTTAAAAGCGACGGGAGGTCGTACGAATGCAAAATAAATTGCGATCCTCCGCCGCTGCACGTTTACGACGACAATAATGCACGAATGAAATTCATACTCATGGGGCATGAAAAAGTGACGGAGCCCAATAAACATAAAACAGACGACGTGCTAACGGATGGCGTGTTGCCGAAACGCATTTGTCAACGGCCTAATAAGCGGGCATTGTTCAGGCAGTTTCAGAGTTAATCATTGTTTTAGTGTGGCGATTTATCATAAAACAAGCGCCACAGTTCTGGCATACCTACTCGCTATACAGTGGCGGTGCACATTCTCCGCAACAGATGTGTATCTGCAGCTCTGTAATTGGCGCCGTGGCGCCAAAGTGACGCCTTCGCTCGGGAAGTCGAGACCGATACTCGAAAGGACCACTTGTCGGGATTTTACATTCTTACCCAACTCAAAGCGAGACAGACAGGCAAACAGCGAGTAATTTAAAAGTAGCCTTAATGGCAAAACCATGTTCGCTACATAATCGTTCATAAAACATATTTGTATAATAAAGAAAGGACTAAGTTAATCCGATAACAATCAGATGTATTTGCAGAATTAATATATATGTACAAAAGTTCTCGCTACGTGGCTTAACGCTTTGAGTAGTGGGTAAATTTATACAGATTTATTAATTTGATAGTGAATTGATTTTACGTATTTTATTCCATAATTATTTCTGTTGTTATATTATATTAAATTATAGAAAAAAATCATTGATTCTCAACGTTTTACTGCTCTGATTTAAAAAAATCCAGTTCCTCATAGCTATTGCCGAAAATAAAAAGCTGTAACGGGCAAAATTATATGACGTTGAAAATCAATTATTAAAAAATAACAAATGTGATCGACGAAATGAATTTAAGATTTGTAACCAACTTTGCTCATAATTAAGCCAACATCAACGGAAAGCGACCGAGTATTATCAACGGCAGGAATGTGTACTACCAAAATAGTCATTGGTCTTTCTGAAAGCTTATTTTGGCCAGCAAAAATTAGCATTTTCATATTTTTACAGTCGCTGTTTTATATACATATAACAGTGGTACCCTGACTTACGAGTTAAATTGGTTCGAGAACATAACTCAAATTACTCGTATATCAAATCAATTTCCCATTGAAATGAATTGAAATGACATTAATTTATTTTAATGGATCAATGGCAATTGAATTGGTAAATACCTAAATTAATGATCATTTTTGTCAAGTACAGTAAAACCTCGATATAACGAACAAAATATCCGGTCCAATGTGAAAATTATTAAAAACATCCTGTTAATGTTATACATGTTTAAATCCAAGTGTCACCGCTTGTAAACAATGTTCTGAGCATAACAATCACGTCATACCTCTAACTTTATACCTACATATAAATAAGGTGTATTTTTGATGCTTTACTGTAATACGAGGTTTTGCTGCAAATGAAATTGCGGTTTTTGTAGTTGTTATAAATAATAAAATAATATAATAATCAGAATTATAATTATATAAATCACTAATTACAATCGAAACTAAAAAAATCAGATATTAGTCATCGACTATACCATAGATTTATTGTGTTAATTAATCTTAAATTCGCTCGCAATATATAGTAAGCGGAAGTGCTTTAACCAGAAATACTTCCGTCAATTACTTGCGAGTGACGTTCAAACCGGAATGGAGATGCAATGATGCACATAATTAAAATATGCGATAAGGCATTGAGGATGCTCAAATTCGTTATGCGGAGCGCTTTACTTGAACAATTAATTGGCGATTCGCGTTCTGTACGGTACCTATGTTAATGAAATCTTGGTAAAGCGAAGTACTCTTTGTTGGAGACGATTCAATTTAAAAAAAAAAAAAAATTTTAAATTTAATTTTTTTTTTTAAAAACGTTCTGATAGCGGTGAATCTTTTGCTTCAATCGGACGTTCGTATGATACAAACAGGTCTACGATATGTTCAATTTTGCAAAATAAAAATATAATTAAACAATACGTTCAAACTTGTGGAAAATAAAGATATATTTCCACAATCTTTAATGACGTTTCCAAAAAAACACAGCAAAAAAAAACATGGATGAAATGGTAAATCTTTGTCATCGTAGATCGATGACCAACGTTAAAAAGATGTTTATCTGAGTATTTCAATTATTCAAGCAAAAGCTCTTAGTTTGCACAAAGAATGGAAGGATAGATTAAAAAAAAATTTAATACGGTTTTTCAAGCAAGTAACGGTTGGTTTTACAATTTTTAAATGAGGTATTCTTTTCATAATATTAAATTTACTGGAGAATCGGCTGATGCGGATAAAGATGCTGCAAAATAATTTATTTCCTAATTATCCAAAATTATTAAAGATGTAGAATATTCCTCTAGCCAAATATTTAATGTAGATGATACAGGTTTATTTTGGAAAACTCTTTAACAATGAAAAATATGAATGAGCCTTCACGCACCTTGAACATTTTTTAAATATTTTGGAAGATTGTGATCCCAATGGAGAACGCATATCTTAAGTGCGTGGGGCGGGGCGATCATTAAAAACATAGCATGTTATAAAATACTATATGAAGAAAAGAAAAAGAATAGTGGAAAACAGTTAACTCTTGATAACTTTTCAAAGAAAACACCCGCAAACCCCACTTAAACTCTTAAACATCTTATATTTACTTGATAAATAACTATTTTAAAATACACACAATTTCAATTTTTTTTACTTCCCTCGACTTTCGTACATTAAACATTCGCACACATTTTCAGGAACCAATTATGTGCGAAAGTCGAGGACCGCCTGTACATTTTCAATTTGTATCACTGATTATATTATATAGCTTATATTACAATATGAAGAAGCAAAAACAGTCCAATTACTTCCGTATCATTTTTTTTCCATCTAGGGTCTCAGCGCCAATTTAGGCATTGCACTACCAGATAGCGGCGCCATCTCATTTTTTTCTAGACCGCAATCAAAGCCATGCAAATCTCAGAGATTCCTCTCTCGCGACTCGGAAAAGGAGAGTATCTCTCTCCGTGCCGAAACTTTCGCTTTCTTCGCGTCGCCCGCGGCCACTCGTCTTATAACGTCACGTAATCGGACGTAATGTAATGTAACTGGTTTCGTGGCGTCACACTTCCACAGACGCCGATTTTTATCATTAAGCATCTTCCCAACAGAAAAAAAACAGTGTTAAAAAGGCACGAACCGGCGCGTGGGCAGCATCAGCAGGACCAGCTATACTGCCCATAAAACTAGATACTCCGGACGGGCGGCAGTTAAAACATGGACGAAAACTCTTTGATGTTATTACCTGTGTATATTTACGTTTATTTTTTCATAAATAATAAATAGCGCGGGGTTGCTGCCGCGGCGGCGGGAACATCCCGAAATAGCCGTTACGCAAAAAGCGTTATGTCACTTTTTTCACTGTGCAGATCGCTGTGCCGTGACCATACATGGCATATGGGATTGCACATGGGGCTCGTGCACGTGGTCGTGGGCGAATCACGTAACGGCGTGACTAAGTATTGCATCCTACTCGAGATAAGAAAAAATCATCAAAGAACAATATCTGGATCGAGCGGAGCCGTGTGTGGTCTTTGAGCATCGGATCGAATGACTAGAACAAACTAATCGAATAAAATGATCATATTATTGAATCAGAACTCTCAGAAACGTAACAAACAAACTCAATTTGAGAATGTGAAACATGAATCGATCAAATTACAGCAATGTTAACACTGATCAGATTTCAAGATTATCTATCGCAGGAAAAATGTAAACAAAGCTCATATTGATTGAAATTATTTAATGACTGTTAATATGCATAGTTCTATATTGATAAATCCACATTATGACTCAATTATGAGACTACAAAACTAAATACGAAACTATTATCACTATCTGGACGAGTGGTCTTGTGTTGCAGAAAGCAACATTGCTGCTTCAGCATCCATATGCTGAAGCATACGCAGCTTACGCCCAAGCGCATGCTTCCGGATTTCTTCTTCGACGGTATGTTCCATAAAATTGTGGCACTTCTACCACACAACACAAAAGTGTGCTGAAATTTCTGAATGAATTGTGTGTATTATTTTGCAACGTTTATGAACATCGCTGAAGTATTTAATTACACTATTCAACAAACTGTCCCTTTAACGTATATAGCTGAATCCGATAGAAAATTTTGCGCTGATTTCAGAAACGTCAAAAAAATATTTTTAGCACGTCAAGTTTTTGTAGAATTTCAATTTTTGCAAAATGTGTGTAACACCGATTCCAATGATTTTTATGGCAGCACTTAACTCAAATTTCAGTTTGACCGCTATCACTTTTCTAATCTCTTTTTAATTGAGCACGTGTTTTGATGTGTAACAAAAGAAGACACACTGTTATAGAGTGGAGACATTTCATCGAAAGTGAGTTTGAAAGCTGTTTTGATTCACAATTCTCAACCATCCATGCCTATTAGCAATGTTGCAGATATGAAAGAGACGTGCGACATGTGGTTGTTGTTGTTGACAAAAATTGAGTATGAAAAATATGTGGCGACCTGAAAGTAATTGGGCTATTGCTCGGTATGCAAACAGATACACGAGGTATTATTGATTTCTGTGTGAGAGGGATGGTAGAGACAGAAAAAATCATTACACCATGAAGGAGTGGCCTGCCATAGAGCACCTTATCCCAAGCGCAAAGAATTTCGCTAGTTAAATCTGAAGATATCCTTCATCCACCCTTACACATAAAAAATATTGTCAAAGACTTGGAGATGAGATAAAGTACTTGAAGTAAAAGTTACCCAGGATCAGCGATGCAAAAATAAAACAAGGAATCTTTGTGGGACCACAGATAAGAGAGGTTTTGACTGATCTGAATTTTAATTCAGCGTTGGGTCAGTTTGAGCTAGCCGCCCGGTCAGAATTCAAGAACTTCCATGGAAACCATCAAAGATATGGGATGTAAAATGTCTTTGGCACCGACCAATCAGCTCTGTTCAGTTCGTTTTTGCAAGTACCATAATTCAGTAATAATATAAATACTTGAAAGACCGGGTTTCGAGTCCCATATGGGCTCCATTTTTTTAATTTCTAACGTGCCTGAAATTATATTTAAATATAATTCAAATTGATCATCATAAATTAGGTTTTCCTATATTTTCCTGATCTCACAAATAAATAATTGAAAAAATCGAACTAGTTCATGCTGTTAATAATAAATAAAAGAGTAACTGATTTTATTGTAATGCATTACTTGAAAAATAGTATTGGTTTGTTGTTCTCGAGATTATTATTGAATCGCTCCCTTCATTTTTGTCATGTTTTATTTATTATAATTAAGCCGTGTTATCAGCGGTCACCTGAATTCTGACTGACTCTTGAGATAAAATAGACTAGAGTTGTAGACGTTTATATAATATATTTCTTATATAAAACTATACTTGGGATAATCCAAGTCGTGTATTTGAGCAAACGAATGGTTTATAGGGGCATTTACCCCATTTAAAAGACATTCCAGTCAATTAATTGAAGCTAATGACGATTAACGACGTCCAACGGAAGAATTCCATAAATTGTATATATTTAAAGATTAGAATGGGGACGTAAGCTGTGTTTTTGTCAGGCTTTTAATACTAATTATTTAAATCTATGTAATATAGTTTAAACCATCATACAGTAGTGTACGTATATGATTAAGGTTTTAAATATAATATTATGCAAAAGATATCAAGCTAGTAAAGATGTAATACTGCCATTTCCGATAGTGTCGAAATTAGGCGTGTCATTTCCTAATCAAGTGGTTCGTTCATTATTGTTTGAATAGCATACACGTTAAGTCAAAACAAAGTCATGCATTTAAAACAAGAAGTGACGTTCATGATGAAGAAAGCAATGAAAAGCTGTTCGTTGTCACAGATAAACTTGTACAAAAAAAAAACAATTTAGGCGTTCAACGATCGACGGGCTACATAAACAATATGTATGGGCATAATTAAATGGTAATGCCTGCACTACACTTTCTGGAAGTTGGCCAACGTTGGCCAAGGACGGAGAATATAGTGGGTTACTTCGGGGTTTGCCCAGCTTCGAGCGCTTCCGAACATTGTCGACAAACGGGCCGAAGTCGGAGCTGCTCTTTCGAGCGCGAGCGGTGAGATACTTCCCCTTTCGCTCTCTCGCGTGTTAAGTGACGAGAGTGAGAGAGATAATGATATGGTGGTTCGCAAACTGAGATAGAACAAGTAACTCGCTTCAATTTCAGTATACGCGTATGCGTCCTATGGTTAATACGCATGACGAGCATTGCATCGTGGTCACGTGGTCAAGTTATAATAATACCACATGCTTATCGGGGACTACAACAGACTCTTACTGACATCTTTAAATATTTTATGGCACCAAAATAGATTAACTATATGTTTGATAGTATATTCTTTTAACATATATCGTTATTATATTTTTTTTCATATAAAATTAAATAATTAAAAAATAATTAGTGGTACTTGATTTTGTTAAAAAAAATCTTTTCGAATATCCTTTTGTATTTTCCTAGATCGGTTTATATACATAAATGTCACACCATAACGAATTATTATTTAAAATTGATGACGACAAATTCTAGGATAGTCACAGATGTGGTGTTCGTATTCTGAAGTATCATTTTTATGCCTTATGGCATTTTGCAAAAGCCGACAAAGATTTTGCGTAAATTGAATATTTACGACCGAAAAGTTTTCATTGATATTGTATTAGTGAGTGCCCACACAAACTTTTATAATTATCAGTAGCGTAATTTTAATAATATGACAATTTAAAAATTGCGATTATTTGGCACATTTTTCGATCGCGCGCAAATATGCCAGCTGTACATGACAGCAGCCGCCGTGCGTAAGTCATCCACGCCGTGAAGCGCGCGGACATATGAGATCCGCGATAGTGTGGGTGCTTACTCGAAGTCGTAGATCTCGGCCGACTTCAGTGTAGCTTAGATTCGGACTACTTCCACAGTGTAGTGGAGGCATAACAAACATAATGGTTGAACAGACAAAATGAAGTCATGAATTAAAGCAAAAATAAGTGATCATGATAAATAAAGTAGCGGAAAACCATTCGTTGTCACTGATGAACTTGTGCTAAAAATAATTTAGGCGTTTAATGATCGATGAGATTTATGAACAATGTGCATGTTCATAATAAAATGTTAGCAAAAATAATAGGTGAACACCCAAAGAGATGTA